>NC_056725.1:1269459675-1269657265 GCF_019279795.1 Protopterus annectens | reverse complement strand
AAAGTTCTCTCTCTTACTGATACACTTAAATCAGAGTTTTATCTACGTAAGTGGAGAGGAAGTAAGAGTTCCTATAACAATGTGTAACTTTATTTGTTTCATATCAGATTGTTTTTTCCTTTTTTCCCTTTTGGTTTTGAGGCCATTTGTACATTTTTTAAATAGTTTATTATAATTTATTCTTTCTTGAAATGTAAAAGTTTATTACTATTATCTTTGGAAAAAAATAGTAAAATTACTTGAGTAAAAAAAAAACAAGTACATAAATAATTAGATCCAATATGAGAATAGCTTTTATTTAATTTTCATGGTTTACATTAAGTTACAGATAGTTGCTGAAATTATTCAATACCATTTACTGAATATCTGTAAACTGTTCACTGACCTTGACTTTAAGCTGTCGACTTGGAAGATCTGTATAAATCGCATCCCATTCTTGCACAGAAAGACCCTTTATGGCTAAAATCGCTTCAATCGCCAACATGTCAGATATGGCATCCCCCACTGTCTGCAAAATAAAATGTTACATTATTTTCTCCTTGATGACATTAGTTCATAGTCACCTGATTTCAACTTTTTCACTAAGCTTATACTGCTATGTTATAGAAACTGTGCCCTAACAGCAATCACTGGTAATTATTAATCAATACCATTTTTCCTTACCCCAGAAACAGTAGAAACTAAAGCATTTCAAACAGTATATCTAGAAACAGCACAATATATAACAACTAAACAGCAAGTAAAAACTGAATATGAAAATTAATAAGCATTTGGATGTACTTTCTGGAAGCCACATCTTTTCTTAATGCATTCCAGCCTACAAATAAATCTGGACTGCAGTAGTTGCACGATATTGAATTTGGAATGAGAATTAAATGTATGTTCATGTTTAACGTCCATATAAAAGAGGGCTGTTGATGAGGCGGGGTCAGTGTGGCATGAATGAGTGGGGATTTGGGGAGAACAAGTTTGGTTTTAAAGTTGGATAAGCTCAATGTGATCATGTTCCCATTTTTTTTTTTGCTGTGAAAAGAGTCCATATTGACCAATACATTCAGTTTCACACAGAATTTCATTTTTTTTAAACATGATAATGTTCTACATACAGGTTGTAATTACAGTGAGACACCAATCCAATGCACAAGTGATAAAAGTTACAAGGCTGAAGCATTCCTGTTTGCTGGAAATATAGGTCATTATTACCAACAAGGCGTGTGTAATATAACCTTGTGCCTTACTAACAGGAGTACACATGCAATGTTAGAAATGAAAGCCTTTCCCTCAGCTTGGCCAGGCATCCAGCATTTAAAAGTTACTACAACAATGTAAGAACTACATAACCACAAGAACAAAAATGCATATTTCAGTACAGTTTTTGAGAATTTTCTAACAGTTATAATTAGATAGACTGCCCCTTCAAGCTAGATGGAATATAATTCACTAAATCAGTGTATGGATTTATTTATATTTATGATCAAGTTTGTAAATTTACACAGACCTTATTAGTTAAGACAGAGGGTGAAAGCTTATAATAATCAGCATAACAAATGAGACACACATGCATACTGACTGCACTAATGTGAAGCCTCTCTGATTCTCATTAATGAAAAAGTTGAAGACATTCTCTTAGTGTTCAAGTGGTACAGTGCCAAGTTTCAGAGTATTATTTCCAAATGGGCTAGAGCAGTACAGTAAAAGTACCTACAGCAGCCCACCCCCACATCAGTAATAAGAGGAGTTCAAGCTACAAGAAAGCAGAATGCACTCCCAGACCCACTAAAGTTCCATAAGTTACAATTACCACTCAAGATGGCAATGTACAATACAAAGAACACTGCAAATGTGACGACTTCTACATGTAAAATTCTATCTGATCACTGGACTGAGAGGAGTCCAGGGTCTATATAACAAAGCAAAACATTCCAAGTACATTAAAGAATGAAGAGGAAATGCAGACTTTACTGCACAAATTCAAAATACAGCTCATTCTGAAGCTTATCGGGGATTTATACACAAATTCACCACCCTTTTGACTATTTTTTTAAAGTTATACAATGCACCATTTTCTTGTTTATGAGACAATGGGCTTACAAGACAACACTTCCCAAAAATAGCAGACAACTGGAATTTACCACACAAGGTACTGTTGCAAGAACAGCAACAACATGTCTCCAAATCACTGACAGGCACATCAAGCGGACCACTCAATAAACACAGGCAACAACACAAAAATATTTTCAAAACTTTACTTTTCCACAGGAAGTGTTTTGTACAAAAAGGAAAAAGAGTGCTTATTTTTCTTGGATGTATATACATGTGAATAAAGTACAGTTGTGCAAGTAAGCTTGCCATACCGAACCACACGGTCCGTCCCTCGAGATAAAACGATTTATTTAAGCACCAAAAATGAGCTTTTCGTCGGACACACTCCAACTTCATCACAAAGAACAATAAAGCAGTGTCTTGCTACTAGCCGTTGTCTTATATACAAAAAATCATTTAAAAATCACAGTTTGGATGCTAGGGAGATTTTTGCCATCATTTTGAAAAATTGGAATTTGATCACCCAGGATGACTCCATCTGTAAAACTTTGGTAGAACTACCCCGAATAGTGTTCAAGAGAGGTTTAAATATTAAAGGAATTCTAGAAAGAAAATCTAAGATTTTAAGCAGCAGGAATGGAATGTATAAGTGCAATATGTGTCGCTATTGCGGCCATATAAAGACAGGGATGAGATTTGCTATCAGGGAGAAGGTGTTTTATCTAACGGGCAGATTTACTTGCTGTAGTACACAAGTAGTGTACTTGGCTCAGTGTTCCAGCTGCTCTGCATTTTATGTCGGGAAAACCGACAGAAAATTGCAGGAACGAATATATGAGCATCTTTATGCTATCAGGAAAGGCAAGATGGACAATGCTCTAGCCAGACACACAGTAGAAAATCCGAGTCATCATTTCTTGTTTTGCATTATTGACCAGGTGAAATCTGACTTTAGGGGGTGGTCTACTTCCCTCTTTTTGGAAAGTAGGGAGTTGTCGTGACAACTCAGGTTGGATGCTTGTCATACCCCAGGCCTCAATGGCATGTTATCCATTACTTGCCTTTTGAAACTTAAAAGGCTGAATAGGTAGTTTATGGATGCTATTCCCATGTGTCTTGGTCCAATCCATTTTAGTTATTTTTGGTTATGAACATTATTGGAACAATTCAAATTTATATAGTAGTTAGGCAGGTCTTATCAAACCTTTATATTTTAATTATCTAGCATAATTTTAACATTTTCTTTTCCCAAACCAGCATTTTTTGTAACCTTGTGCTGCAGGGTTGACTTGCTTAGGTTCGTTTCCAGCATGGCCCTTTTTGCTATATAGTAACATCGGTTCCTTATATATATTTTTTAAAGGTAACCAGACAGCATAATATTGGACTTGGGATAGGGTCACGGTTGTTTATTATTTTTATTTTTATTATTATTATTTTTATTTTTTCTCTGGTTGGGTCACATACCAAGGTTAGGAATGAAATGTATACAGCCACTTGGCAGGAGTTGTATTGTATATTTTACATTGCACAAACGTTGTATGGTTTTTATGTCGATCGCATGAAGTGCATTTATTTCTTACAGATATGTCTTCTGTGTGAACTTTTCATTCTTCATACATATTCTGATATATTAGTTATGTAGGGATTTAGTATTCTTTATTTATTTATTCACATATTTATTTGTGTTGATTTTCTTAGTGTTGTCAGTTGATGCTTACTTAGTTTTATCGGTTTATGGCTCTTTAAGGCACTACCCGGGTCTATTAGTCAGCTTCTCAGGCTTATGTATACACCGGTTGTTCTCCGGAACAAATACTGAGTTTATTTTATAATGGAGGGAAATTTTTGTTAAAGGGTACTCTTACATTTGTGAGATTACTATACTAACTGGCATTTATTAGAGTGTTTAGATCAGAGGTTCAAGAATACCTGCCAGCGTCTATTAGGTGATTATGCATTTTAATAGAGTTACAAGAGTTATATATTGATGCTGTGTTTGATATTTTATGTCATTATTTTATGAACACTACCGTAGTGTTGCAGCATACACCAGTTTTCGATGCAGAGTTTTTTTGATGCCATTCATGCTGCATTTATGAGTAGTAGCTGATTTCATATTTTAACCGCTGATATTGTTCTGAATGCTCAGTCGACATACCACAAGTTTCAGCGTTGGTGGGTGTGCCGGCATTCAATTTTCACTAATTAAAGATCACGTGATTTTTAAATGATTTTTTTGTATATAAGACAACGGCTAGTAGCAAGAGACCGTTTTATTGTTCTTTCTGATGAAGTTGAAGTGTGTCCAATGAAAAGCTCGTTTTTGGTGCTTAAATAAATCGTTTTATCTCGAGGGACGGACCGTGTGGTTTGGTTTACTTGAATTTCATCTGCTGCTTGGCTCATAGAATTCAACCTGCTGGTATTGGAGCATTTTTTAATTTGTCTTCATTAGTTTTTTTTGCTTTTTGGAGTTTGTTTTTAAGCTTGCCATAACAGTAGATGTTGAATGATCACTGCTGCAGTAGTCTAAACTATATGGGTTATATCCTGTATAGGATACAACAGCTAGATAGCCTGCAAAGTCTCAGGGCACCTTCCTCATGCCCAAACCATTAGTCAGCTTGATCTGAGCAGACTAAAAGGGCAGGTTTGGGTGCAAGCTTTCATGTCTCTACCCTGGCATAAAAAACACATATACATACTAATAATAAAAAAAACAGGGGAAATTGAGGGAGGGTCCAGCTACTACAGCAGTGATCATTCAAAAAGCTACTGTTATAGTAAGAACTGTACTGTGGTCCTCATATTGATCACTGTAACAGTAGCCTAATCTATACTGGTAGGTTTTCATATCATAAAACAAATAGCAGGAGGAAGGGGGAGTCCAGAAGCCCTTGGAGAATGGTCCTAGACCTGTAAAAGGAATCAAGTTTGCATTGCTTTGTAAAAATATGAACAGAGGCCCAAGTTGCTGCTTCCTGAATAGTTGTCCAACCCTTTTTCAAAAAGCCATAAATGAAGCCAAGGCCCTGGTAGACTGAGCCTTGATCCTGCCTGGAACAGTTATGTTGTGGTGGAAATAAAAGGTAATAGCCCTAGACAGCCATTTGGAAATAGTCTGCTTTGACCTAGGTATTTCCTCCTTCTTAATTTCACAAGAAATTAACTACTGATCAAAATTTCTAACAGAAAGATTTTGTTCTGTCAAGATGGTACCAGAGTTGTTTGATGACATCCAAGGTATAAAGTACCTTTTCTCCTTCATTTTTAGGTTCAGGGCAATAGATAGTTTAGTACAGAGTAAACTCAGATACCACTTTAGGCATAAAATGATTAGTTCTCATGGAAACCTGTCTCTGTAAAATATGAGAGAAGGGTAACCCACCATAACAGCTTGCAACTCAAATAATCTTGCAGAGGTCAGAGCAGTCAACAAAACTGTTTACACCTTGTTAAGAATCTCAAGTCAGAGAGATGAGATGGTTTGAATGAAGCAAGTGTTAAACTTCTCCAACACGAAATTAAGATCCCAAGGAGGAGCCACTGGTTTTCTGGGAGTCTTCTTAAGTAAAACCCCTTTCAATGTATTATACGAGTAGATGTCACTTTATGTCAAGAATGCTGACTGGTTGTATTTGTACTCTCATTATTTAAGTTGTGCTGAGTGTTTGTTAATTTAGTCTGATGAAACAGTGCTTACACTGCGAAAGCGCTCACTCTTTGTATTAAAAGATTTTGGTTTTATTTAATGCTCAGTGACTTCATTTATTTAGACATCACGTTGACTCAGTCCTTTTATGAGTTTTTCATTAGACCCAAAAAGATGTTTATTATCCAAAGGAGCATCCAACAACTTGGCCTTAATGTCCTCAGGCAAATATTGGAGAAGAAGCCAAGAATAACACCTCATGACAGACTCAAAATCAGCAGCCTTGAAAGAGGCATCAGTCGCGTCATAGCTACACTATAGTGCTGAGCGACTTGAGAAGTAGAACCTAACAACAATAAGGTAGAAGATTTGTCTTCAGAATCAGGGAGGTCAGAAATAACTTGACAAGCCTGAGTAATCAAGGCCACAGCATACCTGGACAAGTGGGTCTAGTAACTGATAGCCCTAAAGGCCAAAGTAGAAGCAGTATAAATCTTACCAATTCTCTCCATTGCCCTACTATCCTTATCCAAAGGCAAATGTTTGGAAGCGGGCAAGAGCTTGGAAGGTTTGTCAGAAGAGACAGACACCACTGCAGGATCATCAGAAGGACACTTACATAAAAAACTGACAATCCCTAGGGACCTTATAGAACCTATCAGGTTTCTTAGGAGCCAGAGGCTGAGAATTAGGAGACTTGGAAGCAGCAATGAAAGTAACTAACAAGGCAGCCAACACAGAAGGAACTGCAGATGACTTAGGAGTAACCACCAGAAGCAACTCATTATAGCTCCTCTGAATATCAGACACTTGAGAAGAATCCTACTTAAAGTATTCCATCATCCTAGCAATTGAGTCCCCAAATGACCAAAGGATAATTCTTCAAAAGGAGACTTGGGGCTAACAGACTCCTCCTCACCAGAACTATAAGCCAAAGGTGAAGGCATCTGTAAAGAAAAGGACAAGGACCCCTCATCAGACTCTGAATCCTCATCTGAGGAATCCAGTTCCCTAGGCTGTTTAGGAGTAGAGGTCCAAGGAGGAGCAGGCACTGAAACCCCTTGAGGAGGCTTCAGGGCCATCAAAGCAGAAAATAAGCCCTGGGTAAATTCTTGCCATTCCCTCTGAAGATCCTTAGGATGGATCAAAACATGCTTTATCTTTTGTCTTTTCTTAGAAGGGACTTCAGCCCTAACAAATACTGGAGGTTCTAACTCTTGGCGATTTTCATTAAGAATACCCTGAACCTCCTCCCTGACCAATATCTGTGAAATCCCTCTAAAACCCTCTGAGATAATCAACTGTGGTTCCCCCGTGATATCAGGAGCAGATGCCTACAAAGCCTCAGAGGATGTTCAAAAAGATGGATTCATGCCGGCCTCTGACAGGGTTGCATCAGAGGAATCTGGTGTAGATGCCAAATGGCCTACAGAGGTTAATACCTCTAGAGGGACATCCAGTGGAGGATGGACAGCTAAAGAATCCAGTCAGAACTTCTTTGCCTTCTTCTTACCTAGCAGGAGTATCTTGAGGTTTAATAGACTACATTGTGTTACCCTGGACTAACTGTTTAAGCCATTGGTTTTCAAGAAAAATGGCCAAGGAAGGCAAATGGCTTCTGAGTGTCTGAGGCACAAATGCCTTACAGATACTACAAGAGGTATGGTCGTGAGAAGCACCCAAACAAAAAGAGACACCATTTGTGACCATCCTTATAGGGAATCTGTCAGACAAAAAAAATGGGGCAATTATCTGATGGCTAGGTATTCAGAACAGCAAAAAGGCATTCAGACCAATGAGCAATAATGGTGTTCAGACTAATGGCAAAAAAGTTCTGGGTAGCTGCGCCCATATGTCATTTTATGGCCTAAGTCCTGTGCGGGGAGTATATGTGTGATATATGGTGCATACAAGATCATAAGGCTTTGTTATACTCACCGAACATCAGGCTGCCCTGACAGGCGATCCCTATAGTAAAGAATACTACAACAGTGATATAAGAAAGACATCTAATAATGTGAGCCAGGCAAACAAAACCTTAAGAAACGCCTGAAACCTGGATGAATATGAATGTGATAAGCATCTTTTAAATCCAATGCTGCTAAAAACTCAACTAAGGAAGAAGGGATAACAGATTGTGAAATGAAAGCATTTAGAACGTCGGCACCATCACAAACCTCAGGAAAGAAAGATCCATAACTGATCTCCAGGAATTTTCTTTCTTTGGCACTAAAAACATTCTCAAATAAAACCCCTTCCCAGCTGGGAAGGAGGAACTGCTTCTTTTATAACCTGATCAGCATGTGCTGTAGGACAAGAGAGGAGAAGGGTTTGGTCTGGTGGATGAGGAGGAATCCCATGAAAAGGAGGAAATTCCACCCAGTGCCATCTGTATCCTACATAGATCCCATTAAAACCCCATTTGTCTGAAATAATCCATTGTCAAAGACAGAAATGGAGATTCTGGCTTTCTGGAAAGGAGAAGGGACTGCCAGGTCCCTTGTATAGTAATTCTGCCTTGTTTGAATGTCCTACATTTGGGGGAGGGTCCATCTTTCTTTGTGGAACACCTCTGCCATGTCTTTTTAAATGTCTGCCAAGGCTGTTTATTTTGCTTATTACCTAAATTGGATGAGAGAGCAGAAAATCCCTTGGAAAATTTAGAGAAAGAGGGCTGAAAAATCTGACAGATTTCCTGAAACAGTTTCGCTCTCTCATCATACTTTTTGATAACCCATGCAGCAATGGGTCCAAACACAATCTCTATCCAAAGGAGAATTAAAAATTTCATTTTGATGACATCTAGGAGGTTCTGGGAATGCAGCCAGGGAAACTCCATAAAAACAGTACCAGTGACAACAGCCCTGGAAGCATTAGTCAAAAACGCTCTTCAAACAATTAGTAGTAACATAAGAAACTAGGCTACACAAAGCAGATTTTTCTACATAACAATAAAGTATGAGGAATGTTTGGCTGCAATTTAACAATTAATCAGTATAAACTTTAAAATGTGAGCCTAACAATTCAGAATTCTAAAAAATAAGTACTAGAAGCATACATATTTTCTCAAACTTCTTTACCATCCTAGTCAGAAGGAGAAGGATTAAAATTAACAAATGCTTGGCAGCAACTGGAATAACCAAATCTACTGCTACTGGGTCAGTTTTGAGATTAATGTGCAAAAACCTGAAAGACTGAGAAACTTTGCACATTCCATCTGTTTTCTTGGCGGCAACAGGTTGGCTTGTCAGGGAAACCACAGGTTTTGAGAAACATATCCTGCAATGCTGATAGCAGGGGGGGGGGGGGATTGAGTGTTCGTGAAATTCCAGTTGTAGCAGTTATAGTATTTTCTAAGGGACTAAGAAACCTCAGTATTCTCCCACTGAAAGCATTGACTCATTCAGGAAATAGTGTTAGAGAAAGTGAATCCCTCACAGGAAGATTCAGATGCCAAACTCTTCTCAGAATCTGAATCAGAAACCAGAAGAGAAAAACCTACACCTGTCCTTTCAAATTACCCTACATATTCAAAATCTTGAAACTCTTCAGGAAAAGAGGAATCTCTTTATCTTTTACTAGAAACCACCTTACAAGAAAGGTCAATAACCTGCACAACACCCGAGCAAAGCCCAACAAATTATTAATTCCTGTCCAAGGAAACTGACCAAGAAGAAGTTAAAAATTTAGTTTTCTTTCTCTTTTTGACAGGAAAATTGGGACAAGCAAATCTAGTACTGCTAGCAACAGCTTCCCCAGGAATGGTTACTATATTCTGGCTAAACAGGGCACATTCCCTGCCTTCTTTCCCAGGTCTGACAAGAGTTTCTCTCTGTTGTCCATTGAGAGCAACACAACATCCAAGGAAGACATGGCTAACCCCCCTGTCCATGGTGGCTGTATGGACAATGTAAAACCACCAACGACCAGCAAAAACGATAGTAAACACAATATAATAAAGATTATTTTATTATTGCTCCAAAACCATATTCCAGACCGGTTTCGGCTATTCAGCCTTTATCAATGGATACAAAAAATTAGTATGTAATGAGACAACCTGTATTTATAGTCATCTCTGATTATCTTGAAACAGTGGTATAGCCCAACCTAGTGGATGAAGTATCCAAGTACATGTCTCGCCTTAAAGAACAAAGCATTCACCCAGTAACATATGATATCAAAAATGTTATAGATAGATAATATCATATTTTCAAGGATTGTGAAAAGAAAATTGTCTAAAAATTCCTTTGTCCATATAGGTCTCATGGAGAAAAGCCAGGGGCATACTATAAGTGTTTATGAATAAACATACATTTGCCATCATATATAACCCAAAACTGTAAATTTCACTACACCTTGTATATATTGTGTAATAATCACAATATATCAATTCATATGTAAATTAGAATAAATTGCACTGACCATATATCATATTAATGAATAATATGTCAAAAAATAGCCATCATTACCAGCTATTAATTATGGTTATAATAATTTCAAATAAATTTTCCTTGTAAATAATGGCTATATTATAATTATAGTACGTTGCCATATATTTCAAAACAACATGACAGACATAGAACTCCAAAACGGTGTATGTATATACATCCAACATATATAGATATGCAGAGAATCAAAAACATACCCTTAGTCATTATGCTGATACATGAGTATAGTTAACCTGACCACCATTATAATATTCACACTGGTTTGTGATCATTATATATATGTGATCTTACCATAATATTGGAACCCCCCGGGCACTGTATAAAACTCACAGATGATCATTCAGACCTGGTGGAAATAAACATCCAAGGTTGGTAATCCAATATTGTTCCTTGTAGTTTAAAATGGTGTGCCAACCTTGTTGGTTATTTCTGTCCCCCTGAATTCAGTAATATTTCGGGACTCTTTCATATATACTTTGCTACACATTGGCAGTCATAGGATATAATATATGGTGGGCTACAGGCTTGTGAATTCGGGAGCAGTGAAAGGTATTTGGATTATTATTGATGGACTATAGTTTGTGAAAACATTATCATATATACTGACTCCAACATTTGGGACTTTTTTGATTTTTTAATGTACAGTAAACGGGTGATTCTACACGCTGTATTTTTACAGATTCATTACATATGGAACTGAAATATTATAATTGTAACAGCTATATGTTGTGACATGTTTGCTTAATATGGTGAGATATGTTGCATATCTATACAGTGTAATGTTTTAAAACTATTATTAGATGGTTCTGGTTTACAACAGGAATTAGTGAATGTATATATTTAAACTGTTGATCCTGTTGCTGGTTTGGATTATGTAACAACAGGAACAGATCTATAGGAATACAGTATGTTGTGTTTTTGAAATTTTAGTCCCATCTAATAACATCAAACAGTTGAAATCCTAATTAGGCATATTATTTATATCCACATTATTTTGAGTAAGAACAAGAGAGTTTGTATATTATAGCAATTCAGATGTGTGCTAAGCTATTTTTATGGGCTCGCACTACTTCTCAACATTCAATTGGACTAGTTTGTCACATGTACAACCTGGACTGACTATATGTTGAACCCTATAGGTGGGATCATATACGCTGAAATATTCCAATGGAAAGTTTGTCACATGATGTTTGATGAATAATTGTATATTTGAATATACTATTGAGCAGGAATATTAAGCTTATTCAGCATCGTATCAATGAATATAACAATTTTCTAGACATAACATGTGCCATGAACAATGGAGTCATATTGATGGAGATATGTATAGAAAAGTGTTGATATTTACTATACATGTGTACGGTTTATTCTAGAGTTTGTGTTCTTTGACCAAATATACCAAGTTGTTAATTTTGGACAACATTTAACTATATACTATTTACATCCAGGTTCTCAGTGCAGTTCCGGTTGAACTTAATTAATTATAATATAGGCATTATTTACAAGGAAATTTATTTGAAATTATTATAACCATAATTAATAGCTGGTAATGATGGCTATTTTTGACATATTATTCATTAATATGATATATGGTCAGTGCAATTTATTCTAATTTACATATGAATTGATATATTGTGATTATTACACAATATATACAAGGTGTAGTGAAATTTACAGTTTTGGGTTATATATGATGGCAAATGTATGTTTATTCATAAACACTTATACTATGCCCCTGGCTTTTCTCCATGAGACCTATACAGACAAAGGAATTTTTACACAATTTTCTTTTCACAATCCTTGAAAATATGATATTATCTATCTATAACATTTTTGATATCATATGTTACTGGGTGAATGCTTTGTTCTTTAAGGCGAGACATGTACTTGGATACTCCATCCACTAGGTTGGGCTATACCACTGTTTCAAGATAATCAGAGATGACTATAAATACAGGTTGTCTCTTTACATACTAATTTTTTGTATTCACTTATAAAGGCTGAATAGACGAAACCTGTCTGGAATATGGTTTTGAAGCAATAATAAAATAATCTTTATTATATTGTGTTTACTATCGTTTTTGCTGGTCGTTGGTGGTTTTACGTTGTTGGTTGGACCCTGCACGCCATCCTTGCGTAGCACAGTGTTTGTTGCATGGACAACACCAGAGAGATCTGAAGAAAAAGACAAGTGGTCTGTGGAACCAGCTTTGGCCATAGCAGAGTCATCCACCTGCGGTTTTGGCAACTTCCCAGCCTACTGCAATGGCAAAGGCTGCTTAGTTAACTTTTTTTCTGTGGCTGGAAGAAGGTCTACCTGAGGCACAGGTATTTGCTCCCATGGAAAAGCTGAAAAAGGTGCTCATTTCCTAGGGAAGCTTAGCAGCGTTAGTTGGTAAAACATAGTAGTAAAGTGACTTTTCACACAAAAACAAAGTAAAAAAGCACTTTAAACATTTCCTCATCCTCAAAAAATGAAAAGTAAACACAGGTTCTCCACAGAAAAAAAGTAGTTTTAAATAACTTTTAATAACTTTTAACCAGAAAAGTAAAAGTGCCTTCTCATGTAAAAGTATATACAAGTCATGAGACAGTTAATAAAAATGTTTCCTTGATAAAAAAGTAGTTCTTTTTCTGAAAAACATAGTTTAAACAACTTTAAATGTAAAATGGAAGGTTCTTCCCAAAGGGAACTTATCTGTCTTGTAATGAAACAGCATTAGCCAACCAGTGATCTTTGAAAGCCTGCACAGGAGAGCTTATCTTGGCAGCAGGAAAGCTCTGAAGGGCTCAACACCCAAATCTCTGTTTTAAGATGGCTCAGCTCAAGCTGAATGATGATTTGGTCACATGGAAGGTGTCCTGAAACTTTGAAAGTTTTCCGGCTGTTATAGCCTATGCAAGATATAACCCATACAGCATAGGCTACTGCTGCAGTGATCAATAAGAACATCTACAAATTACCCCGAGACATTTTGTGATAGCATCATAAATCTTTGCATGGTTCCAGTCTGAGAAACAAGTGTCTCATGTAATCACTTAGCTATGCTGTGCAAGAAAGCACCACTGCAGACAAGGAAAATGTCAATAAGCATTATAAGCGAACAGCAAATTTCCTCCATGAATCTCTGAAAGACAGCATTTTGGACTTTTGCGAACCTAACCACTGCTATCAAGAGCAAGCCCAAGTAGGAACAGTGCAATGACTGCATTACACCTCTCAGCTGTCCAGATTATTGCAGAATGTCCAGATTTTTGCCTCGTCTTTTTAGTCTGTTTCTCATAAAATTGTAGTTTACTTGGCAAATCATTGAGGATTGAAGTCAGAAAATAATGCACACACGAGATTCGGACTTCATACCCTTCAAAAAAATCCATGCTAATGCAAAACCTGTTATTATACCAAGTTTCTAAGTTTGTAAGAGCAATATTTAAAACGTTTCACTATTTTGGCCCTATGTCCCCCCATTATTTGTGCCTTTGTTCATATTTTTTGCTGTAAGAGGTTGAGAGGTATGGACTGCATGAAGCAGTAAACAATTAAAATAACAGATGGTGTGATTTTAACCCACTCATGAATTTAAAGGTTAATAAAAAAATCATTAAAATTATTCTCCACTACATTGGGAGCTAGTGTAGATCTTACAGCAATTACGTAATGTGAGTAGTTCTAGGCCAGTTTGTATGAAAGGCAGGACAATTCTGCATTAACTGTACGCACCAGAAAACTCATTTTAGCCTACAGTCCAACGAACTGCAGCTGGGAATCATGCTAGACATGTGCAACTAGAGTAAATAAATGATCAAGAAGGATCAACTGCCAAATCCAGGAGAGATTATCCTAGTTGAAAATATGAAGTTCTAACAACCTCTGCTACCTGGTTTGAAAAAGACAAAAAGACAATATGGCTTCCTAATTCTACTCTCATACTGTTACCATGAGCTACAACTTGAAGTACATCATCATCCAGGGGAATAATGAGTGAAAAACAATCACCCTAGTTAACCAGGAATGCCCTAAAGACCAGTGAAGGTCATCCAGTCAGTAATCTCCATGAGGGAACTATCTAGCCACATAGCAGGATCCTATTCCCAAGGGTGTCAGGAAACAAACAGAGGGGCATTTCCTGCACAGTGACAAAATTAGAGTCTGTGCCTCTTAATAATCTTTCCTACAGGCAGCAGTTATATATCAATAGTGCAAATGAAAAGACTAAACCCCAGGAAACTATCTGTAAAAAAACTTGAAACCAGTTAAGTCAATTGGCCATTACCAATTCCAGGGATAATTGAAACGCTACATGTTAAGATGGCAAATGCTCCATTTTTATCAAGGGAGATCAAGACTGCTTTGCTTCTTATGTCTGATAAGGAAGAGATCTTTCCAAAATATGAGGAGTAACATAATGCCATATCAACTTCGAAATATCCTAGTTCAAAAAAACATTTCTGAAAACACCTGGTGAGCACACATGTACAGCTCCAACTCAACACATCTGAATCTCATAAATATCAGGGATCAAGAACTTGGACCACAGAACTAGGATGTAAGCAAATTCTGACAAGGACAAACAATCATACTTTCTCTGACTGCTAGAGGTATCATATTTGTTCCAGGTAATACTCTCAAAGAAACTGGTAAAAGCATCACTTATCTCATGAAAACTATTGTTCCAATTGTTGTCAGTTTAGGGTCTAAGGACAATGAATACAGAACAAATGAGCACAACATTTTGCTCCAGCGGCTTTATTTTTTTACAGAAATTGCTTTATCCAGGAGAACTGATGATGACTAGAATCAAAATATGATTTCCTCAATTTTCCTGCAAACTCTATTATTTTCTTATTATGAGCTATCAAAACAAAGCTAATCAGCATTAACTAGGAATGCAAAGACATCAGTAGGACAGCAGGGAAATATGAGGAAAGAACACCTACGCTCATAGTTACTTCCTTAATACAGGATGTTATCATATCATCCAAGCACCTAGAAATGATAGTACCTCAAGAGATTGATGTAAACATACTACTTTAAGTTTAGTTTGTCCTATTACAGCCTGGATTCAAATGAATTTAGAAATGTTGTGATAAGCAATTGACATATAACAGGTCATTTTGATTTATGTACAATTTTAGGAAATGCCCCAGTATTTGTTAATAAAAGTGCAAAGTTAACCAGTACAACTAATAAAAATTG
This sequence comes from Protopterus annectens, assembly GCF_019279795.1. Lineage (NCBI taxonomy): Eukaryota > Metazoa > Chordata > Ceratodontiformes > Protopteridae > Protopterus > Protopterus annectens. The sequence goes on along the minus strand of NC_056725.1, from coordinate 1,269,641,922 downwards.
GAGTAAATAACCTTGTGGTTTTTGCAAAGCTTGTAGAAACAGCACTGTTGGAAATCACATTATAATCAGCTCTGTAGACAGAAGGTATAATCATTATGGCAGGTTCACTTGCAATACTGAAAAGTAGTATATATAGCCACATGCACAATCAGCAACTTGTTTTATGCTTAAATAGACTATTAGAAAGCTTTCAGTAAGGATTATAGAGCATGTTAATGCCATTAAGAATAAGATTATGTTAATGCAGTATATAAAAAAGAAGTTATGTCTTACCATAACGTTCCATCTGTGTTGTCGATCTTCACTAATCCTCAACTGTGGGCTCGGTTCCGAGCCTCATAACCGACTCAGCCATTTACTTCAGCTCGCGCCTCCCAAAACTCTTGAGCTAAGCTCTATCTATAATGCTCCTCTCTAAATCACCTCAGATTGAGTTTGTCTATAATAGTGGCAGACAGATAATCAACAATAAGTGACCAGATCTGAGCCCCGATTATGAAGCCAGTCTTAGGAGGCATTCAGTCCACTATGAGTCTTAAGCCAGGGGAAGGAGAGGGTGAATGTCAAAGGATTAGTGAAGACTGACAACATAGTTGGAACATTATGGTAAGACAAAACTTCTTTATCTGATGTTGTCAATCTTCAAGTAGTCCTCGACTGTATGACAGAGTCCCTAGCTACCTAAATCTTGGGTGGTCTCATGACAGAATATTCCTGAGCACCATCAAACCAAATGATGCACACCCCTAGAGACCTGGTCCAGTTTGAATGAGTAATAAAAGTATGAGGAGATGCCCAAGTAATGGTGCACAAATGTTATCTAAAGAAAGTCGAGCATGAAGAACTGTGGAAGCCGGTTCAGCTCTAGTTGAATGAGCTTTCACAGGACGTTGTGGATGGAGACCCTTTTAATGATAAATAAAGGTGATACAATCCCTAAGAATTTAGCTAAGGTAACCTTAGAAACTGGGTTATCTAAAGAAAGTGAGGAAAAGGCAACAAACAATTGGTCAGATGTTCTGATATCCTTTGCTCTGTGAAGGTAAAAATTTAATTGTCTGTGAACGTCTAACAAGTGTAGACAGTACTCCCCTTTCTATAGAAACTGGGGAAAAATACTGGTAGGTGTAAGGTTTGACTGATATTACATTACAAAACAACCTTTGGCAAAAAGGAAGGATTAGCCCTAAGGGAAACCCTATCATTGGGATATATTAGATAGGGGGGCTTGCAGGACAAAGCTTGAATTTCCAATACTCTTCCGGCTCAAGTAATAGCCAATAAAAACATTTTCCATGTCAGAAATTTTAATTCACAAGTAGCTGAAGGTTCAATGGGGGATAAAGTGAGAGATTGTAGGACCAAGGGTAAATCTCAGGGAGCAGTGGGTTCTTTAAATTGAGGTCTTAACGTGAGGGTTCCTTTCAAAAAGGCCTTACAAAGTTTATGTAATATAAGTGAAGAACCATCCAAACCAATATGGAAGGTAGATATCGCAGCCAGATGCACTTGAATGGTACAGGCTGAAGAACCAGATTGGTAAAGAAAGACCAGAAAATCCAAAACTTTATCCACAGGAACTGTGTAAGGGTCAATATCACTGTTAAGAGCCCATCTAGCAAATGTTTCCCATTTACTATGGCACAGCTCTCTAGTAGACATTTGCGATGGACCAAAATGATTTTTTGGACCGTTGCGTTAAGGGAAAAATGCCTGGCAATCATGGAAATTGTAGAAGCCATGCAGTGAGCCTGAGATGTTGGAGATTCAGATGAAAGTACAGTTTTGTACCTACCATAAATGTAGATGTTCGAGGATCCACATTGCTGCAGTCCTAACTATTGGGTAGTCCGCTGTCCAGTCGGGCTTAATACCGCCCAGTCTTTTTCTTACTTTAGATATAAGTAGCATGACCTGTCAGAAGCGCATTAGACTACTTCTGGCGCTAGCATGCATACTATCAGTAAAAAGACAAGGCCCAATATCAGAAGACCCAAAATATGCAAGACAATAAAAAAAAAGCAATTGCCAACATGCACCAAACAAAAATATATACAATACATAAAATATATGCACAATACCTACACCTACACCCACACACCTCCACTAACAGGGGAAGGAGGGCTGGTAGTATCAGGAAGATCTAAATCCTTGCATCTACATTAGTACAAATATGTACTATGTCTTTTTTGAGCCCACATGCTGCAAGTGCTGCAGTGCATGGCATTGCCAAGCAGAGTACTAGAGAGGCCTGGCAAAAATAAGAAATAGGGAAGGACCCAGGAACATGCAAAAAGCAGGGAAGCAACAAACCATAGTGTAGACCCTAGACAATCCAGTGATGATAGCAGAAAGTATATGCATAAAAGTCCACCCCTTAGAAAAAAAAAGCTTAGCTGCCACCCCCCCTGAAGAATTGCCAAGTGGCCAGCTGGAAAGTGGAACCTAATCTATGGCTGGAATTTGCCAATGCAATGGCAAAAAAAAACAATACAAACAAATTCATAAAAAAACACATAGTTTTTTGTTCAAACTCAAATGCTCTTTGGAACTCAAAACAAAAAACTTAACTGATCTGAAATCTTGAAACCACAAATCTAGAAATCCTAAAACTAAATTGCTGGTGAAAAAAAAACAAAAACCTCTAAACATCTAAAATGGGGTCTTATTAAGGCAAAATACACAAAAGGTTTAAATGAACAGTTCACACTAAAGGGTATAAAAAAAACTAGAGGGAATTAAATAACCTGATATTTATGAATAATCAAAAAGGAACAGACTGCTGGTGCAAAATCAAACTCAGACACCAATCCAAAGGCAATCAATGCCCAGAGAAAAGCAGTCATCAGAAGCAGAGTCTCCAAAGCAGTAGCCACAATTCAAAAGTTCCCGTAAGCTCAAAAGGTTGTAGAAAATTGAGATCCCAAGCAAAACACAAAATTGAGATCCCAAGCAGGACGCAAGGTCCTCTATTCTTTCTTATCTCTAAATTCCTTTGAAAAAAGGCTGAAACAACAACAATCACAATGAATGGAAGGTCACAATCAATGTGAGCTCTTTGTCAAATGAAGAAGATCTTAATGGAAGGAAAACCAATAATTTTGTATAGTAAGATATTGAAATATAGAAGAGCCACACTCAAATTGAATTTCCAAATTTTCCAAAACTCTTAAAACAAAAAATCTCTTCCATTTTTTTCATGGTGCACCTTTCTTGTACTACTAGTCTAGCTTCCATAATCACATTTAAAAACTTGTGTGAGGTGTTTGAGACCTGCTGTGTTTATCACAGAGATACACAGGGCTGTCAGATGAAGAGTTGAGCACCTGACATTAGGCAGATGACCCAGGGAATCAGATAAAAAGATGTGGAATCAAAGAGGGAGCCAACTTAGGAGACTCCCTTAGTAGTGGGTACCAGTGTTGTGAGCCCCTTGAGAGATTAAATCTATTCCCTTGAGGCTTGTCTTGTCTTGTCTGAGCACACTTTGAAAAGAGAAGAGAGAGGAAAGAGGCATAAACATACAGATTTTTCCAACTGAAAGAAAAACTTTCCAAGCTGTGTTCCAGTGTTTGTTTTGAAACCCCTTTGTGCAAAACTTTGGTGGTGTAGTGGTGGCAACAGATCTATATCTGAGTTCCCTGGAGACACTGTCAATTTCTGAAATACACATGAAGATCCAGTTTCCACTGTGATCCATGATTTTGTCTGCTTAACACACACATCTGCTAAGGAGTTGTGCTCCTCCAGAAAGAAACCTGCCTGAAGAGTTAGGTGAAGCTGAGCTTAGTCTCCCATAAATCATTGCTTGCCTGCATAGAGGATAAGAATGTGTTCCCTTGTTTGTTGATGTACCACATGACAGTTGTGTTGTCTGTTAGAATCAACACCTGCCCTGGAACTGAAAATTAATCCTGAATTGAAAGCCATTAATGCAACTGTACAAACTGGACTACTAACATTGTTCATATTGTATGCTGTAGTCACCATCTGGCAGGCCACTTGTATCCACTTTCCATTTAGATGATATCCTCTGGCTTTGTGTCAGGCATCTCTGTAAGGATCTGTGTACTTCATACTCAGAGTCATAGAAGGAGTGACAGAAATCCAGGTGACATTCCTGAGCCCAAGGCAAATTATTATTTGAAGGTAAAGAATGAACTGCAGTACAGTGTCCAAATCAGTTTTACCATTGTGTCCATACATTTTGAGATACCATTGCAGCATACCAAGTTTGCTATGCATAAAGATGCCATGAAGATAAACTTGAATGCTAATAAGGACTGTCCTTGACCACAGAGATAAGTGAGTTGATGAAATGATTGATGATAAAGGAAAGACTCTTTTGTTTGTCCGGTTAAAAAGGGCCTCTGGGGCTGCTGTATTCAGTCTCACACCAAGAAATGTCTTGAGAGGAGAGTAGACTAGACTTGATTTTCGTTTGGATACTGAATACCCTAGGCATTAGCACTTCACTATAACATAGATGCTGTAGAAGGTCTTTCTTCCTTTTCTTGAGCCAGAATCAGGCAGTCGTCCAAGTAAGGATAGATTTGAATTCCTTTTAGCCTGAAGTAACCTATGAAGCCTCTGAACACTGTTCAAAACTCTCAAACTCAGGTTCCACCTAGGCCTCTTATCAGGAGGGGCATAGAACCTCTAATCATAGTAATCAAATCTTCTGCCATTTATATGTTTCTTAGGCACAGAACCTGAAGTGAGAAGCCCCCACTGAAGCTAAACTTGGCCTACCTCTCAAAGAAGTTTTGGAAACAGAAGGAGGCTCTAACTACCTTGGGAAGAGAGGGAAGAACAGTTACCTGAGAAGCCTCAGCCTGGCCTACCTCCTGAGAAGGCACATCTTGTAACAGTAAAGTCTCTGCCTGAGACTCCAAAGAAACTCCTGGCAAAACCTCTGGCTCCACTGAGTTTCTAAAGAACGCCGTTCATCAACCCTAGGCTTGTTTTGTCCTCGAAGGGCCGGAGCATCCGACGGCATTTTATAATTGCAACGCTTCCCAAACACTAACCTGGCACAGTCTAACCTTCTCTTAGGTTTGTTAAACCTAGCAAGAGCGCATCCAACAACGCCAGGCCTAAAACAAGGTATACACAAGGTATGGTAATCCCTATGAGGTGTATCTGTTTCCACAAGAAATACAGTTATTCACTTTTCTGACATCCGTAAAATACTGAGGCAAGCAAGAAAAAAAAATGTTCCCCAACGGGTACTTAGCCAACTTTGATTCGGGTCTGAAACTCCGACTTCAGAAAATTTCAGAACGCCAACCTGCACTCGCAAAACTGCTTCTGCATCGGACCATGCGCAAAAAGACTGAGGATAGGTCATGCGTCGGTCATCGTATTGTGACTGCTGACTAATGTCAGGTCTAATGACCGACGCGCCATATATTTTGTATTTCGGGCCACTGACAGCGGACTACCCAATAGTTAGGACTGCAGCAATGTGGAACGAAGAACATCCATTCCTTCTGGATGAGATAACAGATCTGGAGCTGGGTTCAGAATACAAGGTTTCCGAAATAGGTGAAGCCAAATGAAAGGAAACCAAACTTGTCGAGGCCAGAACGGGGCAATAAGGATTATTACATTCTTTGACCTCTTGGCTTTCTTTAGAAACTGAGATATCAGAGGAGTAGGTGGGAAAGGCGTACAGGAGACCGGGAGGCCAATCATGGCATGGGGGCCAAGAGTGTCTCTGGGTGATTCCCCTGGAGGGAGGATCAGGCAAAGTAACTGCTGCACTTGTTGTTCAGAGGGGACTCAAACAGATCACATCAAGGCTGGCCCCAGTGGCAGAAAATCGCTTCCGTCACTACAGAAATGAGGGACCACTCCTGAGGCATCAGAATAGGTCTGCTCAATTTGTCTGCTATCTCACTGGAGCTCCCTGGAATATGCATTGCCATAAAAAAAGCAGTTGGAGAAATTGCCCACTGCCAAACTCTGAAGGATTCTCAACATAAGATTTGGTTCCTCCTTGTTTGTTGATGTATCAGACTACCGACATGTTGTCCTTCTGAACTGCCACAGTACCTAGGGGAAGGGCATCTTGAAATGCTTGCAACACTATGAGAACCACCCTCATCTCTAGAACATTGATTTCCAGTTGGGACCAAGTGCCTTGGACTGTCCTTCCCAGATAATGCCCCCCCCCCCACCTGGGAAGCGTCCGTGCTCACTATGACTTGGGGCTGTGGAAGGAGGAAAGGACAGCCTGAAAGGATGTCGTTGGAATGGAGCCACCAAGACAGGTCTTGTTTGCAGTGATTAGAGATCAAGATGTGATGCGACATTGGCTGATTCAATAACAACCATCAGGAGGCCAGAAACCACTGGAGAATCCACATGTGATATCTGGCCAAGGGAACTAAAGTAACAGAGGCTGCCATTGAGCCTAGTGCCTGTAAGATGAGTCTGGCTGGAACACTTCTGTTCTGAATAATAAGGTTTACTTGTGATCTGATCTTTTGGAGCATTTGTACTGAAGTGAAGCAATTCCTGTAACTGTGTTTAACAGAGCTCCGATAAATTCCAGCTGTCGTGTAGGTTGCAGATTTGACTTTTCGAAATGTATTGTAATGCCTAGCGAAGTGCACAGATGTAGGGTATAAATCCCTTACCCTCATGAGTTGATGCTTGGTGGTAGCAGTAAGGAGACAGTCATCGGGATAAGGAAAAACCTGAAATCTCAGCAGTCTGAGATGAGCTGCTATCGCTGCCATGCATTTAGTAAACATCTTGGGGGCTGTGGTGAGACCAAAGAGCAGTGCTCTGAACTGAAAGTGACTGGCTACCAGCCGGAAGCGCAGGAATCTTCTGTAGTGTTTGTCCAGTTTTATATGGTAATACACATCCTAAAGATCTATAGAGCACATCTAATCATCTCTATTCCAAGAAAGTAAGTACTGATTGTACAGAGACCATCCGGAACTTGGTTTGCTGAACTGACTTGTTGAACTGGCTGAGGTCCAAAATGGGTCTCCAGTCCTCTGTTTTTTTGGGCACTAAAAAAATCTTGAGTAAAACCCAGATCCTCTCTGGTATGGTGTGACTTCTTGCATGATTCTTTTTCATGCAGTTTTTGAATTTCTACGACTGCTGCTTCCCTGTGAATGGGTGGAACATCCGGGAGTCTTTTTTGCATTTTTGGATTTATTGAAACGGGAATGATGTAGCCTCTGGAGATGATCTCCTGCACCCATCTGTCTGATGTCATTTGTAGCCAGGCAGATTGGTGCAGGGATATTCGTCCCCCCAGTGCCTCCAGAGGAAGGCAATCAGGCTGTCTTCTATTGTTACTTCCCCTCTGCCCTGGGAGAAATCCTTGCCACGCAAGTCCTGGAAAGCCCCTTGGGACATTTTGAACCATAGTCTCCCACTTCTCTGGTTCTTAGAGTAGGCCTGTTGAGTGGAGAAGCATACACCTATGGAAGAAAGAGAGTCTTCCCATTTTTCTCACATCTAGCCAATCTGTCTTTTACTTTGGGTTCAAATACAAGATGTTCCTTCAAATGGAGCACTGACGAACGAAGATTTAAATGGCTCCACAAAATCACACAAGCGCATCCAGCCATGTCTCCTGATGGCTATGCCTGAATCCGCTGATTTTTTTGTCCCTTCTGCTGCGTGGGCAATTAGCCTCATAGATGAGTTAGAAATTGATCCAAGGTTGGCGAGCTGAGAGGTAATCTTGTTTCAGACCACTTCAGCTACTGCTCCTGTAAGAGTATCTGACAGATCTTTAATCAGATCTTTCTGCAACCTGGTAAAATGCGCCATATAGTTCAAAGACCGGAGAGCATAGATGCACTTCCCAAACCTATCCATAATCCTAGATTCCTTGTTAGGAGGACAGATAGTAGGACTTTCCTCTGCAAGTTCATTTTTTGAGGCTGCCACTATCACCATGGCATCTACAGGGATACCCTTAGTGCAACGCTGCTCATCCTTAGGGGTAGAAAGGTTCTGGTCAGGCCTCTTGGGGATTGGTTCGATGGAGTCAGGAATTTTCCAGGCCCACTGAGGGATCAGTTTAATAAGCTCTTCAGCAGATGGAAAGATGCAAGAGGTAGACAGCTGGGCAAGAAAAGCCTCCAGGTATACCGATTCCTCTGAGAAGGGCTGGAGGGAAGTCCAGCCACCTCTCTATTTCAGGATTTCTAGGATCTTCCCAAAGGGAACATTATCAGGGGGTAACCTGGGGGAACCTTCCCCTTCATCAAAATCGGTATCTTCAATAAAGTACTCCTCCAGTGAGTCTAAGTGCTTCCTCTTGCACTTCTTCTTCGAAGGTACTTCTTCAGTGGCATGTTCTGGGAAAGTATCCGAAGAAGAAACCACCAAGGTGGATCACTCCTGAAGCTTTTGTGCCTTTTGTCCCAAGGATGAGGCTGTTTGAAGCTACGGTCGAGGGGATACAGATGTTGTTTAGCCCAACGGGGGTGGCAAGGACTGCAAGTCCACAATGGACAAGGCCCTCTCCATGATACGAAGGGACAAACCCTCCCCGTAGAAGGATGGGAGCCCAGAACTGAAATAGACTCCTTCAGAACTATGGTCCCACCCTGCACTGAGGAAGCTGCCTCTGAAGCAGAAGTCTGGGTCAAGGCCACAAACGCGGAGACACCAAGGGGCAAGGAAGGCTCCAAAATAATTGAAGTCAAACCCTGCCCCTCAGAACCAATGATGAAGCCCCGACCACGGGAGGTCTCCTGTTCCAACAAACTGGAAGAACACAAGGCAATTCTCGGTTCCACAGACTCTAACCGGAACCGAGCCAGTTGGAGGTGGGCAGGTCAGTGCCAGGAGCTCCAAAAGCTTGGCTGGAGTTGGAGGAGGAATGTGTGATGGTGTCGAAGAAGGACTGGTTCTGGAGCCGAGTTGGCTGTGAAACAAAGATGGAGGTAATCCCCTCGCTGTCGGGAGCTAGTTGACTAGTCTCATGATGTCCGATTCTGGGAGACTCTTAGTGGAAAGAACGAATGATGCCCTAGGAGACCTAGGTGGTCTTGGTTCCATGAACAGGCTGGGTGATCTGTCTAAAAACGGATCGACTGAAGGGGAATATGTAGTTCTTGGTAAGGTAAAAGAGGTAATCTGCTTCGGTCCTGATAAAACCGCTAGTACGGAAGCTGCAGCTGTCTGTTCTGTAGCAATCCTTGCTGCTGAATCATTCTTGCATATTGGTGCTTGGTCAATCTGGTAGGTGGTTCTGAGGAACTTCCTGGAGCCGAATGAGATAGTTTCTTTGGTTTAGAAGATAAGGAAGAACAGGATGATGAACTGGCTTCTGTTCTAGGATCAGATATGGCCTCCACAAAGTCTTGCTTTAACAGACCTTTCAATATTAATTTGCTTCACCGCTTAGTCAAGATCCTGGAGGAGAAACCATGATAAATGTCACAATCCTCCTGAAGTCCTAAACAGTATACACAGCAGACATGCCCATCTGAATAAGGCATCTTTCGCTCACATTTTGGCACCTCTTGAAACCAGAGGTGCCCTTGGAAGATTTATCAGCCGCAGTAGCTTAACAAGGCCTAGTGCTGACAGCACTCACACACACACACACACACACACACACACACACACACACACACACACAGGGAAAAAGACTTATTTTATTTTAATTTATATAGACAGAAAAGAAGGGGAAAAGGTACCAACAATGGTAACCAGAATTACCTTAAAGGTAAAGAAAGGCAGAAGATAGTATCAACAGTGGTATGTAAAGGAACTACTCGATGGTAGAGGAAAGGGAAAGAAAAGGATCACTTACACATGCAGAAAGGAAAGGAGAGGAGCGGATAGAAAAGGAAAGAACCTAAGTAGAGAAAAAGTAGAATATGTGAAGAATAAACAGAGAAAAACTTACTCTAACTGCCAAAGCTCAAGAGAGGTTGGATGCATCTGACACATGAAGCAGCAAATGAGATCTGGGGTAATTTAGAGATGAGCATTATGGGTAGAGCCTAGCTCAAGAGTTATGGGATGCGCGAGCTGAAGTAAATGGCAGAGTCTGTTCTGAGGCTCGGAACCAAGCCTGCAGTCAAGGATTATATGAAGATTGATGACATCAGATCATACTTTATTCTAGTCTAACTTTAAGTGTTTTTCTTTGTTGTTGTTGTGGACTATATTCAGGAATATTTAGTAGGAGGAGATCTGAATTCATTAGTAAAAAAGAATTTTTCAGGCAGATTACATGCTACTACAACCACAGGACTGAATGAGACCACTAACATTAAGTATTTGATTAACTTAAATGAGAGCTGGTTCTCACTGGTTAATTTTGATTTCCAGTTATGGCTTAATCTGTATTTAAAATATACTGTTTGAATGTTCACGTAGTTCTAAAAAACACTGGCTATTAAAGACAAACACTTAACTTACTACTGTGTGGTATCAACAAAGAATGTTTATTGTATTTTACTACTGACTGGTATCAACAAAGTATGTTTATTTTATTTTACTTAGTGTAGTTATGCACTTTGGCTAGAATTTTACAGTTTTATTTTCTTACCCATAGCAATGGTAAGCAAATTCATTAAATCAAGCTCTGCTAACAGGCCACAAGAATCTAGTCTTTAAAAAATACAAAGAGCAATACCTTTTGATGGAGATCACAGATAGAAGCTTACAGGATGGTACTCCAACCAAGACAAACTCTATCACAAGATCTTCGGTTTTCCCTCTAAGGGTTAATATAAGGTTTAGAAAGTGATTTTTTTTAACATGTGAATAGAAGGAATGGCCCAATTTAATGCTCAGGAGTTATGAAGACTATGAACTTCTTGGGCAGCCTGCAGAAGTCAATTATTCGAAAAACATTTGCTTGATCAGGCCAAGTCTACTAATGAAATACTGTTTATACTGACCATATAATACATAATTACAATAATCTTAACCAAATGAAAATATGAACATGATGGTGTTATCATAAACTTTAGGAAGACTGTGTGCTTGTCTGATTACAGAAGCCTAATAGAGCTGAAGTCCCTTCCATTTTTCTTCATTAACTGGTCTATTTCTTTTTGCATAAAAATGAGAACTGATTATTCCAAAATGTAATCAACAAATTACCAGCACTAGAGTATTCACAAATAAGATTTTAATTACCTGGTTGATCAGGTCAATTGTGTACTGAAGCATTGCAGCAGCCTTCTTTTCTTCTTTACTTCCATTTTTCAACTGACTTCTAATTTTCTCTTCAGCTGTCTTACTAAAAAGCACCTAGAATATCAGACAAAACTGAATCAGGCAATGTAAATAAAATTATATTCGGAATAAAGCATTACTGAAATAAATCTTCCTACCAACAGCCTGCAATTATCAGTACTTGGAAATAAATCACTCTGGTACACATTGAATGGCATAAATATTTTCATCATTTTTAAACAATTATCTTAGTAACCAATATTAATAAAGACAATTATATTGCTATAGCAGATAAGCATGAGTTCCTGACATTTATTCAGTAAAAATGACAAATATGTGAGTGATAGAAAATCTGGAAGGGTGAACTCCTAGCTATCAAACTATCAAAAATGTGAGGATTGCAGCTTACTAAGTTCTTGCAGCAATTCCCTGGGATTTTCTATTGGGAGCAATTGATAGCTAGAACAGGATATATTTCTTAAGAGGCTGTCCCTCTTATGGATGGGTCAGAAGAAGAAGGGAAGCTGTTATATCTTCTGCAAGGGGGCATGAGAAATCTTAAATTAGTCACTAGGGAAATTGCATTAAGTTAGCCTTTATGGGTTACGTGGGTTTGGAATCCTAGATAGTATAAGAAGGCATGGAGGGAAATGATCACACTTTGCATAATATTTTCATTGCACAGAAATGTAAACACACCAATATGTTTAAAATAATGTGAGAGAAAGAGTTAAACATTCAAGTAGCAAAAAGATGGTGGCACAGAATTTTACTAGCTTCAAGATAAGCTATAAGATGTAGAAGATATTGGTTCATTGGCTTGTAGTGCCTTCTCAAATTGTTTTACTCCCTGCAAAACTGCATCACAGCTTTCCAAGGTCAAGCCCTCTGCAGTGAAGATGTGACGTATGGGGATTGGTATAATACTTTCTGGGACTGCCCACCTCTTAAAACCTTTAGATAAAAAATACAAGAAATTTGTGATGTGCTGTGGCTCTCTGAAATGCAGGTGATACCAGCTTTTGGTCTGGATGAGGTAGGCCTGAGGAATAAGAAATCAGGCCCGGAACAAGGTCAAGAATCCAGAGTGAGTAAAGAAGGTGAGGCCAAAGAAAGGGGAATCATGGTCAGAATGAGGCAATGAGGATGACTGCTGCTTTACAATAGGTTAATTTCTGAAGAAACTTGATTATATTAGGGGTTCAGGGGATGTGTGTTTAGAAGACCTGGGGGCAAAGCATGCAGAAGTGTCCCTTGGTGGATGTCCCTCTGGTGGATAAGGGCATATAAACTGCTGCATTTTGTGTTGCATGGTAGGAAGAAAGGACTGCAGTAGGGGGTGCCACAGCAGCTGAAAATCCTCGCCCCTATCTCTAGATTCAGGGACCACTCATGAGGCAGAAGAATGTGTCCAACTAGACTGTCAGACAAGATGCTGAACTTCTGCTAGATTTGCTTTGGGATCAGAAACTGTTGATGGGATACTGCCCATTGCCAAACTCCCATGACCTCGCGACACAAGGGATAGGATAGAGTTCCTCCTTGCTTGTTCAAATACCCTACCATCTTCTTCTTTTCTGTCTGAATGACAATTACATCCCTAGGGAGAAGGTCCTGAAAGGCCTGCAATGCTAGGATGACCACTCAAACTCTAGGATTGAAAAGTATGAAGATGCTGGCATCAGATCCAATAACTCAAAAAAGAGGCCAGCACCAAAAGGACGTCTGTATAGATAGAATATTTTATTCAAATACACTTGTCTCAGACCGGTTTCAGCATATAGCCTTCTTCAGTGTTCAACCATTCAAGAATTCATTTAACTTATATACCATCAGTACCTGATAATTTCACATGACATTACTTCCCCTTGACACCAAATTAATAATTAATTAGGTTTTCTTAAACTACATTTTATCATTAAGACCTGGTGGAAAAAGTACCCCCAATTTAATAATCCATTTCCTTTCTTTGTATGTCAAAATAGAGTGCCATCCCATTTTAAATAATCTAATGCCATAACTTTATCAATGACTGTAAAAGTAAATTTGGCAGACGTGTGGAGTTGGCAATGTCTGTATAGTGCATTTGTGATTCTTTTGTTGCGTATGTCACTAAAATGCTCAGACATTCTACTCATAATGATCTTGAAGTCTGCCCTACACAAAAGGCAGCACAAGTGCAGCTGGCCATATACACTATCCAATCTGACCCACAATTGGCATAAAATCGTATATCAAACACCTGACCCATATTCCTGCTAGTGAATTGTTTGGTCTTATACATATGTTTATAAAACGTACAATGTCCACAAGGATACGATCCAACAAGTCTATCTCCTGTAATGGTTAATTGATGGTCAATCTGATCAACCCTAATAACTTTCTTATAGTGAGCAAAATATGAACCCAAAGCTTTCCCTTTTTGAAAGAATAATTGGCATCTGTCTGGCAGCAAAGCACCCAATTCATCATTGGCAGTCAAAATGTTCCAGTGTCTATGAACCACATCCCTTATAAGATTGGCATTCCTACCATAAGTAGTAACCAATCTAATAACATCTGACCCATCCTGATTCTGTTTAGCTTGATATTGTAACAAATTAGATCTCATTTGTTTAGTAGCCCATTCCCTTGCTCCGAACATGTCCCCCTGTTTATATCCCCTATTTAGGAATCTACATGTAAGATCACATTTAAATATACTGAAATCCTCATCTGAAGAACAAATTCTTCTATTTCTCAAAAATTGAGACTTTGGAATATTCCTGACTGTATGGCTGGGGTGGAGACTAGACCCATACAATAAACTATTATACTGTGGATATTTCCTGTATACCAATGTTCTCAGGGTATGATCTTGTTGTTGTTAAACCTTGACATACAAAAAATTAATTTGCTCCCTGTTGTATGTAAGGGTAAATTCAGTACCCCACTTATTCTCATTGATATATTGGACAAACTCCAATAAATAGTCAATATCTCCCTGCCACACCAACCGCCATTTAAAAAATGTCTCCATATGTCGATTTCAGGTAAGAAGATGTTATGAGAGTTGTTATAAATATGATCTTCAATATATCCCATAAATAAATCGGCATATATGGGGCAAAAGACGCCCCCATAGCCGTACCTTGGGTCTGCCAATAACACTCTCCTTTAAAATAGAAAACATTCTTCATGTGAACGTCAAAAACCGAAAAACAGGAAACCAAACCAGGATCCACAACTGAGTAAAAAAGATAGTTGTCCACAACAGCAATTTCAGGATGCAGGAACACCAAAGCATAAGATGAAATCCTTTTATTCCAACAAGAATATAACCAGTAAACTGGTATCATCAGAGTCTGTTGAAACACTAATTCATCCATACTTAAATAGCAAACCAAACGTCATGAATCACTCAATTAATAAATTAATTAACCGTTCCATTAATTCCTTAAAGGAATATCTCCATAAAAATAGGAACAGCATCATTTGAACAATTGTGAATACAGATAAAAATGAAAATTTGTATATATAAAAGAAAATGAATAAATATGAATATAAACATAATGTAAATATGCTAATAATAATAAATTGTTAAGTTATAATATAACTATATACATTAATATAGTTACACAAATTGTAAAAAAATTATTGTAAAAAATGTAAATAAAAAATTAATATATTCAAAATTCAAAAATTCAAAATTTTAAACACATTATGCGGTCTGAAGGTGTTTTAGTCATTGATATACTCATATCCAAGTACGCAATCATACCATTGATGTCAACAAGTGTATACCTATTCAACGAAAAATATATGTGATATTGCGACATACATGATAAACAAACAAGCTAATTAATGACTTAAATTGATCATTTTTGAACACTTTATGAAGGACGTGCCTGTTTACCCTACCTAAGTTCTGACACAACGTCAAAACATAAATACTTAGTGCCTAATGGCCTAAACAACAATGTGCTCATTATATTATGCTAGCTCTTAATTTAAGATGTGGTTTTAAAGAAATGTGGTCATTTAGACCAGGGAATCTGGTGGCATTTAATCTCATCTGCCACTCAGATTCCAAAACTGCTACCCTATTGTTAATGTCACTAGGAGTAAAAGGCATCACCCTATCAATAATGAAAAACAAGAATTTAGTAAAGTTGGTACATACTTCACTGTGCAAATATAAAGCATTATGCACATCCTTGTTCTTTATACATCTAATGTGTTCACAAATTCTTTCCCGTAGCTTACGGGTAGTCATGCCAATGTAATAGGCATCACAAGAAGCACATGATGCTAAATAAACACAATTCCTTGTGTTGCAATTGCACACCGACGACATGCCAACGTACGTGCAAAACCACCCACACATGTGTAACTTCCTTCAGCAATAAATCTACAAGCACTACAGTTTCCACATTTGCTCATCCTAGATCTATTATAACCTTTATTCTCCCTTTCCAACATGTTTTTGATGTTACTTCCTCGACTAAAGACAATTTTTGGGGTACCTCCCAACAATTTTCTTGTTTGTTCATTAATGCAATGATTCCAATTAATCCTTACACTATTGCAAAATTCATTTGCCATGTCGTTAAACTTCAACACAAAGGTAAGACGGTCCCCCTCAATGTCCACCACTTCCTTATTTTTACCTTGCATTAGTGCCATGTTATCCAAACCCTTTAATATAGGGGTATACAACGTCCTTCTTTTCCTATAGATTTCCTTCTTTGTTTTAAGCAATAAGTTCAGGGGATATCCTCTCTCAATGAATAGGCCTATCAAGGTGTACATCTCCTTCTTAAACATTTCGTCGTTACTGACCAACCTAGAGAGTCGGACCATTTGCCCTTTAATCACACCCTTCCGTTGATGGAAGGGGTGACAGCTAGTGAAATGTAACATTGAGTTGGAAAAATGTTTGGAAATGCAAATGTCCAAGTAGTTAATTGATGTCACATTCCATGTGTGTGTAAACCTAAAAAACTCTGTAGTTTGATTAATGTATGTCATAAAATCAATAACTTCATCTTCTGTGCCCTTCCAAAGAATTAGGATGTCATCCAAAAACCTGCTGTATAATACTATGTGCTCTTTAAACACCGATGATAAAATAAAGACAGGGGCACAGCGGGCCCCCATCGCCACCCCATTGGTCTGTTGGTAAGTTTCTCCTTCAAAAATTAAGTAATTACTTGTCAAAATGAATCTCATGAAATCTAAACAAATATTGAGCCTCCCTAAGTCAAAACTTTTACTATTCGTTAAACTATCCTGGAATAATTCCAAACCCTCATCATGGGGGATAGTTGAAAAGAGATTCACAACATCTATGGTTAAGAAACCATAGGTCTCTACATCCATTTCACTTACTGCTCTAATTCTCTCAAGGCAGTGCCAGGAGTCTTTAATAATGTGTGATGCATCTGTAACTGCTTTCTTACAAAGTTGGTCCACAAAGGCTGCCATAGGTTCTGTCTTAGAGCCTCTTGCCGACACAATGGGTCGGAATGAAAGATGTTCAAGACCCTTGTGGACCTTCGGGATTCCAAATAAAACAGGTAATTTGGGAAATTTGACACTCAATAAATCAAATTCATCCTCATTAATAGCTCCTTGGTAAATTGCATCCAGAAGATACAAATCAATCTTACTGTACGCCCTGTTTATTTCATGTCTTGACACTCTAGTGTATGTACCTTCATCACTCAACATTTTCATCATGGCCCCATTGTAATCCATTTTGCTCATGATGACCATCCCACCTTTATTAGGCGCATGCATCTATACTCATTGGTCACCATAAGTTCAATGATAACCTTTCTCTCCTCGCAAGTTAAATTATCTTGTGTATGTTTTTGCTGTGCACATAGTCTTCAACCATTTGTTCGAATATGTTAATGTCAGCATTTGTGGGGGGCATAAAAATACTTTTTCTCTTCATCACTGCTGCACCAGTTGAGAAGCAGGGGTTTACTAACCTCACACCTAGGTTTGAAAAATACAGGTGCAAATTTAACTTTCTTGTATAAAGCTTTAGGTTCACCAATAACTGGGTAATATCTAATCTATAACTTGGGACAAAACTAGTCCCTTTACTGAATAATTCAAAATGGACCTTACCAATGTCCATATCAGTATAGTTATATATCATAAAACCCCCATTTTTTAATACTTCACATTTCATTTTAGGCTCCCCTACCTCTTCGATGGAACATAACTGTTTAGGTGTTTCACCTACACTGATTTCTATATCAGTTCCAAGTTCATTGCTGTTATACAAAATCCCGTTTTCGGAATTGACACATGGAATATAATCATGATGTTCTTCGTCATTGGACTCAATAACATTTAAAGTAACTTCAGACCGCTGTTTAAAATTGTCCCCTTCCAAAGAGGCAACAAAGTCTTGATTGCATTTCTCACTACCCAAACATACTTCATTCATACAGCTATCAACCATACTGTTGTCACAAATACAAAATACAAAAGAATCCAAAACAAAACGTATATTGAAATCAACAACTAAGTCATTTTTATAACTTAACAATTTATTATTATTAGCATATTTACATTATGTTTATATTCATATTTATTCATTTTCTATGAAAAGTTTTTTATATATACAAATTTTCATTTTTATCTGTATTCACAATTGTTCAAATGATGCTGTTCCTATTTTTATGGAGATATTCCTTTAAGGAATTAATGGAATGGTTAATTAATTTATTAATTGAGTGCTTCATGACATTTGGTTTGCTATTTAAGTATGGATGAATTAGTGTTTCAACAGACTCTGATGATACCAGTTTACTGGTGAAAGCGCTTAGTCTGTATATTCTTGTTGGAATAAAAGGATTTCATCTTATGCTTTGGTGTTCCTGCATCCTGAAATTGCTGTTGTGGACAACTATCTTCATGAGAACGTGTTCGGCCAAGCATATAAGGAGTGTGTTAAATCCTGGGATATAAAGTCCCACCTTATCTAACCAATATTCCAGGGCTAGCAAACCTGCCCAATGAGGAATACTGGTATGTAAAGACTTGACATCTAGCGTACATATAAACTAGCTGGGCTCTAACTGGGATTATGACACAATCTGAAAAAATTTAGTGGTGTCTTTAATTCTGGCTCTAACCAGTGGCAATAAAGGTTGTAAATATTGAGTAAGGAACGCTGATAATGGTTCCGTAAGAGACCCAGTTCCCGAAACAATGGGTCTTCCGGGAGGCTGGTTCAAATTTTTATGAATTTTAGGTAAGAGGTATAAATATTGCTTACCAGGCTCTTGTACTGTAAGGTGTTTTCTAAATATTTCACTTATGATACCCTCATCTACCGCTTTCTCTAAAAACTTGTCAATCTCATACTTAAAATTAGGGGTGGGATCGATCGGCATGTTCATGTAATGCTGGGAGTTAGTCAGTTGCCTATTTCCCTCAGCCCAGTAGTAACTGGAGTCCATAACAACAACCGCCCCACCACCCTTGTCTGCTGGCAGTATGATGATATCCTTGTTGTCCTGAAATTCCCTTAATGCCTTTTGTTCTCCTTTGGACAGATTGTGTCCCAACACCTGTGAAGAGCATAACTTAAAATGTAAATCTTTGAGAACCGCCTCCTGGAGTATGGTCACATGTTTATTCATAGGAGGAGTGAAATTAGACTTGTGGAAATGAAACTCTGTATACCTTTGAGAAACCTCCTGTGGACCAAAAAATAATTTTTAATTAAATTTTCTACAAAATGCTATACTGTCAGTCACTAAATCATTTTCATCAACAAAAAATCCCAGTATAAAGTTGAGGCCTTTATTCAACAGTAGGTTTTGGTCATTAGACAAAATATGATTAGAAATTTTGTGTACATTTTCATAGTCAGAATTCAACTCACTAGTGATTGTAGAAGGTTTTCTATTGTGTTTGCTTTTGTCCTTACGCCCCCCTCGGTGTTTCTTACCCCTAAAGGGTGATCTGAACTTTGTACCTTTTTGAGATCTGGAGAGTCATTAATATTTATACTTTCAGTATCAGTAGCTGAAGACTCATACCCCGAGGTACCAAGTCCCTGTCCTGATCCTTTGAGGATTGAACAGGGCCACTTCCTATGGCTGTTCATTTTGTATTTATGACTGATTTCAGAGATGTGACAGAAGCTACAAGAACATGTGTGTGTGTCTGTGTGTGTGTGTGTGTGTGTGTGTGTGTGTGTGTGTGTGTGTGTGTGTGTGTGTGTGTGTGTGTGTGTGTGTGTGTTTGCCTGGGTAGTCACACTAAGGGAGTTAGATAGGGAATTGATAGTTTGGATGTGTGTGTGTGTGTGTGTGTGTGCATGCACACAATGGGTGGATGTGTGTGTTGGAGCATGCATGTAGGTGAATGACAGACTGTTTTTGTGAGTGTGATCGACTGTGGAAGGGGCTTGTCTACTGATGACTACATGCGGGAGTGCCTGCATGCATGTGTGATTGTAGAAGGGGGGCGATACCTTTGCTTATCTGATGCATAGGCCACTAAGGAGAATGTTAACAAGATCAGGTATGACAGTATTTAAAAACATGCTATTGAGAAGATAACGAGGGCATTCTCACTGAGGCCATACCTGTCTCCGAATCACATTTCTGAATTCTAGGGTAAGTAATAATATACCAGAGAACCAGGGTTAATGAAGGTGTGTCACAATATAACGTGCAGAATGCAAAACAAGAGCAACTTATTACTATGTAAGCAATTCAGTACTGATCAGGCATGAAATTTAGAACTGAAAGTTGAAGGAAATGACTGCCCATTGCATATTTTTTGTTACTTTTTCTTCTCTCCTATAGTGAAGACAGACTGTCTATGTTTACAAAATGGAAATGTATGAGAAATTTCTGTCATTTTAATTTTTTTTCTTTAATCAACACGCTACTTATCCTATAAACTAAAAGTATACTTTCATCAAATTATACTATAGAAAAGGTATTTTAAAATGCCAAAATCCTACAAACAAAAGAGAAAAAGATTGTAGAGGATGACTAACTTCCAAAATATTACAAACTCTCCTCAAGAAAATGCATGTTATTCTGGTAAATGGGAAATATATCTCAAAAAGCTGCAGCGTGATAAATTGCTGTACAGTATGTCAGCTGAAGACAGGATGTCAAGGTTTTCTACACTCTAGTCTGTGCTGCTGCCTCTACCATGGACAAAACAGGAGTATTTTATATGGAAATGTTCTTTGTTTTCTTAAACATGAAACATCTTTATTAAATTATCATATATGACATAGGTAATCATACATTTATAGAAATGAAAACAAACCATACTGATATAACTTTAGCTGCAAACATTATACATCACAAATCATGTTCACATAATTGTAATTGCAAACACTATACATAACATATAATCTATCCAGTCATTGTCAGTCAAACAATCTATCCAGTCAAACATTACATAGCTCATTTCAAATCCTGCCTTCTTTTAAACCTTGTTCCTCCTCTGCATGTACAGTTTCCACAATTCCCATTTTTCCTGTGTAATTTGCTCCTACCCTTTTCTAAAGATCCCAATTACAGTTGCTTTAGCTCTGTTATTGTATTCACTACGTCTAGTAAAGTTGGTTTAGACTTTAATTTCCATTTTATAGCAATTTATTTTTTGGCAGTCACCAAAATAAGACTCAGCAAGGTCTTACATGTCTAGGCAATTCCGGTTCTATATCATAGCTGAAAAAATCATTTCTTTAGTTACACCAATTTGCCCACCCAGTATCTCTGACAGAGCAGTCTGTAGGTAATCTTTAGTCTGCCAAGTCATTTCACTTCCAGAAAATATGTTCCCAGCATACCTCTCAACTGTCCAGATTTTTGCCTCAAATCTTTGGTCTGTTCCTTATAAAATGTACAGTTTTCTGGCAAGTCACTGGAATTATCTGCAGATTAAAGTCACTAAATAATGACATGCATTTGAGTTTCAGACTTCATATCCTACAGAAAAATGTATGTTAACAGAAATCCTGTTATTTTAGCAACCTACTAAGTTACGAGTAATATTTAAATGTGCCCCTATTTTTAGGCCTTTGTCCCCCTTTATATCAGGCTTTGTAAAGATGTATTGTGCTAAGAGGTTGAGAGATATGGTTACCTCTTTCTTCCCCATCACACCTCCAACATTTGCTGTCTGAGGATATAAAAATACTAGTGTAAACATTTCCAAGCAATGATCCTAAATCTTTCAGACTTTGTTGCATATTTGGGAGACGTGTATACCCCCACACACTATTTCTTTGTGAACTGCTTATCCAGTCTCTCTTCCTAATCCTTTCTAGCCTCCTCTGAATGACTAGTTATCATGCAATATTTTGTATGCTCTACTAATTATTCCTTATTATTCCTTTTTTTAACAGCAGCTTCTGTTCTAGATTCTGCTAAAACCTGTACCAGTGCTGGTCTTTCGGCTTAGGATTCCTCCCATTTCTTTCTCTTTGCCTATACTCTGATATCATTCCTTGATAGAGAAGGCAATCTCTAACCTGCAGTCCAAATAAATTCTTAGCCTCTTCCCATTCTATTATTTTCCATCTCTAATTATTGGCTCACAATATAATGTTCTTAATCCACAATACACCAGCTCACTAATCTGATTTCCACAAGCAGTCTGCTGCAAATTGGCAACAAAAAAAAAAAAAAAATGAAAATTTACACCTGCAGCCTCCTTCCATAATCCACTAATAGGACCAGTTGGCAGTTCTCATAGGAGAGGTGACAGAACTGTTCCTAACTTCTGAGATGAGAGCAGTGCAAGTAGCTTAGACTATGGAAATGCAGTAGTTCTAGATATTGTAGCATTTGTGGTTGCCTTTATAGGGCTTTAGTGTGTAGCGTTTCATTGCAAGTTGCTTCTGACAGTGGTTGTGTTTTATTAGCCAAAGTACTTTTGTCCATTAAATTAAACTGCACCTATGTTTATAAGTTGTAACATCTTACAGATGATGCAGCACTAATATTGTTCTTACCTGTCACGGACTTTGATTACGTTGCTGTAAGTATTTTTTTTATGTAAAAATGTGTAAAATGGGTCTTTTTTTGATGACTTTGTTAACAGATTTCAGTCACTTAAAAACTATAGATACCCTCACAAACATATTATACATGTAGGGTTCATGAACAGCTTTTGTGTCAAAGCCAAAAGTTACTAGTTTTCACTGAGGAAGAAGCACAGTTCACTGAACCTGAAAAGCATTTTATTCAATTTGCCATATCCAGGGACTAGCCCTTTTCTCCATAATGAGGCAATCTTGAAGTTGATTGTATTGAGAGTAATGAATAAGTCTTCCCTATGTAGTATTCTGCATTCTCCCTCTGCATAACACCCAGCTTGTTTGTTGTACCTCATTTACAAAAAACACTCAACATGTTACCTCTGGTACCCCTGGCATGAAAATACATGTGGCATGCACGCAACTGCCCCTACAGTTGTGTGTCAAAATACTGGGACTGTTGATAGAAGATGTGTGGAGAAATGCAAAACAAAAACAAAAGAAAAAAAAAAAAAAATAAGAAAATAAATGACATGGCAAAAAAAAAAAAAAAAAAAAAAATTAAACTGGCAAGGTCATGCACAACCTAAAAAATAGGTGCATTGAAGAAGACACTAGGATTATATGGTTTTCTTTTTTTTTTTTTTCAAATACAAATTTTAATTGATTTTGCAATACATATATATCACAAATAATTGCAGTTTAACAATGAACGGTAATACAGAAGAGAACATATAACGCGTTTATATCACGTTATCGAAAGATGAAAATAGCAAACGCTATTTCATCGGCCCCAAAACATCTAAACATACACAGAACACAAGCACATCAGACAAACAGCAACTATATACATACACTTAAATTCTTACATATAACACTACACTAAACTAAACATACACTATCTACTCACTTACCTTAACCCAAACCCTAACCTTAAGGTCCGTCACTATCGCACACTCACCTAACCCGTGCCCTAACCCTAAAGTCTGTCACTATCGCACACTCACCTAACCTGCGCCCTAACCCTAACTCACTTAACCCACCCCTAACCCTAACGTCCAAACAATCGCACACTTACCTGAACCCAACCCGTAACTTTCCACCACAGCACTAAGAATAGCGAAGCCACAGAAACGGCCAACCAAATTCTTTCCCAAGGAAAGAATTTGCTGTTCTGCAGCTTTGCTATTCTTAGCGTTCTCTGAATAGTGTTCAATATCAGAACATTCGAAGTTTTAATACTTCGATGTTCTGATATAGACCCCATATAACTAACTATATACAATATGCACAATAGTGCTGTTTAAGAATAATATGACCCCTGGGAGTAAACCTAATGAAAAATCTAGATGAAAAAAGGTAAGTACTGTAACTGAACACAATGTATTACCCTTGATTAGAAACTTATAGAACAGATAGAGGAGAAGACTTAATACTTATCTTGAGCCACAGTACAGTCGGGGTAAGGAGAAAGGGGGGAAGAAATAATTAAATAAGCATATAGATGAAGAGCATTTAGTAGTGATGTACTACCTTAGTTTATAAGTACTTAGTTGTCAGTCAAGTGCTCAAATATGGTATTCCAGAATTTCTGGTAATAAGCATGCTTGTGGGAGTTTGTTGTTAAAAGTTTTTTTGTGAAGTAATGTATTTAACAGCCAAACACCTAAACCCTCGCCAGTACATCTTAGTACGATCTAGCCAATGTTTGGTAATGTAGAATTTGACTAATAAACAAAGTGTTATTAAGATATACAATCTTAATTTTGATATTTTAAGATTAGTAACATGTAACAATGCCATCTCCCATGATAGGATTGATTTATGGCACCCCATCTTGTCAATTCTAACCTTGAGAGAGCACCAAATATTGTGGGAGTATCTACAAAACCATATTAAATGTAAGATGTCAGCATGGGGATAAGAGCAGCAGGGGCATGCAGTAAACACATTCGGGTTAAATTTATTTAAGTGGACTGGAGTGAAATATAAGTTATTGGTAATCATAAATTGTGTACAAGTAAGCTTTTTAAACGGGGGAAACACACGTGTAGATTTAATAGCTGATGGCTTTTGCTCTACTAGTAGATTCAACCCTTGTTTATTCCACTTATAAACACAATTTTATATCAAGATAAAATTATATGGATTTCTTGCTATTGGTTGAGTGCAGCTAACACTGACCACTGTATTCCTGACATGCTTTGGTTGGAAATGCAGATGGTTGACAGTTGTGTGATAACTGTCAATCCCTGGGGTTGGGGAATATACCCTTTCTCTGGGTTTGTGTGATCTTGGAGCTAGTAATTTTTTATACACATGCATAAAATATTTTACTTCTGATGTAATGACACCTTTGCAAATATGCATTCTGGGCATGTGGGAATGAAACAGTGAAATAAATATAAAACAGTATGTATGACAGATATGTACAAAAGGCCATACATATTAGTACCCATTTTGAAACCTTTCAGAGAATAACAAACCACTCTCATAAAAGTCATTCTTCCGCAAGGGATTTCAGTTCAGCTCAGTACTTAATTTGTAACAGCTCAACACAAAGCTTTGCTCATAGCACAATCTAACTGACAAAAAAGTTGGCTTTTCTATTGATTGGAAACGACTATAATGTAACATGTCAGTCTGTTGATGTGAAGTGGCAGTATCTCATCCCCTCTGAGAGTTGTTGATATATCTTTTGGGGAATCTATCTTTTGACACTTCGGTATAAAATAAAAGTATCACTGTGGCTCTGCCCTTACAGATTTTACTGCATCTCAGTGCTCAATTTCACTGCACCATGCTTGTCCCCATCAATCCAGGAAGTTTTTTTTCAGTTCAGATGTAACAATAGCTGCGTAAAGATCATTGTGAACAAGTGCTACATTTTCCTTTCTAAGTTGAAGAACATCTCCAGTTGGAAGCCAAATATGACATAATATATCAGAAAGGGAAAATGTCTGAAAAACACCAAATCTGATAGCTGTGTATAAAAACTTACTAGTCAATCTCCCTTTGAGCTGTTCTAATACAACTCATAAAGAAATATCTTAGGGAATTGGTTACAAAGTGCACCTAAGACAACCATTACACTCATAATGATTTCACTGCAGTCTAATGGTGAATATAACCACACTACACCCCCCCCCCATCCCCCTTGGTAGATGAAGTTTTGGTCGTGGCACTCTACCAGCGATAAAAAAATGTTGCATTGCCTGGCAAAATACAAGTGATTTTTACTTATGATGTAATTGTACCTCAGCAAATATATATTCTGGACATAAGCTGCACTGTGCAGTCTGAAAGAAATCATACACCCACTGCAAATACAAAGCTTTGTGTTGAGCTGTTACAAATTAAGTACTGAGCTGAACTGAAATCCTTTGTGGAAGAATGACTTTTATGAGAATGGTTTGTTATTCTTTGAAAGGTCTCAAAATGGGTACTAATATGTATAGCACATGTTCACAATGATATTTACGCAGCTGCTATTACATCTGAACCACAACAAGGTTTGATAAAACTACTAAAAAGGAAACTATCCTTGAATGGATTCTCACCAACCACTCCACACTTTCCTATAGTTCTGGTACCTTCCCAGATTCACTCAGTGACCACCTCCCAACATACATTATACATCATCAGGCAAATCCTACAAAAAAACCCATCTACTTACCAAATTCGCAACACCAAAAATTTCAGGCCTTAAAATTTCATAACATCCTTTCAGCTCTGCAGCTGAAAACCCCTCAAAACGATATCCCTGGACAATGCAGTCGACAACTTTAGCACCACATTTTTAAATATCTTAAATAACATAACCCCTACCAGGACAATATGAGCAAAATCGAATTACTCTCCTTGGCTCACTAAACAGACAAAATCACTCCTAAAAGAAAGGGATAAAGCGTGGCACAAATGGACCCACAAAAAATCAATAGTTACTCACCAGAAGTATCTCCAGCTAAGAAATAAAGCCAAAACCCAAATAAGACTTGATAAGAATTACTACACTAGCTTACAAGCTAAATACCAAAATAATCCTCAAAGATTCTGGACCACTTTAAATAAAATACTATGACCAGATCAAGCTAAGACCCCCCCCTCAACCAACAGCAAGTAATCCCCTAGAATGTATTGCTACCCAGTTTAATAAATACTTCAGTTGACTCCATCAAAATCCTTACTAACCAAAACTTTCCATCACCGCCCATCAACCTAACCTCTCTACTAGATAACAACAACACATTCTCCTTAAAACCAGTCCCAACCCACAACATGCACAAATACTTGCTCAGGCTAAAACCAACACCCCTGGCAGCTGACAACGTACCCTCAACATACTTAAAAATAGCAGCTGAAGCCACCCCCTATCCAGTTTCCCTACTAATTAACCATTCCATATCCAAGCAACGCATCCCCACTCTCTGGAAAATTGCTCACATCATACCCCTACACAAAAGAAATCCCTCCACCGACTTCTCTAACTATCGGCCTATAGCAATCCTATCCACTCTATCAAAAATCCTTGAAAGGTGTGTTCACACCCAAATATTTAAACATCTCCTAGACAATAAATTACTTACAAATACTCAGCACAGCTTTCGCCCCTACCATAGTACTAACACAGCCCTTATTAGCTTCACTAACACCATCAGTCAACTTAGAAATAAAGGTGAGCTAGTATCAGCAATCTTTTTAGACTTTATCAAAAGCCTTCGATACAGTGTCTCAAAACAAACTGCTGACTGCCTTGTCCAAACTGAACCTAAGCTACTCCACTCTAGCCTGGTTTCAGAACTACCTCATAGATCGGCAACAAGCAGTATGGTGGAACAAAGTTCTTTCTCCCTTACTACCAGTGACTAAAGGGCATGCCTCAAGGGTCTATTCTAGACCCCCTCCTTTTTAACCTGTTTACAAATAATCTCCATAATGCTACAACTCTAGCCACCCTTATACAGTATGCAGATGACTCCACTGTCATATGTTCTGCCCCAACTCTACCTGAACTACAGAACTTAACCCAAACATCCTTCAATGCTATTGAATCATGGTTGGCAGATGCCCAATTAATCTTGAACCCAAATAAAACTAAACTCATGCTCTTCCACTCCACTAAATTCAAAACCCAATCCACTTACTTCAACATCACATGCAGTAATAAGACTTTGATTGAACCAGTACCATCCACCCAACTTCTCGGTGTTGTTATTGATCAAAATCTGAAGTTTGACTTACACATTGCCCAGACTGTGAAAAAAGTACACAAGAAAATAGGTACTTTAAACAAATGTAAAAACTACCTAACCACAAACTCCAGAATAACCACAGCCAGAACTCATCTTCTGTCAACTTTACTATATGCCTCACCCATCCTTACCAACCTCTCCAAATCAGACCTAATCATGCTAGATGCCTGCTATAATAAGATAGCTAAATTTGCTACTAGCTGTCCTCTTAGAACCCATCATTGTAAGGCCCTAAGACAACTATCTTGGTTAGAACTACCCCACCAACTCATTCTCACGCAACTCTCTACCGCCCACCAAATGTACTATAAACCCGATAAAACACCAGCTCTACAAGGCCTCCTCCATCCCCATATAAGTACCCGTCCACTAAGATCCACTAATGAAGCTCTAATTGAAATAACCAGGAGTAAAAACAGCTCAGGTTTGTCTCTACAACATTGCTAAACTGTAGAATGCCTTACCACTTGAAATTAGAACTATAACTAGCTTAAAAAAGTTCAAGCACCACATTAAAGCCCACCTCACCAATTCCTGGACTTGTACATGTACTGGGCATGGGTAGCCCAAACCATGGAACTAGCTGATTTTAAAATTTTAATTGCATATGTAATGAGCAATGAATTTAAGCCATATGACTACCTTATGTTGTTTTTTTTATTTCTCACTGTTAATATCTATCACATTTTAAGTCTTCAGTTTGCCATGCTACCTGTACATAAAACTAACTATCGTAATTGTATTCTTACTATATAAAAATGTCACTACCTGCTACTACTGTAAGAACTGTCTTCTAGAAGCATTGTTATACAAGATTATTGGTCTTGTCTCCCACGTGACCAATTTATTCTGTTCTAGTCTTTTTAACGTTATGAATGTCTGTTACTATTTTTTTCTTTATTTTATTACATAATTTTCTTTCTACTAACAATGGAGCTTTTCTCACCGGGCCTCCGCTGAAAAAGGGTTTTATGCCCAGTTGGACTCTCCCGGTAAACAAATATAAAATAAATAAACAAAATAAATAAAACACAACTTTGCAGCTCAGCATATTCTACTGGCCATACAAACCTACCACTAAAACTTACCAATGTATGGTTATACTTCATAAATATTGCTAGAAAATGTAAAATAATTTCAGGGAAAACAAACCTAGATGTTCAGTTATGCATTGTGCTTACACTGAGATACTCAGTTATGCATTGTGCTTACATTGTGTTTTAGGTATATTGGGAGCAGCTTTACTTTCAGTTTCTAAGAACCATGACACACAAAAAATTCTGGACAGGCTTTCTACTTTTTGTTGTCTCTATGAATGCTTGAAATACTGGTAGAGGGACAAATGAACAGTCATTTTTTTATAATTGTTTAACAAATGCTTTTATGATTATATGTAGTATGTATTCACACCCACAGGAAAAAGTAAAATGTGCATGCCTGTTGTAGCCTTAATTTAAATACAAATAATTTGCAGAAGGGATCTAATGAAATCACGAAAACAGCTTGAAAATCAAAACATGGTTTGTGCCTTCACTGTTATTCTGTACAAAGTGTTCCAAAAGGTAAAGCTCCTTCTGTTAGATGGCAATTTCTTTGGCAGTGAAGACGTCAACCAAAATGTCTACATAAAAAAGCTTTAAAAGGTGGCTCTGTGTCACATAGGAAAGAAGCCATGATGATCAGGTGGCCATGGTTTGATCAATGAGGGTACAAGAAAAGCCAGCTGGGGAGGAACAGGAATGATAAAGCACAGCCTGCTCACCTCTTTAAAGGAGAGGGTTAGGGTGTACATTTTTGGGTGGACACATTGTTCATAATCCTTCTGGAGACCAGAGATCAATGGAGGTGGTCATCAGAAAAGGTGGGGGGTGCAATCATGTGGTACTGTCACTCATGGAACTGGCTGACAAGACAGTATACTACTCCAGAGTACACCTGTTCCATCACAATACCACACTGTTGGCAAGCTCAAAGGTTTAAAGGACATTTTATGAAAGCTCACTTTTGGCTATCATGCAGCTGCTATACTCTTGCCCATAAAGGAATACAAACAGGTGATAGCAACTGTGGCTATAGCTTGATAGGCAGCAGATGTGCAGGAGAAATTAATAAAAAAGCTATAATGATTTTTTTTGCATACAGATTCCTCCAAAATGCACTCCTCCTGAATAACCAGATCAATGACTGTTTAACTGTGATCAAGTGATATCAATTACTTTAACATACAAAATGTGTCTTCCCACTCAAAAGTCAGCCACTTTCTAAGAGTACCCATGGTGCCATTCTCAGGCATGTACAAGGCTTTACCTGGCAAACAATATCAGTGACTCTCTAATATTGATCAGATAACTTCCTTCTGCTTTCATAAACAGCCTGCCTCCCCACTATCTAAAAACATCCCAGCCTCTTTTTGTGTATACATGTGTTGACTGTGATGAAAGTGAATTAAATTGTGATCATGGGAATGTATTTTATCTTGCTGCTCTCAAGCATATACAACTCCTTGGCAAGACATATCAATGAATATTTAATGGTGATCATGCAACTGGCCTTTGCTTTTACACATGCCTGCATCTACACTCCCACTCAAGAAACATCCACTTTCTGTGCACATCTTTGAAAAGTGCTGGTGATGAAAATTAATGGAATTAAGAGCCATAGCAATGTATTTTTACTTGCTGTTTTCAGATATATTCCGTACCTCCCTGAAAAAACATATAAGCAATAATTTAACAATGATTATGTAAATATATTTTGCTTTCACATCCCCCATGACTCTTTACTCCTTGGATGTTTGAATGTTCAATGTGAAAAAAAATGACATCCACAGTAATTCATTTCAACTTGCTGCTGTCAGACACTTATACTGCTGTGCTTGCAGGCAAAGTCACACTGGGGCAATCCCCTTTTGTTTTCAGAAGGTGTGCCTCCTCACCTCCCACTCCTGATATTCTGCATCCAATCCGTTTTTGTAACTGCGATCAAATCAAACAAATTACAGACATAGAAACTCAACTTGCTGCTTTCACAAACATGTCTTCCCCTACCCCATCTGCTGTAAAATAAAAAATGAAAGCTAGAAAACATAATTATTCACTGCTGTGAGAGTTGTGTAAAATTCCCAGTATCACATTTATCTAGTGTCTTTTCAAATTAAAGGAAAAGTGAAGAGTTTAGCTTCTGTTCCTATTTGCAATCATTATTAAAATGATTAGAGATATCTGGATAAACAATGGCATCAGTTGTTCTGAGTAACTACTGTCAGTACTTAGCTTAGATAGTAACAGACCTTGGACTGGTTAGTTATGGCCTGCTTGTATGTGAGAGGGATAGTAGTAAGAAGCCCTACTAAAAAGCAGCACAATGTTTGATTTCTGTGTGGAATTCTACATTAAGTTTTAAAATAATTTTGTTAATTATTTTATTAGGATAATTAACACATAAAAACAATTATGTCACAAATGTTCTGAGGGTGGAAAGTGCTATTTGTTTTTACTTTAAGCCAGATATTTTACAATTTAAAAAAAATCAAATTGAGTTATCTCAGCACAAGCCATTCTATCTTTGCAATAAAGGTATTAAACTGTTTTCATGCATTTGAATAGTTCACTGTGAAGGCAGTTAAATGTACAAACCAGATTGTGGAATAACACCAAAAATGTAAATTGTTTTGCTAACTTTGTCAATCATTTGCTGTTCAGAGACTAAAAGAAGATTTGACTTAAAACTTATAAGCAACATACTTACCATGATACTGGAAAACCTGGGAATGATATGGAGTCAATATCAGTTTATGTAGCAGCAATGAACATTGCCAGATTACTACCATTTCTCATAGCTTCCATTATAAATGGCAAGAACTTCAGTCATGAATATCACCAGGTTACTACCATTTCTCACAGCTTCCGTTATAATTGGCAAGAACTTTAATCATATACTCTGAAAGCATTTTTACATTCTGAACTCTGAAACTTAATGAAATTATACAGAAAAGCTACAAAAGAAGAATGTTTTAGTATTTCCGATATAGTAAACTGCAACAGCAATTGCACAGTTATAAAAAGCATACAGACACCAATGAGGTGAATGCAACCTTTATGAAGCAGTTATGTCAAAACAGTGCAAAATAAAGTTCAGACAAGCTGAAAGTACAGTTGTGCAAGAAAGCTTACCACAACCGTAGATGTTCATATAGATCACTGATGTAGTTGACTTAGCTATCTGGGTCATTTTTTGTCAAGGATAGGATAACTAGCCAGCTTCCAAAGTTTTAGGGCACCTAGCATGTGCCTTAACCATTGCTTTGAAGCGATAGGTATAAAGTTAGTGATTAGGATACCAACCCTTCAGAGATTTCTTGCCTCAGAGTAAGGAAACTCAGCAAAGGATGTGCTAGGAGAAAGGGAAAGGGAAAAATATCCACATAAAACATAAAAGGAGGAGGATGGAGACAGTGTTCCTACTGCTGCAACAGTGATCTATTTAAACACCTGCTATTACGATAAGTTTATTTGCCCATTTGTGCTATGTTCATCATTAGATCACTGTTGCAGTAGCCTAAGCTGAACACTAGAGATTAGAAAGAAAGAAAGGAGGAACAAGGCTCAGAGTCCAGGAGCCCCTGGGGAACAGTCATAGCAAAACCTGCTCTACTTGGTAAAGGTGTAGACAGATGACCAAGTTGTTACTTCTAGTAGATTTCTAGAGACCATCCATTTCTGAAAAGCCACAAGAGTAGTCAAATACCTAGCAGAGTGAGCCCAGGCATTGCCTGGAAGTGTCCTATTATGATGAGTAACAAAAAAATAGCTTGAGGCAACCATTTAGAGATAGCCTGTTTTGACATTGATTATTTCCCATGAAGATAAGAAATTTGGGACAAACATTTGAATAAACTTCCTGAAGGTTTTTGTCTAATCAACATTTTATCTAAGTTGCCTTTGGTCATCCACAGTGTGTAGAATTCTCTCTCTCTCTCCTATTTTTCGGTTATGGATAGATAACAGCTAGATGAATAGCCTGGCGAAAAGAAAACTCTAACCACTTTAAGCATAAAGGAAGGATTTGATCTTAAATTTACCCTATCTTTATGAAAGACGAGATAGGGCTGAATTACTACAAGAGCTTGTAATTCAGCTACTCTTCTTGCAGAAGGCAAAGCAGCAAAGAGTAACACAGTTGTTCATGATAAGAACTTCAAATCAGCCTTGTGAGTAGAATCAAAAGGGGAGAAAATGTATGCTACTCTAGTATAAAACACAGACCTCAAGAATACTTGGTGCATGGATACATAAAACTCCTTTCAAAAACTGCTTGACTTGAGGCAGGAAAAAACAGGAGGGGATCCATGGGGAGACAAATAGAGATGGCTGAGAGATGACTTTTGATTGAAGAGTAAGAAAGGCCAGAGGACAACAACTCACACACATATTGCAGAATCAGGTGTCTGAGCTTTAAAAGGATCTTGGTTCTTTCTCTGTCACCAATTAGAAATTTTTTTCCAGTGAGCCAAAATATGATTTTCTAGTAATAGATTTCCTAGCATCATTTAATATCCACTGCAAATGTCAGAAAAACAGGTTCCCAAAAGGTATTAAAATTTGATCTAACTGGCAGCGAGTTGCAGAAATTGAAGGTCTTGGTGCATCAAGCAACCCCTGTCCTGTGTAAGTTCATTTTTTAAGGAAGCTTGTGATAATTGCCCTTGGCCAATTTAAGAAGGAAGAACCAATGTTGCCTAGGCTAAGTATCATCCTTGGAGAGTCCTTTTGAATCTTTAAAAGAACCCTGTTAGTAATATGAAAGGGTGGAAAGGCATACAGGAACATCCCCTTCATGGGAATGAAACAGCATCTGTCGTCCAGGCCTTTTTGAGCAAGGATTACTGGGGCAGAACTTCTTTAAATATCTGTTGTGAATGGAGGCAAACAGATCTATTTGAGGTGTTCCCCATAGTTGTCTCAATTCACCTACTGACTTTTTTCTTGTATGAAGTCTGGCCAAAGGAATCATGAGATTTGTAAAGGGCATGAAACCTATAATTCTGAGATATACCTTGGCAAATGTCAGAGTCTGGTTGGATAATGTCAGAAACTGTTGCTTCTATCATTCCACTTTGTCCTGAGGGACAAAAGCCCTCTTGAGCTGACATATGCAGGAGACATCCTAGAAACACCATCTTGTGAGCTAGAATGAGAGAATGTTTCTCTATGTTCACCAGAAATCTTTTGACTGAGAAAAAGTTTTATTTATTTACTAATTTATTTTACCTAAATCATACGTTTGATAACTTGTAAAAAAAATTGCAAAAATAAAGCCATTAAAATACAGAAAACTGAATGCTTTACAACTTGCAATGGGCTATTACTGTAGCCAGATATTTTATGAATGCTGTTGGAGTTGTTGACAATAAAAGAGTTATGTACTTACCATAACTTAGCATCTATGTTATCCTATGTCACTATTCATCACTCTTGGGTTTGGATCTGACATCGGATCCGAGCCGGCAACTTTGCAGACAGCTTCTACGCACAAGTTC
The DNA here is from genome assembly GCF_019279795.1 of Protopterus annectens. Taxonomy (NCBI): domain Eukaryota; kingdom Metazoa; phylum Chordata; order Ceratodontiformes; family Protopteridae; genus Protopterus; species Protopterus annectens. The sequence continues at coordinate 1,269,607,931 of NC_056725.1, read as the reverse complement.
CTCTCATTCCCATGATCCCTTGCTGCCCTCTAACCCCTCAGATCGAGTTTGCCCTACAGTCAAAAGCAGATACGGAAGACCTTGACCACTGGACAGGACATCTACACCTCCGCTAGATCCCACAGGACTGGGGAAGGGGGAGGGATAGTGGCACAGGATAACACAGATGCCAAGTTATGGTAAGTACGTAACTCTGTCTGATGTTATCCATGCTACTATTCCTCACTCCTGGGTCGGAGTCCCCAGCTACCCTAAATCTTGGGTGGCCTCATGGAAGAACATGCCAAAGAATTGTGGAGCCAAAGGAAGCCCTGTTCCTGGAGACAATGTCAACCTTATAATGACTGACAAAAGTGTGAGGAGAAGACCAGGTGGCTGCCGCACAAATTTCATCTACAGAATGATGGGCCAGATAGGCAGCTGACGTAAACCTGGTAAAGACAAGCCTTTAGAAGAATAGGCAAAGAAAATGCATATGAAGTCCAATAAGAAATAGTAACTTTGGAGACCAACTGACCCTTTCTGTTAAGAATGAATGCCATGAACAGCTGGTCAGATCTGCGGAAGGCTTTTGTTCTATCCAAGTAGAACCATAACTGTCTGTGAATGTCTAGCGTGTGCAACAAATATTCCCCTTTATTAGAAAAGTTGGGATGAAAACCAGCAATTGAACTGACTGATTCAGATTTGCTTCCGTGGCTACCTTAGGCATGAAGGAAGGGTTAGTTTGAAGAGCCACTCTGTCTTTATGAAACACCAAGTAAGGCAGTTTGATAGAGAGATCCTGCAGCTCTGAAATCTTCATGCAGAGGTTATGGTAACCAGAAAGGCAGTTTTCCATGATAAGAATTTCATGTCACATGTAGCAGCATGCTCAAAAGGAAGATTTCTTTCGCCACTGCAGGATTCAGGGACCACTCTTGAGGACTCAGTATTGCCCTGCTGAGCCTGTCCGCTAATACATTGGTCTCACTGGGAATGTGTATTGCAAGAAGAAAGCACCCCTGAGGACATTGCCCATTCCCACAATCTCATGGCCTCATGACAAAGCAGATAAGAGCAGGTCCCCCCTTGCTTGTTGATGTACCAGACAACAGCAATCTTGTCCGTGTGAACTGCAATGATACCCAGAGGAAGGCAGTCTTGAAAGGTTTTCAATGTGTGGAGGACTGCTCTCATCTCTCCAGTACATTTATGTGCAGTTTGGTCTCCGCAGAGGACCACGTACCTTGGACCGTCTTTCTCTGGTAATGACCCCCCCCCAACAGGGAAGCATCCGAGGTCATGGTGGCACTGGGGGGAGGAAGAGAGAATAGTCTGCCTACTAAGAGGTCAGGAGACTGAATCCACCAAAGGAGATGATGTCTGTACACTGGAGTGAGATGGACCGAGTTTGTCATCAGGTGAGACAAGGAAGACCACTGGACCACTAGAGTCCACTGGAGAACCCTCATGCAGAACCTGGCTAACGGCACCAAACAGACTGCCGCCACCATGGACCCAAAGACCCTGAGAATAAGGTGGGCCTGGGGACAAGTCAGATCTAGAAGGCACTGGATATGAGACTGGATGAGATGAACACGGCAGACAGGAAGCGCTGCAATCTCTGACACAGTGTCCAGCTGAATCCCAAAGAACTCCAAATTTTGGGAAGGAATCAGATTCAGTTTGGGGAGACTGACTGTAATCCCTAGCTGATCAAACAGATGAAGCATGTACTGAGAGGCTCCGGCCAGCCGATGCTTGGTGGGAGCTGTGAGAAGAAAATTGTCAAGGTAAGGAGACCAGGAATCTCTGCAGTCCCAAGTGAGCTGTGATCACTGCCATGCATCTGGTGAACACCCTGGGGGCTGTGGTGAGACCAAAGGGCAGTGTCCTGAACTGATGATGATTGGTTCCTATATGAAAGCGGAGCTGTATCTTGGAGCACCTGTCTATTTCTATATGATAGTACGCATCCTGGAGATCCACAGAGCACATCCAATCATCCTTGTGCAAAAGAGGCATGATGGACTGGACACTGACCATCCAGACCTTGGACGTCTTGATGGAAAGCTTGAGCACACTGAGGTATTGGATGCAGGTCCCCCTGTTCTTCTTTGGCACTAAAAAAGAAGCAGGAGTAAGTTCCAGACTCTTGTTGTCCTGAGGGACCTCTTGGATGGTTCTCTTTTGAAGAAACGTGATTACTTCTTTCTGAGCTAACTCACTCTGATGGGGTGGTACACAGACTTTAAAAATTCCCTGCAGACTACTCTGTCAGAAATACAGGGTGAGCAAACTGGTGTAACTAAAGAAATGATATTTCTGAGCTGTGATACAGAATCAGAATTACCTAGAAATAGGAAGGCCTTCTGAGTGCAATCATGGTGGCTGCCAAAAAAGCAATTACTAGAAAATGGAAATCAGTCTATACCAACCATACTAGAAAAAGATAATATAGTAAGAGAGATAAAAAAACTGGAAGCGGGATCTTTAGAAAAGAGTAGAAGCAAATTATATAGCAAAATAATAAAAATTGTCGAAATAGTACATCTAGAATAATGTTTTGGAGCAGGAATGAGGTTCGAGGGAAGGCAGGAATTGAATGAGCTATGTAATGGTTGATGCATAATGACTACAGAGATTATATGTGATATATAATGTTTGCAAATGAAAATATGTCAGTATGGTTTTCCTTCATTTATGTAAATGTATGCTTGCCAATGTGATAAGCGATCATTCAATTTCTTGTTTAAAAAAAAGAACAATATCTGCACCCTCCTTCCCTCCTCAGATACCAACAAGTGAGGTTCTCCTTACCTGAAGGGGACAACTGAACAGCTGCACAGGAAGTGCCTGTCTCTTGGTTCTTAGAGGCTTTCCGAGGAGCAACACAAGAGGAACAGAAAGAAAGTAATAAGCCATACAAGGTATCTGGAATGGTCACAGTAGAGATTCTCATCAGTGGCTGAGGCAAAGAAGAAGGTGGTTTCATGACCAAAAACTTGTGTACAACTTTTTCTTCTTTGGATCAGGGAGGGAAGCACCAAAGAGCTGTAAGTCTGGTACATGTCTCTAGCAGAAATGTGTTTGACAAGTGGGTAATGAAGCTTTGGTAAGCTGGTCTTATCTCTTGTCTAAAAATGTTAGTTTTGAGGCAATTTTTTTTTAGCAACAACTACCATAAACACTAGCCTTAGCACTTAATGTTAACAAAAAAAGACATAGCTTTTCTTACAAACAATGGTGAAATGGAAGATATTACTCAACAGGGTACTTGTCTGCCCAGCTTTGAAGAAGCAATAGCCAGCCATTGATCATGTAAAGCCAGCAGGCAAGAGCACACTTTGATGGCAAAGTTCTGAAGGTATGGTACCCCATTCACTGACTTTATACTGCTCTCGGTTAGGGCACATGGAAGGTGCACTCAAGCTTTAGAAGCTGGCTAGCTGTCCTGTACATGGTAGGACATGACCAATACATCTTAACCTTCTTTAGTAGTGATCTAATGATTAATATCAGCTGTGACAGGCTACAGAATGGAGGACTAGCAGGGAAGAACCCTGCAGCTGTTCAGCAAAAAGCAGATAAATCATCAGCTTTGGTATAAGAGATGGCTTCCAGTAATTTAGAGGAAAAGTAAATCAAATGTACATGGAGGTGATTAAAACAAACACTGAAGGAACATATCAAGTCAAATAATCAAAGGCTGGAAAAAAAGAAGAGCCGTTTCAAAAATAGAGTTAGAATACAGAGTGCAAAGAGAACCAGAGATTTTTCTACCATACCATAGCAAGTGGAAGGAAAACACTGTATAATTTTATGAAAGCACAAATAAGGAGTTGGCCTGGTGTTACACAGGATCATAGAAATCATAGGAAGTTACTAGGCTATTGGCCCTCAGGCCTTATAACCCTAGCCAAGAGTTTAGCCCATGTATAGACAAATCAGCACCAGATGTCCCTGTCCAGCAGGGATACAGTGGAATCCCAGGGATGTATTTTTTATTTTCCATCCAGTTATCCAGTTGCGCTTAAAAAGGGGTAAAGAGGTACTCTGCTTTACGTGGAGAGGAAGTCTATTCCACGGATGGGGGAGTGTCTGGGACATAATCTGTCCCAGCAACAAGTCCTACTGATGTCACAGACCAGGTTGAGGCTGCATGTGTAGGTTACTCAAGTGGAGCTTGACTTGCGGATATGCAGCAGTCCCATCAAGGAGGGGTCCAAGATCGCCTTGTATGCCAGACAGAGGTCACCTCTGAGGAGTTTGTATGAGACCTAGTACAGGGATAGGGCTTTTAGCCTATCTGTGTAGGGTAGATTTTTGAGGCCCTGGATTATCCTGGTGAGGAACCTCTGTGGTCTCTCCAGCTGCTGCACGTGCTTTGCGAGGTACATGCCGAATGGGGCAATGACTCAATAATGGGCCTTATAAGGGAAGAATACAGGGATGTTATGACCTCCTTGTCCCTGGATGAGATAACCTTGCTTATGAGGTGGGCCATGTAGAAAGATTTCCATACAGTGGAAGCAACATGGTGGTCAAAAGTCAGGTTGCTATCAATTTGGGTGCCCAAATACCTCAAGACTAACTGTGTGCTTAGGATATTGTTATTAATGTGATAATTTGTGGGAACGTCACTCTCCCCAAAGGGGATGATGTTGCATTTCTTTTGTATTTAGCTGTAGGCCATGTTTCTGGCACCAGTCATTTGTTTGGGTGAGACCCACTTGGAAGATGTCCACGTCACTAGGGGAATTGATGATAGCACCCAGCTTGCAGTCATCTGCAAACTTGGCCAGCCATAGCCCACTGGTTTTGGCCTGCACCTCAGAAAAGTATACCCCAAATAACAGAGGCCCCAAGAGCAAACCCTAGGGTATGTCACTCGATAGGGGTCTACTGCTTGAGGTGGCTTCCCCTATTTTGACTAAGTGGGTTCTATCAGTGAGTCAGTTAACTACCCATCTGGTAACATATGGATTGATGCCTAGTTGAAGGAGTTTATCTGTTATGCCCGATTGTGGAATAGTGTCGAAGGCTTTAGCCAGGTTTAAGTAGCTGGTGTGCACTGTCTTTCCCTTATCCATGGCTTTGTTGACCATGTTAAAAAAGTCGACCAAATTTGACAGACATGACCCCCCCCTTAATGAAGCCAAACTGTGTGGGATGAAGTGTTTGGAGGTTACCAATGACATTGTTAATGAGGTCCATGATAATCCATTCCATGGCCTTGCAGATCAGGATAGTTAGGCTGATGGGTCTATAATTTCCAGGATTGGTGGATGTTCCACCTTTGTGTAAAGGGATGACAGTGGCTGTCCTCCACTCAGCTGGGACAAAGCCGGTATTCAGGCTTTGGTTGAATAGAGCACCTAATGGTGCTGCAGGTTCCTGCCTGAGTTCATGTAGGATGCATTAGATAACCTAGTCATATGTTTCATTTCAGGGTTATTGACCAAATTGTTCCTAATTTTAAAGGGGGCCCTCTTACTTTAATGCTTGAAAGACAAAAGGTGCTATGGCAATTACGCTTTGACTCCAGTAGAAAACCAGGGTTGAATGAAGTTACTTCAATAGCTTGCATTTTAAAATTGAGAAGTCTCAGTAGATGAAGTACCTGAATGTGTAAATTTAAATTTAAGAAAATGTAAAAAAAACTTTAAGTACAAGTTGTAGTATAGTATTGTTTTTTACACCATTAAGTGGTAACATTTTGCATTTTGTGTGGGGGTTGTTTAACTGCCTTATTCACGTAATAAATATGTGCTATAGGGCTATAACATTTAGGTTAGTATTGGTACTGGTATTATTATTATTATTATTATTAATTCTTAGGCTAGTACCAGTAGTACCAACTTTTTACTTTTTGATTTGAATTGTCTTATTTTGTTACTGGGTAGGGTTTGAATTATGTAAATCCATTGCTATTTTATACATACTGTGGTACATATTGCTTATATGTTTTACAACTACTATGCCTTTTAGAAGATTTATTTACTCATTTAGTTAATTACCTTACTTATTAATTACTATAGAGAGTGTGGGTATATTTGATTGGCTAACTTACTGTGAGGAGGGAAATAAATATGTTTTTAAACAGAATTGCTGCTTGATTTTGTCTGAAGAAGTCCAGTCACTTGACCGGATGAAAAACGCTTCACATTACTGTATTTTTTCTGTTTTATTAAAATACTTTAGTGCTTTAGTACCTCCTTTTGCCTTTATTTTGGATTTTTCATGTGGGATGCAGCCTGGGATGTTATAGGGTCCCATGGAGGCTGTATTTTTTGCTTTTGAGACAGCAGTGATGACCTGATCCCTAGATATAAGGGGAAGGGAGCAGGTACTGGGAATGTACTGATGGGGGACAGAGGGGTGAATTTTTTGCCAAATATGTCAGCCAGCAAGTTTCTATGGCATTTGTATATTTGGTGTCCTTGACCACCAGTTCTGAACAGATTTGGGTGCTGCCTTTGAGACTATGGACATATGTGAAGAAGGCCTTATGATCGTCTCTAGTAGATGTGGCCAATTTGGACTTGAAGTTTGCTTTGGAGGGTTTTACTACTGCTTTTATTTGCTTGTTTAGTCTAAGGAAAGATTGCTTCCAATTGGGCACCAGCTCCTTCTTGGTCCTGGGCAGCAATTATTTTTTTGTTATATGGTTTATTTAATGCAGATGCCCACCAGACAGGTTTACTCTTCTTTGAGGAGGATGATTTAGTCCTGTCAGGTATTCCTGATTCCATGCATCTATATAAATGTTTGTATAGTAATTTGGTACAGTTTTGAATACTGGTGCCAGTTCCTAGAGAGGAGGAGGGGGCAGTGAAGCTGTTTATACCATCCCTCAGGAAATTGTAATCAGCTCTGGAGAAGTTTTTATTTGACCCTAGCTACAGGGGGGTTGGGGGAGATGGCGACTTTGAACATGACCGCTTTATGGTCAGATCTTACAAGGGAGGATGATACTACAGGGATGCTGCAGTGGTTGCTCATGTTGGTTAATACCAAGTCCAAGATATTATCACCTCTTGTGGGGGGTATCAACTAGCTGCAAAGGGCAGATCGAGTGTATGCACCAAACCTAACCATGAGAAAGCAGCCAAGACCTGTGTTAGTAAATGTGCAATCATACCAGCAGAAAGAGTTGATCCTCACAAGCTGTGGCAGAAAGGAAAGGTTTTAAAAATTGGAGACAGCAGAGCATTTGTGTAAAATGATTATTCAATGTACACCAGGCAGAAAAGAAGCAAACTTATCCCAACAATCAGGGGAAATTGAGATGCAGGTGTGAGGTTCAAGCATCTGTATGCAGCTGTCTTCAGAGTATTTTTCCTGGAGGATAAAAAACATTTTTGATGCAGAACAAGTTAAGGAGGAAATAAAATACTTTTATCCAACAAAAAGTAAGTCAACAAGAAGAGGGCACTGCTTCTCATTCTTCTAACAATCAAGTTAATAGAGTCTTTGCTAATGAAACATTTTTCAATTTTCCAAAGGAAAATGATTGAGAGACATAAAAAACGCAGGAGTTGAATAGAAGTGCACTGGATTTGAACCAGTGTCTGGTGTTGAGAGTATCAGAAAAATACCAGCAACACTGAAATTAATGAATAAATGGGAGACCGTAAAGCATCAATCACATTTATTTAATATGGCTTTGCAAGAAAAAAGTGCTTGAGGAAGACTGGCCTTTTGTTGATTTTGTTAGCTTGTGTGGGCCTGTAAAACATATACCCCACTTTAATTTATTAATATTTAGAAGGACAAATAACTGTAAGTAAAACATTTTTCTTTTTCTTAATATTTGTACAAAATACTTTATATTTTGTACAGTGTTCAGTCAGGGCTAATTTAAATGTGGGGGAATCATTTCAGTGACTGTTGCATAGTTTAAAGATATTAAAATAAATGAGTACTTTTTCTCAGTTAAACAAAATATAGGCGTTACAATATAGCAAAAGAAAAAAAGGCTGTCCAGAAACAAGTTTAACTGAACACTGTGATCTTAGGGTGCTGATGTTGGGTGTAAAAGTGTTCTGAATATAATATATATATAGAATCAAAATAATAACTGTCCCTTGTTTTTACAAGGGTGTGTATCTGGATTAATTTCCTTCTATTAAGCTATAAGCAGTTTTTTAAGTAAGTAGGCCGCAAAAATAAGACAAAATAATGAAAGCTATGAAAAAAGTAAGTTTCTTGCATCTGCAAAGATATTAGCTTTTTTTCTTCCTTTAGCAAATGCTCTCAGTGGGACACAAGATGTCTGCAGCTAAAGTCAGTTAGCCAGGGTAAGACTGTACATTCTGTTCTGAGTAAAGTTTACAAAGATTCCTTCATGCATTTGCAAACTTGTTAACTGTATGTTTTTCTCATTGCTGACCACTTTCACATGGAGAGAAGCTGTCTGCAGGTGCAAGTCATTAATCTGGAGAGCTGTGAGCATTATTTGCTGAAGGAAATGCAAAATTTAAAGGTACAACAACAAACAGTCCAGTGAAAAAATAAAGTTTGAAAGTGTGAAAAAGATAGTGGTCTCCACAATAGGCTTAATACTTTAATGCATTTAAAAGAACAGTGCTTAATTTAGTTTTATTTAAAGGCAGTCAGTGAACTTTTTCTTAGGGCTAAAAGTTAATGTTTTCTGAAAGCATACAAGCTGTTGTTCACATCTGGGAGGGGAACAGAGATAAGAACAGACAGTGATTAGTGTAAGTGGGAAAACAGGTTGTAACATGTACTTTAGCATGGGTAACCTTAATTTTAGATTAGATAATGCCTGTGGGTGCAGCTGTCAATTTGGGACAATTGTTCTGGAAGGTTAAACTTCATTAGTCGAAAATAAGAAGTTATGTACCTACACCACGTTTCCATGTTAGTTCTCTCTCTCTTCTTTCTTTCTTGCTTGGTGGGGAGCCGATCCTCGCCCGAACTCGCACTTGCTAAGCTCGAGAGTCACTTTATATCCCATGATGCAAGGGTAAGTACACCAGATCTCGCTTTGATGACAAAGGGCAAACAGATGGAAGAAGGACCAGGTCTGAATGGTCTGCACCTCTATCCTGGGTGGCTCAATGGAACAAACTCTTGAGGACTGTAGAGCCAAAACTGGCTCTGTCCCTGGAGGCCAAGTCCAATTTGTAATGGGAAACAAAGGAAGTCAAGCTTGAAAAGCTGTAGAGTAGCTAAGCTCCTAGTTGGAGCACAGCTGTTTCCCCTGAGCAGATAAATTTCAGAGATGACCGAAGAAAGCCATCTAGACAAAGTCACTTTAGAAACAGGAAGGCCTTTTTTATCCCGCATAGGAAACAAAAAGTTGATCAGATTTCAAAAAGGTTGGGTTAGTTCTCAAAGATAGTCCCTGGGGCCAATCCTGGGTCAGAAGCGCCTCTGGGAATTTTTCCCCCGGGAAGAAAAAGTCGCTGAGGGCTTGCAACGCTAAAACAGATGGTACGAACGGCTGGCCACGCCCCATGAAAATCCCTGGCTTGTAACACTGGGGGTGGTGAGTGAGACCAAAGGGCAGGGCTCTGAACTGGAACTGATGACACAGCCCAAAGCGGAGAAATCTCCTGGGCGTCTGTGAATTTTGCTGTAAGAGGGCAGAAAGTGACTGAAGTGACCATTTCGAATCTCTTCTGGGTACAGTATCTTCCCCCTGCCTCCACTGCGAGGAAGCCGGGCACATCTCAGGGATGCTGAAGAGGCTTGGTCAGAGAGAGGCTCTCTGTTTCCCCTGTTTTTGGACCCCGTCCTTTGGGGGTGGGTGTAGAAGGTGGGAGAAAGAAAGAGTCTACGCCAGCTGCCTGTCTGGTCTGTCCGGTTTTGGTTCACCTGGAGGGCCAAACAGCTGAGACCACCCATGGAGAGAATTCTGGAAAAGCCTAAAAAGGATCATCAATCAATCACATAGCCGCCAGCATCTGGCAGCATCTAGAGCCACACCCTACCTGCGGCTCTGGCACCATCTCCATCAGCAGCATAAGATATTAGCCGTTGGGAGTTTGTGGAATGGTTCCAGTTTGGTTCCATGGCAATCTTTCTCTTGCTCCTGCAGATCGCAGACTACTTCAGCCAGCTCCCCAGGATAGCCTCCCTCTGGAGCTGAGTCTGGTGAAGGACAATAATTCAGCGAGCAGATACTGATAGCAAAGGTCGCTGAGGAAAACATCTATCCATGGTCTATCCATGGTCCTAGAGTCCTTATTAGGAGGATGGACGAAGGATCTGGGTAAGTTTCTTTCTGGGTGGCGCCAGCCACCACCATGGCATACTGGCTCACAGAGTCAGGAGCTGCCCATGCCGAGAACCCCGCGAAAGAGGACTCCAGGGACCACCGAAGGGAAGTAAGGGTCGATCCCCACCCACCCCGGGAGGAGACCATGGAAGCGAACACCATCCCTCTAAGGAAGAAGGTGAGAAGGAGAGAAGAGTAGAGGCTGAAGGAACAGAAGGGGTGACTCCAACCAAAGGGGGGGGGGAGGAGAGAAGGAGGAACTGTACGGGTGTGTGGGACCAACAGTCGCTGGTTGAGACGGACTATGTAACATTTGGGCCACCGTGACTTAAGTAATCTCTGACCACTCTCTTCTAGTCATGGTCTGAAAGTCTGGATGACCTTGAAGATAAAAAAAAGGTATTATATAAAAACAAACACACACACCCTAAGAATCACTTACCAGAGCTGGTAAAAGGAGGACCAACCCATCAAGCAAGAATGAAGGCGAGATTGACAACTTAACATTGTACATACTTTTGTATTTGTTCTAAAAGAGGATGGGAGTGAGTTTTTAGTTTGTTGGTTTTCAATAAAGCAAGAAGTCTTGAAAAATGCAACATAGATTCAAATGAGATGAGAAGAACCAACTACATAAAAGATCAGGCTGCCAAACATTGTGTGGAAAACAAAGTTGGAAATACTCATTCAAAAGAATAGTCATATAAAACAGAGGAGCAACAGCTTTCTATCATAATGGCTACTCTCTCCATACTATCTTGGAATGTGAATGGCCTTACAGGTATAGACAACAAGGATACAGTACTGAATTATATTAAGAAATGGGTGAAATAGCAATGTTGCAGGGGATGCATCTGGATAGAAATGAGTATGTGAGTTTAACAAAGAAAGGATTTTAGGATGGATATTCAGCGGAATATCAGAGAAAAAGGAAAAGAGGAGTAATAATACAAATTGCTAGAGGAGCTCCGATGGGGACAGAAGAGGATTTGTAGTAGTAATGGGCTATTGGCAAAGGAGGATTACAATGGCATTTATTTATATACCACCAAAACAGGACTGCTGTTATGGACCTTAATAACAATTTGGAAGAAATAATCAGCTTTCAGCACAGAATATCATTTCCTCCAAAATTCTCATCACCAGTGGCATCATTCAGGGTTCCAAGTTGGGGTCACTACTCTTTGGCATATACTCCACTGATGGCTGAACTCTTGCTAGCAAACGTAGGGGAAAAAAGGATCTAAGAACTGCAAACTCTGTACTGATAACAACTTACCTGCACGCACCCAGATCCTCCAAAAGGGACTGCCATTGCACACTTATGGTGCCAGGACTACAAACTAAAACTCAGCACAAAGAAATGCAGTATTGTTCTTTTTGGAAAACAAGAACATCCCTGCACCTATCACATAAACCATGCCCCCATGACAGATTGTTACTGGAGATGTAAGTACATTCTTGTACAATGAATTCTCTTTCAATCAACATGTATCAACTAACATAAGGAAATCTTTTCACTAATCAGACTAATTATTAAAACATACCTTCCCAATCCAAGGAAGTTACTGTCCCTCTCAAGTCCTCCCTTATCAGGCCTTAAATAGAACACAATCCCTCCTTTGGAAAGTACCTGCCCAGGCATACTGCTCAGATGGCTCTATTTTCCACTGCCAAAGACTAAACTTTTTGTTTGTGTGGACTTCACTGCAAGTCTAACTACAATGTTTTTTTTTAAATGCTCTACCCAAGGTACACACCTTATAATTCAGCCATAGCTCTTGGCACTTTATCTGACTATATACTGGGTCTTTTGGAATTAGCCTCATTCTATAATACAAGCATAGCTATGGATGGTTGACAACGTTTCTACAGAAAAAAAGACAGGCCAGCAGAAAAAGCTGGAATGATGCAGAGTCAAAAATACAATATATAAAGGGTTATTTGTAAACCCAAATAACCACAGACCGGTTTCGGCAGAATATGCCTTCCTCAGTGTGTTACAGACGAATAAACAGAGGATGAAAAATACATATGCATATATATAGTATGAATTGACCAATGAGCATAAAAACTGCCCTGTCATTCATTTATAATTAATGATCATTACTAGTATCATTCATTTTAAATTGCACAGTTTTTGGTGTCCCTACTCTTATTCATGAATATTAATGGCCTGTCTTTTTTTCTGGATATTTGGTTTGGGCCGTGCATCCCCCATCTGCGTAGAACTTGGTTTGTGACAACGTTTCTACCCCTTCAAATACAGTCTCAGAGATAATTTCGATGCACTGACAGAAAATTCTTAGGAGCAGGACATGTATTATGATGTCAGCTGTCAAAAATGAGAATACTTTAAATTTCAACTAATGTGCCTTCTTAAATTATAATTCCATAGAGAGAGGCAAAGTCACTTCAAACATTCTATGGCATTAAACAGCATTAGCTGGAAAACAAATTGTCCCCATTATGTCTGGGTTCAAACTCTGATGAAAAAGGGATGTGATCTATGGATACGAATGACTGTTGAATACTGTGACAACATCTGCACAATACCCCCATTTATTCAGGATATTAAGCATTAGCCTTGAAACTTAAAGAGTGCCTACAAATCACAACCAGGGGCATTTACACTTGAATACTCCTGACATTTTTGTACCATGTGTACTATTTGCAGATCTTTGTACAAATCAAAAGTGCACTCACTCAAAGTTACAGCAGTTTTTCAAAAGTTATGTACTTATGATAAAGACAGACATGCATGGTCTTGGTTTAGCCTCCAATATGGATGGAACTTTGACACTTTCACTCAACTTGGCAAAAATCCTAACTTTTCCAGGCTTAAACTCCTCCCCTTTACCTTTAGCTAACTTGGAGCCTAAGCAATGACAGGTCAAACATACAGCCACATCCCCACCACCTCTGCCATGCTGAGTAAAAGTAGGTGGGACTGTCAAGGAAAATGAAACATAACCATGCTCATCTATTATTTTTGTTAATCTGACATGGTCTGGTTCATCCTCCTCTTCCAACAAGACAAAGTCCCCAGCATATCTCTCAGCTATCCAGATTTTCAAATAATGTCCAGATTTTGGCCTCATATTTCTGGTCTGTTCCTCAAAATGTGCAGTTTTCTGGCAAATCATTGAAGACTGAAGAAATAAATAATGACATACCTTTGAGTTTCAGACTTCATATCCTTCAAAAATACATGCTAATGCAAAACCTGTTATTCTAGCAACTTTCAAAGTTTATAAGAGCAATATTTAAAATCTGCCCCCGATTTTGTGCCTTTATCTCTCCCAATTACTTTTGGTTTTGTCCAGATTTGTTGTGCTTAGAGGTTGAGAAGTTTAGTCCCCAGGTCATCTAGAAGAGATATTGGACTACTGTGGCTGAGAATGCAGCTTGATACCTGGAGAAAACATCCAACTTCAAGTATTTGGCAAAGATACCCAGGGAAGCCCAGACAGCAGCTGCACAGGAAAACAATCCAAGAAATGTGACTACTGCTCTGGTGGATTGTATTTATGGCTCACCAGGAAAACATCTGCATTATTTAGTTAGACAAAGGGAATACTGTTTTAAAGTAATCTGGACAGTGTAGCTTTAATAATGTCCATTTTACAGACTGCATAAAATGTAAATAATTGCTGATCTTTCCTTAATTCTTTAGTTCAATGAAGGCAGAAATGTCACCGTCTGTGCCCAGCGAGGCAGTACAAAAATGACTTACCATGACTGGGAAAGAAGACTGGAAGATTAAATGAATGGCTCATGTCAGATTTAATAGCAACCTCTGGTAAAAAAGGGGGACTGCTGAGCAACATTGTTCTAGTTTTGTGATAAATAAGATATGGAGGACTGACATACAGTACCCAAAGATCAGAAACATGGCTGGTGGACGTAATTGTCATACGTAAAATCATTTTCCAAGACAGAAATTTCAGTTCAGAGCACAAAGCAAACCCAGAGATGGAGACTAAGTCAACTTCTCTGTTATGAAATTAAGATCTCAAAGTGGAACTGGCTGAAGGAGCAGAAGTCTGATGGGTAAAAAAAAGACTCCTCTCAGAAAAGTTCTGCTAAAGAGTTTTGGTTAATCAAGTGGAAATTCACTATTGTTGCCAGATTAATCTTAATGAAGGAGAAGTTCAACCCTATTTTAAAACTGTTGGCTAGTTAGTACAGAACCATACATGCATTCTTCCACTGCCTCCACCACAAAACACATCTGTCTTTACATGTTTTCTTGGTGTTGAGTTTCTGGGCAGAAACTAGGATGCAGGCTAACTAGGGTCCTAAACAGATACAAAGCAGAAAGACTGAAGACCTGGAGGTCTGGATGAGGTTTGCTAAAATTCTGGACAGCCCCAGAAGGAGCAGCTTCTCCAGGAGACCAGACAAAATTAGAAGGAAAATACACTTGTCAATACCAAAACAGAAAGATGAGAATGATCTTGGCTTTTCACTCTCACTTTCAGCAGAAACTTTGGAATCACAGGGAAATGGAGAAAGGTATACAGGAGAATAGTGGCCATACTAAATTATCCCTGGCCTGCTGACCCTTGAGAGGGGATGAGGGAAATTAAGTCAATTCACTTGGTGCTAGTCAGGCTGGCAAACATATCACAGCAAGGATTCCCTCCTCCACCAGTGCGGAAAGAGATTTCATCACTGACCGGTCAAGGGACCATTTATGAAGTATCAGACAATTGCGGAGTTAGTCTGCTATACACATCGCCACTCCAAAAATATAAGCAGCTATCAAAGTGACTGAAAACCATTGCTTCCTCCCAAAGCCTCATGACTTCTTGACACAGAGGGGTAGGAAAAGGGTCCATCCTGCTTGCTGATATACCATAACAATAGCATACTGTTTCAATGTATGGCTTTCACTCCATGAAGAAGGGGAATCCAGGAAGATTTGCAGTGTGAGGTCTGCCCTTATTTTGAGGATGTTGATGTGAAACATGCATTAAAACTTCTGATCCTGAATATGCCCTCGCACCAAAGGGCAGAAGTGCCTGTGGTGACTGCCACTAGGGGATCTGGGAGAATGAGGGGTTGAGGGAAATGAAGTCACTTCACTTGGTGTTAGTCAGGCTGGCAAACATATCACAGCAAGGATTCCCCCCTCCATCATGGAACTTATAAACAATGACATTGGTAATCTCCAAACTCTGAACCCTATCCAGTTCGGGTTTGTAAAAGGCAGATGATGTCTCCTAAACCTGATAGACTTCTTTGAAGCAGTCACCAAAGCCGTAGATGAGGATAAGGTGGTTCACACAGCCTATCGAGATCTTGCTAAGGCTTTCAACACCATCCCCCACTCTGGAATTATAGATAAACTCACTAAACTAGGTGTAAATCCCTATGTCACAAGATGGGTTGCCAACTGGCTCAATGACAGAACCCACACTGTGAAAGTAGCAGAATCTAAATCCAACTTCAGACCAGTGACAAGTGGAGTACCACAGGGTTCAGTCCTAGGTCCTCTCCCGTTTGGTATCTACTTCTCTTAAGTACAGGCTAACACAGCAGGTCTTTGGCTAAAGTTCGCAGATGACTGCAAACTAGGAGCCGTAATCAAAACTCCTAACGATGTGGACATCCTACAAAAGGGCCTCAATGAGACAGATGCCTGGTGTCAAAGCCATAGCCTCAAGCTCAATGCCAAAAAGTGCATTGTCATCCCTTTTGGTAAAAACTCTGTACCCATGAACAACCACATCACATAGGCGGTAGTCTACTTAACACTAAAAGTGTGATAAGAGACCTTGGGACACAGGTGGACAGTACTCTCTCCTTTGATAATCACATTGCCACAGTAGTCAGGAAATCCTTCTACGTGGCACATCTCATCACAAAAGGTTTCTCATCCAGGAAAAAAGAGGTCATTGTTCCCCTCTACTCATCACTCATTAGACTCATTATAAAGTACAACGCCCCTTTTGGTATGTACCTCACAAGACATCTACAACTGGAAAGGCCACAGAAATACCTCACAAAGAGGATTACCGGCCTCAAACAGATGCCCTCATGAGACCGTCTCAAAAAACTCCAGCTTTACTCTGTTGCATATCGCCTACTGAGAGGTGATCTCTGCCTAACATACAAAGCTATGTCAAACCCAGAGCTGTTGGACATGCTCCACTTAAAGAAATCCCAATCCCTCCGAGCTACACGCTCTAGGGACCTAAACCTTGTCACCACAATAAACAGAACATGCTGGAGGGATAGATTCCTGTTCCAGAGACTTCCCATACTCTGGAACAAACTACCTATCTATATCAAACAAAGCTCCTCATTAGCACTCTTCAAGAAAAATCTTGATGATTCAATGGGAGGGCTCCCTATCAGACGAAACACTGTTTCCGCGAATACAAAATGATCGACACGTATTGCGTGAACTACGTAAACTCCGAACGTCCAAACCAGCGAAATCCAAAATGTCGAAGAGTTTTGGTTGGCCCGTCTGCGGTAAAGCCCCGTAAGGTAAGTGTGCGATAGGTATGGACCTTAGGGTAGGGTGCGGGTTAAGGTAAGTGCATAGATAGGGAATGTATGTAAGATTTAGTGTAGTGTTAGAAGTAGGGTTTTGTTAAATGTATTTATGTGTATTATTTATTTTGTTAAGGTATATCTCTGCAGGGGAAGTGTGCGGTAGTTACGGACCTTAGGGTTAGGGAGGGGTTAAGGATAGTGCATAGATAGCTGTGTATGTGGGGTTTAGTGTAGTGTTAGAAGTAAGGTTTTGTTAAATGTATTTATGTGTAGTATTTATTTTGTTAGGGTATATCTCCGTAGGGGAAGTGTGTGGTAGTTACGAACCTTAGGGTTAGGGAAGGGTTAAGGATAGTGCATAAATAGTTGTGTATGTGGGGTTTAGTGTAGGGTTAGAAGTTGCGTTTTGGTGCTTTACTTTAGGGTTAGGAGTAAGGTTTGGTTAATGTATGTATGTGGTTTATTTCTTTTGTTTGGGTAGGTAGTATGTAGCAGGTGGTAGGGTTGGCCGACTATGACCGTTCGAGGTTTTAAATTTCGTGGTTTAGTGCGTTTGGTGTATTCGCAGTTCGATTAATACATGTCGCTCTTTTGGTATTCGCTGAAATGGATTTTCATGGAACTGATATAGACCCGGATGGGAGATAGGAAATTCACCCCGGGGATCACTTCTGTGGCTCTGCTGGACAGGGTGATGCAACCACCAAATGAGACAAGTCTGGCAAATCTCAGGCAGCCTGACTAGGGGCTGACAAGTGTTTTAAAAGTCTGGTTCCACTTAATTCCAAACATCCACTAAAGGATCCACACAAAGCCTTGTATGAGGAATTAGAACTAAAGCTACCATGAGCCCATTTGCCCTGTGGCACTTGACTTACAGAATCCTGAAGAGAGTGAAGAATGTTTGACAACACCAGAACTACTGGAGGAAATTTCTCTCTCCCTCATCTCCTGATACCTAGTACACAACTGGACTTACAAACTTTGTGGTGAGTCCTGTGAAATGGAGAAGAGATAAGGAATATATTTGATCAAGACTAGATTCTCCACAACTGGGCATTAAGGAGCCAGTTGTCCAAATATCTTTACTCCCTGCAGCCTGTGGTATGCTGCTACTGCTTCCACACATTTTGTGAACACTTGCCGTGATGGTATACAGGGATAAAGTCTTTATTATAACCCAGGTAAATAGAGTTCCATTAGTGGCTTGAGTAACTGATGGAGTGACAGGAAGGATGGGTATACCTATCCTGGGGGGAGGGACATGCTACAGTATCATCCAATTTCACTTTGGCAGAGGACAGAGTCCTAATAATATGATGCCATGCTAGGGGGCAAAGGTAACAGAGGAAGAAGGTCCTGCACAAAGGACAAAGGCAGGAAACATGCTTGATGTGGTACTCCCAATGACAGCCCAACCTATACAGTTGTAGTGTCAGCACATAGGAGCAGAAAGACAGGAAAAAGAAAAATCCCCACATACAGACAGACAGATGACAGCCTTTACATAAGCCTATCTCCCTGCTGGTGGGTAATCTGATCTGGAAGAGCCTGCCTTATAGCAGAAGCACTCCCTTATGGGGAAACCCTCCTGGCAAAGAAAATGCAGAGGTGTGCCAGGAAGGTACTTGTGGTGGAGACAAAAGGGGTAGCAGAGATGGCTTGATGGTCAGCAGCTGTAGGGCCCCAAAATTTGCGAACACTGAGAGCTGTAGAAAGACTGAATGACAAGAACTGAAATGGGTAATGGTTGGCTTCCACCGAAAGTGAAAAAAAACCTTCTTGACCCCTTGACAATATTGATATGCAGGTACAGATCTTGGAGGACCAAGCAGCACATCCAATTTCCCTTTAATTGAGAAGGGAGAATCAACTGCATCACGGATGTAAAGAACTTTTGTTTGTGAACAAACTGGTTTAGGTTGCTGTGATCTAGGACTGGCATGGAGTCCTTGGTCTTCTTTGGCACTAAAGTAATCTGGAGTAAAATCTGAACCCTAATTGGTTTGGTAGGACCTCCTGGAACTTTTGTTTGTGAACAAACTGGTTTAGGTTGCTGTGATCTAGGACTGGCATGGAGTCCTTGGTCTTCTTTGGCACTAAAGTAATCTGGAGTAAAATCTGAACCCTAATTGGTTTGGTAGGACCTCCTGGATGACTCTTTTTGCAAGAAGGTTTACAACTTTTAATTTTTCACCCTACTCTGTTGGAGGTTGAACACCAGGAAAAGGATGGAAAAGTGGCTTGGGTTATGTGATGACTGACCATAGTGGCAGTGAAGGGAAATGACCCCAACTGTTTCTACAGTAAATCAGTTTGTTAAATCTTCATGGTGACTCCTGATGCTCCCCAAATGGGAGATGGAAGATCCTTGATTGTTCCTTCAACATCTTCCACTGGGCTGGCATTCAACCCCCCCAAAACACACTACCCCTATAACAATGTCGGTTCTTTCCCATTTGACAGCTGAAAGGCTGTTGGCCATGCTGAAATGACTAATGTCAGAAAGTCTTTTGCATCCTGAAGTAGGGTGGTGAGGAACTGTGTACTTCATACCAACACCCATAAGGGTTTTCCCTCTTCTTTTGTTTTTTAACCATCCTCCAGTTTAGTCTTAACTTGAGGCTCAAAAAAGATAACAGGCATCGAAGGGGACCATTAAAGAATGACACCTTGAAGTTGCTGTGGAAGTCAGTCAGATGCATCCAGGCAAGAGAGTGGCCAGTTATGCTGGTGCTCACTGCCATCACTGTGCTGTACACAGCATTAAAAATTAGCCTGAGGTTCAGAATATCCATAGAGGATAAGTTGGAGGTCTAAGCGAAGAGTTTATTTCTATGCTCAGGATCCTCAACCTTGTCCAGTGACTTGGACAGTTCATCTATGATTTCACAGTGGAAATGCAACATGTGTGCCTGATAGCTTACCACCCATAAACAAAAGATGTGAAGATGTGCTTTCCTTAAGGGTCTCCCTGGTTTCTTTATGAAGTTGGCAAACCACTGGGTGCTGTAGAATGGGAATCTTTTCAGGGCTGATGATGCAAGCATAGAATCAACAGGGTGATTCATAGTCAACATGCACGGTCTTTGATAAGCATAAGTATCTTTGTTAGGTTTATCAGGCATTAGAGCCACCACGTCTGTTTTTTTCTCCCCAGGCTTGTGGTGATGACAGCTACCATCTTCTTCATATCAGCCTTCACCCCAAGATGACAAAGGGAGGGACCGAAAGGCCTCTTGCAAGGACTTTTTTGAGGATAGTGGTGGTGGTGACAGGAAGGACGTGCCAGCAATTTTTCTTTTACATCACCAATAAGACTTCCCTCTATCATCCCTGGTAAACCTAAGTTAGGAGCAGTCAACTATGACCAATGAGCCAGAATCCATCTCAGAGGAATCAGTCTCAGAGGACTACATGTGATGAATCAAATTGCTTCTTCCTGCACCTACTCTTGGTTGGCCTTCTCAAAGAGGAAATATCTGAAGGGGAAGACTGAGAGTCAGAGTCAGGACTGGATCTCGGTGAAAGATCACATCAGAGCCTTTGTAGTTCTCTGTCCTGGCAATGATAATCTTCCTTGAGGCAGATGCCTCATGGACAAAGATTCCAGGGAAGACCAACTATGACAAAAGCTCCGAGGAATGTGCTTGCAACTGATGTTGCAACATCAATAAATCTGGCACTGGGACCTTTGTTAGAAATGGAAGCCTTGACACAGAGAAGGTGACAGTGGTCTGCACCAAAACAGGTACTGCCACAGTGTTGACTCTCTATTGGCACTGAAGAGATTGGTAAAGAGAGCACTTCAGGGTCTGTAAGGCCAAGAATTCAAACACCACCACCAAATGAGCTGGTTGAGTAAAACCAAGCTTTTGATCTACAGCCCGTCCACTGAAGGAGCAACTGACACTGAAGGCGCAGATTCCAAAAATAATGGCATCAACAGAGGAGCTAATTCTGAGGACGTTAGTCAAGTCTGCACAGAAGCCTGCATAAAACTAGGTGGCACTTGTCTAAATTGCACTGGGGCTTTCCCCAATGAGGAGGCAAATGCAGGTCAAGAAAATCTATCTTCACAGTCCAGGCCAGAATTGGGGGAGAATGGGAGAAGTCCCAAGTCCAGATGGAACTGCAGTAGAGCCCCTAGACAACTTATTACAGTCGATGTTGATCAGAGACCTGTAGAGGAGACTAACCTGGCATAGGGGGGGGGGTCTGGAAGGCCGTAAGCCTAAGAGGCCCAACTCATTTAAGAATAATTTTTCTGATGAAGTTGGAGATGAAAACAAACTGGTAGTAGTTTCAGCATTATCACTGTGTGCTGCGTTGTGCTTTGCTTGCTGTGGAACACAATAAATGTTTTAAGGTGGTTACAGTTTGCTGGTGGTTTTTCCTATTTATTGGTTTTGTTTTGGGCACCTCATCCTCCTGGACTTCATTTAAGAAGAAACCACATCCTCAACATGAGGCATCCATCTCTAGGCCCAAGGGAAGGCATTCCTCAACCACTTGCACTGAAATTTTCAAAACCCACTGAAGATTCCCTTTTCTTCCTATATGGACTCTTGTCAGAAAGAGAGGGTGGAGAAACTCCATTGTATAGTATTTCCATTTTGGAAGATTTAGATTTATCCTCCCTAGCCTTTTCTCTGCCATTGTTTGAATGAGGTTTAGATGTAGAAGTTTTTTCAGAGCCATCTGATGGCTTAAGAAAACATTTAAAAATCAGCACACTGATCAGGGTATTTGCATCAAATCAAAAGCAAATTGGGAGAGATACCCAAACAAGCTACATGTTAAGGATGTCAGTTCTGTGGAGGAATTTTGAGTCCACAGGACAAGCATTCAGGGGAAAAAAATCAGGTGAACAACACATCCACACCCACAACCAGAAGAACTAAATGGGGTGGCACCTCAGAGTGAGATAGAAGAGCTAAGTCACAATAAAAGAAAGATTACGGAGAAATCTGACCAAACAGTAACACAAGCCTTCACGAGTGAAGTAGAGCTCTATTAAAAGGTTGCAGACCCAACAGAATTCACAATATACTTCAGAAAAGCACGTCTACAGCTGAAGGAAGCATGGGACCATCAGAATAAGATATTGCTGCAAATAAGACAAGCACTTATCAAAATGCAGAAAGACGTAAGTGCACTAAGGATTAAAGGAATGGTGAAGTTGAATCTTGTGAAAGTTGGTACTGGTGCAGAGGTAAATGAGAGGTGATGACAAAGTCCTAGAAGTAGAACAGGATGAAACGAAAGTTACAAACTTACCATAACACTGGATCCTCTTCATCTTGTATCACTACCTGGGGAATGGAACCACTTGTCAGATCCAGTCAGGCCATTTGCCAGTGTTCTCAACTTCAAGCTCTGGAACTTTTCCCTACCATAATGCTCTGAGTCCCTTTTAGCCTCAGATCATGTTTGCCCAGTACCACACTACTTGGAAAGATATCCATCAAATTGGAAATTTTGAAACTGGAAATAAATGGATGGAGGATGTGCGGGGATGTCGTATCAGATGGTCTGGGATGAAAAGGATCCAGCATTACAGTAAGTACATAACTTTTGTATCCTAGCTCATCTATGCATATGATCCAACTACTGGGACAGAATCTGAAGCTACCTTCTTTCTAGGGTAGTACCATGACAGGATACCTTGCAGGACAGAAGCCCCAGATGAAGCTCAGGAGTTGTTAATCACATGTAATTTGTAATGTTTGCAAATTTATGTAAGGTAGACCATGCAGTAGGTTTCCCTCCACTGTACAATTTCTAAAAAAGGCAATGCACATTGATCTGGTGAAATGAGCTTTTTAGTTTGGATGGGAGAGACTCTTAACTTGCCTAGAGAAATGTTATAAAATTTGAAAAACATTTACATATGGTTTGTTTAGAAACCTTTTTCCCCAACTTGCATAGGGTGAAAGAAAAGAACTGAGAATCCTTCTTGAGGGACCAAGTTCTTTGTAAATAAAACCGCATACGACAGTGAGCATCTAGAGTATGTGTAGTAATATTCTCCTGTATTTGAATGGTTATGTAAAAATACTGGAAGATGAATGGGGTGATTCAGGTTAGATTCTGAGGCTATTTTGAGGAGAAAATGCAAATTAGTCCTCAGAAAGACTGCCTTTGTGGAAGATGAAGTAGGAGCAGCAGATAATAAGGCATGTGGTTTTGATATTCCCTTGATAGAAGTAACAGCAATCAAGATTTATTCAAGATATGAACTTTAGATCTGCTGAAGAGGTTGGTTCAAATAGTTGTCTCATCAAAGCCAGCAAAATGAAATTTAGATGGCATGTTGGCACTGGGTCTTTTAAAGAGGGGCATAACAGAAATATGGCTTTGAGGAAGGCCTTTTAAAACTTGTGCGAAAACAAAGAAAGATCCTGAAAGTGATAATGGTAGATGCAGATAGAGGCTATTTCTACTTTAATTGGGTAGAAACTAAATCCTTGTTCATATAGGGTTGCCAGGAAGCATAAGGTCTCTGATACAGGGGCAGAGAAAAGATCTACAGTCTGCACTGAAGCTCATAAAGAAGAAACATGCCCACTTGCTTATATATACCTTAAGGGTACACTGTTTCCTGGAAGCTGACACAATATGAACTACCATGTTTAGAAGGAAGGCCCCTTAGCCATCACTGAAATTGGAGATTCCATGTAGTGAGCCTGAGGTTGGGAAGGTCTGGGTGAGGCTGACCAGATTTGTAAAAAAGAAGATCAGGTTGCAAATCTAAGAGACAGGGAGGCTTCTTTGGGTGAAGTCATAACAATGAAAACTGAATTTTCCTGGGTCACAAGGGGGCAATGAGAATCACAGCTGATTTGCACCAGAATGCTTTCTGAAAAAAATTGGGAATTAGGGGAACAGTTGGGATGGCACATAAGAAATGGTGGTGGTGGGCGGATAGGCATGACTAAAGCATCTTGTGGTAACTGCCCCTCATGCTTCTCAAGTGTACCTCATTACGAGGAATGTACCTCATTTGGGGTCTTAAAAAGTTCATGTTCCTCAAAGTTCCACATTGAAAGGGTCTGTAACACATTCAGTGTTGGGAAGTTTTTAAGTGAAATCTATGGTAAATAGAAATAAATCATATTCATTCATTAAAAGATCTTCTTTATAAGTAAAACTAGCATATTGTATCCATCCTATGACCTTCCTAGCTGAAGTTGTTAGTAAGCCATTAGTACGTGTTCCACATTTTGCCCATTTGTTCCACATTATGAGGGCTAGTGTTCCTTTTTTGGAGATGGAATGTGAGAGCTATGCGTGCCCCTATGGGGGCAAGAGGATGCACTAGCTGCTGCATTTGATGCTGCAGTGGGTGGCAAAATGATCACAGCAAGGCATTCCTCAGTGACTGAATATCTGTCGAGCCGCTAATGGCTTGCAGGACCATTTGTGAGGTGTCAGAATAAACATAAGCTAGTCTGCTAGGAAGACGCCTCTCCTTGGAATGTGTTGTATTTCTTGAAAGCAATGCAGATCAATGCCTGCTGTCATACCCTCATAGCCTCTCTGCAAATATAGTATTTGGTTCCTCCTTGCTAGTTGATGTACCAAACTGACATGTTGACCATCTGGATCAAGATCACTCCCTGTAGAAGTAGGTCCTGGAATTCCCACAATGCTAGAAGGATCACTCATCTCCAGAACATTGATGTGAAAGCTAGCCTCTGCTTGTGTCCATCCTCTTGAAATACCCCTCCCCACCTCAGAGAGGACGCCTCAGTGGTAACTACCTCTACTGCGGGAGTTAAGACAGTCATCCAAAAATGACATTTGATAAGATCAGCCACCAGTTCAGATGTCTTTTGCATGATGGTGTTATTCGGACTGGATGAGGAGGAGGGTCTGACAGCTGGGACCACTAAATAGAGAGTAGGCACTGGAGAAGCCTTATATGAAGGTGGGCATGAAAGACCATTACCAGAGAAGCTACCCTGATTCCTAGTGTTGTTAGAATTAAAGCTGCTGGAGGAGAACATTGCTGTAGTAGAAGAAATATCATCAATCTAATAGCTTTTACCAGTTCCACTACAGGATATAGAAAGCAACTTCTTCTATTCAAAACAGTGACTAATAAACTTTATGTGCTGCTTAGGCTATTGTCATGATTTTTTTTGAGAATAACACATAAACCCAAGGACAGATAGAGCTGTGAATAGTAGTCTCTGGCTGAACATAAGAACTCAAGCTTATTGCAATGAAGAACTACTCAACCAGCTAGGGAAAAATGCATATCCATTTGAGATACAAACAGGCTGCAACTACTGCCATACACTTGGTAAACAACTGGGGTGGGCTGTGGTGAGACCAAAGTTCTGGCTCTGAATTGATAGTTACGGTCTCTCACCTGGAAGCATGGGTAGCTCTTGGATTCTTCTTCTACTTTTATGTGGAAATAAGCATCCTGCAGCTCTGCTGAGCACATCCTATCATCCTCTCATCTATGGCAGGATCCCTTGCACTGTAATCATTCTGAATGAGGCCTTTTTGACAAAGTTTAGACCACTTAAGTCTAAGACTGGCTTGAGGTCCTTGTTTTCTGGGGGGACTAAAAGGATCCTGGAATAACTTCCTGACCCTCTCCGGTCTGGTGGTACCTCCTGGACGGCTCTTTTGAAGGAGAGCAATTTCCTTTTTGGCCATATCATGTGGGCAGGATGGAATATCTGGAAGCAGTAAGCTTTGAGGGGTGGGGGAACAGAAAAGGGAATAACATAGCCTCTGGATATTATATCTTACCCATTTGTCTTGTGTGATGGTCAGCCACACATGTAAGAGGAGAGAAATAAAATAAAATAAATAATAAATAAATAAATAATACTCCTGACTGCCTCTAGAGGTGGCTAATTAGGCATGCCTTCAGGGCCACAGGTTTTACTTTTTGGAGAAGGAACTGCAAAAACCATTAATGGGACTGCCTCTGTTGTGGCTGGGTAAAATCAAAGGCTTAACTTTGGGAATTCCTAATCACAGCGACTTGGAGCCCTTCAGATTCCTGTTTAAAGGTCATTAAGGGTTCTCAAATTTAACTTCCATGGCAGAGTGTCTTACCTTCTTGTTCACACCATAACAACTTCTCTTTCACCATAGGGCCAAACAATGAGGTGCCATCGAAGGGAGTAGTGATGAAGGACACACAATTGTCAGAGATATCACACAAACAGAGCTACATGTGGTGATGCATAAGGAGTCTAGTACCTGTTTCTCCACTGTCTCCATCAGCAGCAGGATTGTGAAGCAGGCAGACATGTTTGTGATTTTAACATCATTACCAAGGTTCTAGCTAGTTGCGTCTAAGAATTTTGTTGAGGAAACTTTCGCACAGCATCCACAGACTCATGAGCTACATCTCTCTGGAAGCAATTCATATGCATCAGGTAGTTCAAAACCCTCACAGCAAAGTTGCCTGAAAGGTTGCCTGGCTTCATCATTCTATCATCTTAAGATTCTCTGTTAGGACAGACAGCTGAAGACATGTCTGTAAGCTCCGTCTTGGTGGCTGCTACAATAAACATAAAGTCCACCAGAGGGCCTTTTGACCAGAACTGCCTATCCTTAGGTGGACGTAAAATGTTTTCAGGCTTTTGGGTATGGCTTCTGTAGTGTTAGGTTCCTGCCATGCTCTCCTGCATACCAAGTCTATAAGACTGTCCAGACAGGACCACTCGAGGTAGAGGGAGCAGAATCATTTCCTTCAAGTATCACTTGCTTGCCCTGAGAGGGTGGTCCATCAAGCCAGAACAGTCTCTGCCTCATTAGCTCATAGACTTTGCTAAATGAGGTATCTTCAGGAGGGAACTGTGGGGAACACTCTTGATCGTCCATGTCAGTGTCTGAGGCAGGGGACTCCACTGGGAACTCCATGTGTGAACTTTTACATAATGTCTTCCTCAGGATCTCAAATTATAACTGACCCTAATCCCTGGAAGAGTACATTAGCACTGTAGCCGTTTCTTTCAGAACTGATGTTCTGCATATGGGAATATGAAGGCTTAGAACCAGAAAGGTGGACATCTGAAGGTGGAGCCAGTACTGAAAGAAGCTCTGTAGAACATCTCAACAGAGAAGCTATCATCTTTTCCACAACTTTGAAAGCCAATCAGCAAAGTTATTGGTATTGAGGTTACAGGGTCTGAGAGGCAGGTCACTATGAAACCACTAGCACAGAGAACAGGCATCAGGGAAAGAGCTAGAGGATGTAAAGGAGGTCAACCTAATCCAGTATAAATGCAGAAGAGGATGGGATAATGCCCAACTCTATCTGGGTCTAAAGAAAAGCCCCCATCTTGGTGTCTTGATCTGCTTCTGTAGTACTTTTGAATGACTACAGGGTCTTATCAGTGCAGCTGAAGGAGGCTTCGAAAGAATGAATCTGGGTACCTCCCTTTCCCATGACTGTCTACTTGGAACTGTAGTATAAGACTTGTCTCAAATGGAAATGTTCTCTTAGGGAGACTTGATTACAGCAGTCAAAGTGGTTCCTGGTGAGGAGTCCTCTTCCTGTAAATGAGAAATCTTTCAATCCAGAGAAGGTCAAGGATTCCCTGTTTTCCTTTTTCTACTATCCTTATCATTGTCTTTGTTTCTCCTGGTCTTTAATCTTGCCCTTCTTTGCATCACCCTTCTAAAATGATTGAGCATCTGCATGTAAAAGACCTTTGATTATAAGCTTATTGCTCTTTATCTGCAATGGCTCTGGACCAAACTCCCTGACAAACAGAACATTCTATACTGAAAAGGTCTGGGCAAACAAATCACACAATAGTCATGCAGGGATTGCATGCCGCATTTAGTGCATTTTTTAAAAAAACGTTTATCCATAACTAGAAAGTGCCAACCACAACAACGCTAATAACCTATAAAAATCCTAAGAGTACAAACAAGGAAAATTATACTTTTTTTAAGCTGAGAGGAGGATTGCAGGCAACCCGCCTGAGAATTGAGGAAAGCAAAAGCTATAGATAAGTTTATCCTATGACAGAAATCTACCAAAATGTTTCGGTGTAGAAGAAAGGACTAATATAAAGTTGAAAGCACTTAGCTGGCTCTTAGTGGATTGACCATTTGTAATGGTGTCAAACGAGACTTGAGGCTAGGAGGGGTGCACAGCATTATGGGAGAACAAAGTTCAGAAGCTCAAAGATGAGAGCACTGGCAAATGGCTGGACTACATCAAAAAAACAGCTTCAGTCTCTCAACATTCAGATTGAACAGATTGATGAAATAGGAACCAGATGGTCAACAGCCATCATTTCACCTACTAAGCAAAGCTATTTACTGGCCCCAAAATACAAGGTGACACATCCCTGGACAACCTAATTTCTCCCATGAGAACTGTTTTTTTTTTTTTTGAAAAACATCAAAGCTCTTGGTCCAAACAGTATCCCATGCTCTTATCTCAGTGGATGGAACATCTTCAACCACTATTCTAGAAATGCATACACATGATTCTATTTCCTACTAAAATTCATCAGACTAAACCCAGTTTTATTAATTTCAAATCAGGTAAACAGAGAATGTATATATTCTTGTATCTCTCATTCTTAAAATATCATGGCTGCTTTGCAATCAATGCTGACAGAGAGCTTAATTCAACAAATTCAGTCTTGTGACCAGCTGAGAGAATACCAGCATTACTTGGATCAAAATCTATCAGTTCTTTTACTACTGCATAAGTACTTGCAACAATGCAAGGAATGTCGCATTAATATTGGATATCACCATTTTAAGCCTAGCCAATTATCCCCCATATGAGAATCAAAGCCTGCAACTTGTGTCTGCAAGGTCAACACCTTAGCCATCATGCCAACCTTCCTTACTGCTGGTGATCCAACTGATCAGAAGCACAAAGGTTACTATCTATCCTATACACAGCAAATATTTAGGCACCAAATATTTTCAAAGCTTTCGTGCTGGTCACTGGGTCACTTCAATTAAAAACACTCCTGCCAAAAAAATAAATGAAGCAACTTTTACCACGAGTAATGACTAGTGCATTTCCAAGAATTTCTACCCATTGATTAAGCATACTAAAATAGAGATATAGAGGTGGAAATCCCTAACTTATTCTTGCACCCAAACTTGTATGCATAAATATTATCATCTTACTGGCAGAGTTGTAGCTAGCCCTTCTGGCACCCAGGAGCATTCCCTGGTTTAGTGCCTTCCTCAACTTTAGGTTGAGGTAAAAAAAAAAAAAATTTAAATTGAGGCAAATTGCTTGCTACAAGTGTAAAAGTGTAAAAAATGGTTTGCTACAGTATACAGCTAAGAGGGAGTACTGAGTACTTCAGTCCGGACTGAAAATCCATTACTTGCTTTCATTTCCAACTAACATTTAGCAGTGTCAGTGGTAAAATGGGTAACACACTTGCCTTTGGTACAGAAGGCTGTTGGTTCTATTCTCTCAGCAGGTAGATGGATGGCCGACACTGCAGTGCAGCATAAGGGGGCTGCTGCACTTCTGAGTGAGGGTAGCTCAGGTGGATGTAAAAGATCCCATGGCACCTACTGAAAAGGGCAGGGAAAGCTCCTCAGTGACATGGTCAAATTTCCCCTAGTGGTATAAACACCACCTTGGATCTCCCCTGAAAAGAGGCCACTAGCCTAATGGGATCAACCCAGTTAACAAAGGTCTTCTGATTGCCAATAGTGAATTAAATGACACATGGAGCACTAAAGTGCTTTCGCAAATGCATTGCCAGCATTCAGTCAACTGAATATGATAATGAAGATCATTCCTCCTGATATCTTACACCCAGAGTGGCATCCCCCTTAACCCAAAAATAGCTACTCCTCTGCTTACTATAACTATACTTTTCATAAACTGTCAAAAGCTTCCTTGTAAAATTGCATTTTGGGGGGTTCCCTCACACCTTTCAGCTTGTCCATCAACTTCTTTGCTGTTTCCCATGGCTCCAACCTTCTCCAGCTATCACCTGATGAGAAGGAAAGGGTCTGGGAAGTCCTTGCTTGCCAATGGTAGTACCCCCCCACACACACACACACCAAGCTGAGTCTACCACAGTAGACTGGGAAGGAGACAAAAAGAGGAATCAGAAATGGCATCATAAATGCTGATTGATGCCCCAGGGCTTATTCAAAAGCTCTATCCCCAGAATGTTGACATCATACTTCAGGCTGAGCAGGCACTGAAGCATGGCTTGTAAGGATGTGTCTAGCTTAGGCCTTAGAACAGCCACACCTCCTCATCTTTCCCATTTGCCCAGCCCTGGCCTTCACCAGGACTCAATGAGGGATACACCCACATCAGCATGCACCCCCAACTGGGCATACCCAGCCTCCCTACCAGCTCTGTCATACACCAGTCATTAATCATTCCCAGTTCACCTGCCCATATTCAGGGAATTATCCCCCTACATCACGAGAGATGGCAAAAGCTTTCTTATAAGCTACTTCCAAAAGCTACAATGCTTATTTGTTATCTGTTTCACAAATTTAGCAAAGCTAAGTTGCAATTACTATGCAACACAGTATGGCTGACGCTCTTGAATCTAAAATGGACATATATTCCAATTTCCTGTGCAATAACTAAAAGATAGAAGGTATTATGCATGCACTCACAAACCTCCCAAGCATGAATTAAAAATTCCTTTGGAATACTATACTACATAAAACACCATTTCTGACTTAGAAAAAAGAAAATGAAAAAACGCTATATGCACCCACAATGAATAATTCGATCTGACATTGGGAAATGCTCATACTTTAAGCCCTGCAATGAACCCAGAATTAAGCTACTCATTTTTTTTTTTTGCATAGAACACATCTTTGGTAGATCTCATCTGTTAAATTAGGAGATACTCTGGTTCCATGGAAGTCTTGAGCTATAAAATGAATACATAATACTATAGGGACATTTGGAACCTCAAGGACAAAGCCAACAAATACTTTGGAGATAATAAATGTTCAAACTGATTAGATAGCATTTGCAGACAGAATTGGCCAGGTCTGTACATTTTCCAGAAATATCCTCCTTACCTCAGATGGGACACAGACCTCCTTAATGCATTCAAACCAATAGTTAAAAGGATCCAAAAAGCTCTTTCCCAAAGTCAGATGAGTGTTGCTCAGCCTTTGACACAGAAAGCTAAAGCCTTGATTGTAGCTTAGATAACCCACATTGAGTTACCTACACAGGCTCTGTCTCTATGCCTATATACAACTGTAAGATTAGATATGAATGTACTTTACCGTAGTTAGCTGGAAACACTGTATGCCATGAGACTGAGAAAAGAAAGTCTTAATCACCCAAGCTTGTGCTTCAATAGGTGTCAGTCTCTCCCTTATGAACCAAGTCTTGTGTACTGTTCAGCATAAATTCTCCAAACACTGTAGTTCATTTAATAAGGTTTTATTAGATGTTCACAATATACAAAATACTGTCTCCATTAACAGTTCCGATAAACAATTCAAGTTGTTGTACATCACTCTGATTGTCCTGATCAATGTAAACTGACATAGTCTCTAGATGACCCATTTTCTGTACTCATGCTCTAGACATCTTCTCTGAAGTAACAGGTCGAATGAACTTACTAACCTTAACTGCCTGCTATCCTGAACACAGCATATTACTATATTCTTTTTCTTAGTAATTTTCCTTTATTGACTATATCCACCCCCTAGCCTTGATCCTCAGGCTACGTCTTGTTTTTTAGCTTAACTTGCCTCTTGATTCTTTCCTTGAGAAAGGAACATAAGAACTGTTTGCAATCTTCCCTTGACAAACTGTTATTTCAGCAAGGTCAACATTCAGTGGAAGATTCTTTGTTTCGGTTTTCTAAAATGTATGCATAAATGAAACACCATTTCCTAGCCAGCAAGGTCAACATTCAGTGAAAAATTCTTTGTTTCTGCTTTCCTAACATGTATGCATCTAATGTCTAATCTTCTTCTTCTTTCAGCTTTTCCCGGTTAGGGGTCGCCACAGCGGATCACTGTCCGCTCATGATTGCGTGGGTTTCCTCCGGGTGCTCCGGTTTCCTCCCACATCCCAAAGACATGCTGTAGGTGGATTAGACACACTAAATTGGCCATAGGCATGAGTGTGTGCGTGTGTGTGCCTTCTGTGAAAGGTTGGGCGCCGGGCTGGCAACTCAACACTGTAAAACTCCATCTAATGTCTAATAACTACTGTAAAATGAAAAACATTGATCTAACAACTATGCCAGTCTAAATTTAAACTTAATACAATTTATATCAGCACAGATCTATACAGGTGATGACAAGCATAAAGCCAGAGGTCATGTGCATAACAAAACCTTTGCATCTCAAGGATGGTGGAGGGATACAACAAGTGAACATACATACATGCATCTAATACCACCCTCTCACATGCTGCCATCTGCTCTACTGCACCCTTTGTTTGTATGTACTGGTTACTGCAATACATTGCTCAAAGTGAATATATGTTTGTACAAACTGGTGATAACATTAGATGAAGAAGTTGCAATTCAAGAGTCAAGTTCAGTGTATAGAAGGAATTGTCAGAAGCATCAAGGTGTTGTTGGCAGCAGTTAGTTTCAGATAGAAGGTGAGGAAGACATGCTAATAGAAGAAGAAATGTTAACAGTTTTTAACTTCTGTACAAGTCTCACTTTCCATACAGGTCACAGGTTAAAATAAGCTCCAAGTGACGCATCTTAACACAGACACACACACACACACACACACACACACACACACACACACACACACACACACACACACACACACACACACACACACACACACACACACACACACACACACACACACACACACAATCAGAAGAAACTGACAATTGATTTGAAAGGGAAGATAGTGGAACAAGTTAACAGCTTTAAGTATCCAGATGGGGTGGTTAAGGAAAAGGTAAGTCTGAATGAAGAGGTCACATCTGGAATTAGTGGGGCTCAGATAACTGGCAGAGAGTGTCAGGTTTAGTGTATGACAGAAGAATGCCAAAGAAGTTAAAAAGTAAGGTTTACAAAACAGTGGTCAGACCAGTACTACTACATGGTCAGAAACCTGGGCAGTAAAGGCAGAGCAGATGAGGAAGCTAGAAGTGATGGAAATGAAGTGCCTGAGATAAGTGGTAGGATTCACACTGTGGGACAAATGAAGAAATGAGAACATAAGAGCAGAAGCCAAAGTAGCACTAATCGCAGAAAAGGAAAAGAGAACAGATTACAGTGGTTTGGGCACATGTACAGAAAAGCAGAAGACAATCTGGTGAAGAAGATTTGGGACAGACAAGAAGAAGGTAAGAGGAAATGAGGGCAATCAGCAAAGAGGTGAATGGATTGCATGAGAGAAGATCTGCGATAGTCAGGCATGAGTGTCAAAGAAGGCAAGAGTTTAGCACTGAATCGAGAGATTTAACACAACACCCTGACCTCATGTAGAAAATGGGAAAGAGGGGCTTGATGATGACGATGATCACAAACCAAGATCTCAACTGTCACTACACATACAGTATATGGAGATGTAGGCTGTCAAGCCCACATCTGCTATCACAACCTGTGTTATGGCATAAATGAATTTTACACAAAACTTAACTAACGTGGGTTCATAGGTCAGGGATAGTGTTCAAACTTGATTAATCAAACCACATGATTCTAGTCCAGTTTAAAAAAAAAAACATAAATGGTAAGGTTGAATAATGAAACCTCACCATATCTTCCTACTTGAAATAGTCTCAGTTAACAGCTGTAGTGCTGTGTAACTGTACAAGAATTTTTTTTACTTACTGTTCCGTGACCATTAGCCTCAAAGTAAACACCAATGTCAGACTCCAGTGCTTTGTGGTGCAAGTGTTTCACTCCTGTTTTGACACAGTGCACAGGAACCTAGAAAATAAATTACGAAAAATAACTGCTAAAATGATATAACATTGCTTGAAAACTTACAAATTAAACAACCAGTGTAAGTAAATTATACCAAAGTAAGAACACTGCTAGGTAACAGTGCTAGCATCGTTCCCCCCAAAAGTACACATGAACACATACACACACACAGACACACTTTTTTCCAAAGTTTTATCTATTTTATGGCTGGAAGTAAAAAGGCTCAGTCTGGCTACTGTTCCAGCTGACACTTCATCTTTCTGCCTTCTCAACACATACACAGTGTGTTAGCTTTGTCTGTGTGTGTGTGTGTGTGTGTGTGTGTGTGTGTGTGTGTGTGTGTGTGTGTGTGTGTGTGTGTGTGTGTGTGTGTGTGTGCTCGCGCATATGTATGTAAACAACATGGACATCTAACAGAAGCAAAAGCAAAAGACATTCCACTGAATATTAATCACATAGACATCCAGTAGCTAACTTAAGCATGAACTTAATGCATTTGGTTAGTTTTCTATCCATTTTATTAATCCCTCTTGAATTGTACTATAAACATACTGCAGATTCAGCTGTGTCACCATTTTTAATCTAGTCCTTTCTAATATCACACATTAACTTTGCTAAAAAAAAAAAAAAAAAAAAAAAAAAAAAAATCAGTATCAAGAGAGATCTATATATTGACACACACAATGTTCCACAGGATGCTTATTCTCAACCATCAACAGAGAATTTATGGTGGTGTGAGGTACTCATCATAACTGAAGACAACTAACTTCCTTCTTGTTTTTCTGGCATTTCCTTCCCGTTTGTTTTTTATGCTAACAACATATGGGTAATGCCACCCATCTCTACTAGCAAGTATCCCTCAGTGATAAATGTCTCCTGCTGCAATGATCTGCTGGGGCCACTTACTACAGTGAGCAGCTTGCTTATTCCAAGCATTCTAACGTACAAAGTGCCTTTTTTTTTTTTTTTAAAGTCAGAGCTTTGTAAATTTCCAATAAAAATTAGATTTGTTTCAACAACAATGAAAGAAGCAAGCACACACTGAACCATCCTAAAATACCTCTCAAAACAATTAATTAATTCTTGCAAGTCTGCTACAGCTACTGGCAGAACAGAAAGAAGTTGCCCATTTCAGGTATAGTGACATAATGGTTTAAAGCAGTAGAGTTCGTAGGAATTGCAAGAGTTCAGTGTCTTCCACATTTTAGAACAGTAGCTGCACAGACAAGTGCTAAAAGAGGAGGTGGCTCAATATACATCAGTAACAAGCATAAGTCCAAGGTGGTCAAACGGGATGACATGCTGGAATTCCTCCATGTGCAGATTACCATAAGCAAAATCCCACACCATATCCTAGAAAGTTATAGGTCACCCTGCATGTCAGAAGAAGCTCACAATGCATACTTGGACCTACTGGAGACACCATCCAAACTAATATCCTACTCGTGGAACATTTTTAATTACCCCTCTATAGACAGGGAATCCTACATGGCCTCAAAATCTACAGGCACATAGATTCTTGGACTTTGTAAATACAAACACCCTGGATCAAAGAGTGAATATGCCCACTAGAGGCTTCAAATTACTGAACCTGATGTTCACAAATATGGGAGAACACTGCACCCCACAAATGTCTCATCTTCCCTGGTAAGGTCAAACAGTAAATCTACCTCCTTCGAAATCCAAATCAGCTCTATAATCCTATTAAAGCTAGCAACAGTTAGGAACTATTCTACAGCAAATTACCTTTTATTAAGTAATGTTTTTTTGTCAAAATTCATTGTCCCTCCAAACCTTGAGAACACAACAGCCTATGCTGAATTGCTCTCAGAATCTCTGTACAACCAAGTCAATGGCTGCAGAAGCTGCTGTACTTACAAGAAGTAAGAGTAGGACTAGCTCTAGGAACAAACTACCCTGATGGCATCCTAAATTAAAAGAAACAAAATTATGGCAAAAACTGGGAAGGGTAATTCCCATAAAGATACTCTCATCAAACTATATAGGCAACTAAGAGGGCCGATTAGGTAAAGCAAAAGCAACTTTGAGGTTAAGGCAGACTCCCGGGTGAAAGTTAACCATAAGGCCTTCTACAGCTATGTCAGAAACAACAAGGACAACACACAGCAATGTGCTGAACTGAGGGTTAATGGTGCCACATTCACAGAGCCCAGACATACAGCAAACCTATTAGCAGATAAATTCAGTTCTAACTTTACTCTCCTCAAACCCCTAACCATTCCTCCAAAAATATCCTCAAACATACCCCCTGTTACTAGGGAGCATGCACTGGCTGTACTCACTAAAGCCAAGAACACTGCCTCAATGAGCCCTGATAATATCCCAGGATGCCTCGTGAGCAATCTAAAATAAGTCTTATCAGGACAACAACATAATAGAAAAAAAGGAGTTACGATGGCAACTTAGGCTAAATGCACAAGGGTTCTCAGGTTTGAATGACATGGTATCTTTAAAAAAGTATGCTACAGAAACTATGTAACAAGCTATAGAAATTAGCAGGTAATAAAATAGCATATGGGACTGGTGGAAAGTTAATTAAATGAGTTTTTTATACTGGTTGTTGTGGAGGCCTAGATGTGTATAAAAAGTTGGTACAAATGATTTTATTTTATGTTCCGATGAAGTCCTGTATGGACAAAAGTGCTCAACAATAAAGTGATTTGCAAACTTGGAGTTATTTCTTTGGACCTTGACCAATTCCTCTCCAACTGTGGACGTTGGGACCACTTTCCAGTTTGCAGCTCCAGGGTACTTTCCTATCTTCCATACAATACTGAAATGCTGCATTAGCACTTCCATATCCAGCACCTTCAACACTTCTATCTAAATCTAATCCATTCCTGTAGCCTTGTCACTGTGCAGTAATTTAATCACTGCAGAGAGATGCTCTACAAAAGTGGATCCAATCCCGCCAGTTATTTCTGTCCCTGCCTCTTCGAAGGAGAGTATGTCCATAACATAAAAGCTTTTCCTTCCACCTCCCAACAATGTCCCAAGTCAAGGCCAGCATTTCTCCACCCTGAAAATGACCCAGATAATGTCCCTTCCATGTCTCCTGAGTCACTGGATGGTTTTCCAGAACTTACTTGAGACCACCCAACTTGTATTCTGGGTTTCAAAGTCTTCCCACACCTGAACCTTAGTTTCAGTGACTCTCATAACTGCTATCTCAATCCACACACATATCACTCAAAGACCGTTTATTCCAGGATTTTAAAGACAATATTCACACTGTAACAGCCACTTGATGAGATTAAAAATGTATCTTTTATTACAATGTTCATAATAAGTTGGATGTTTCAGACATTTTAATTAGGAGGGAAGCCTGGTTTACTTTTTCTTATGATAACATTACAGCCTAAGGGCTTGAATAATGAGTTACTTATGGCATTCGTGCCCTAGTCATATAGCTTCTGCAATCAAATTAATTTATTATTGTCATGTCTTTTGCTATTTGTTCAAAACTTTGTGGAGGCAAGTTAATCAAGATACAAATTAAGTATTGTAATAAAAATTATGTTTTATCCTCAGAAAGTGGCTATTACAAAGAGGTGAATATAAATATAGCTGTCACCTTGGTTGCCTGTGACTACCTATAGGTTAAACCAAAGGTATCTCCTTATAGTATTACCAGGAAGACTTCATGCTTTAAACTGATGGCTTCTCTCACTGTTGCTGTCCCATCAGCAAGTCCTAGGTTACCTAAACCACTTTTTGGCCATACCACTACCATTGGTGATGTCTTGAATAGGATCCTAGATCATACATGACACAAGATCTTCTAGAGGTGGAAGTTCAACTCAGCCTGCACAAAAGTGTCTACTATACTTTCCTTGGACACACTCATTAAATGTTTCAGTTTCTTGGCTATGACAAGCCTCTTTCTTGGCCATGTAATCCAATTCACTATGAAGTTATGATTAGTTGACTGCTTAGCACCTGTCTTGACTTGAATACCCACAACATATGGCTGAAGGACGGATGACGACTACATCAACCCAACAAAATGTGGCTTAAAGTGCTCTGCTACCCAAGTACACTAACAGCCTTGTGTATGAACTTGGTGTACAACCCAAGACCACCACATATGTTCAATAACAATTCACTATCTAGATGTTGATCAAACAAACTGTTCTTTTCAATCATACCCCCTCCAAGTTTCTCCATCAGTACTGAAGTTACCTAGTAGCACTGCAGATGCAGGATGCATCATATAAAGATCCACACCAATAGTTTCAAAGAGGGCTGAATACTTGGAATAGCTTTTAAGACATGTGCACAATCAGAGGTGTTTTTTTTTTTTTTTGTTAACTTGGAGTCACACTGAGGTGAACCCATGGTGTATTTAACGCACATTAAAGCTTGCAATTCAGAAACATATCAAGCTAAGGTAACCTTTGAACTTGCTGATTAAGAAATAACATTTATTTTTAAAGAAACAAAAAAATTCAAATTCAAATGAGGTTTTATGAAAGCTTGCAAAACAAAGTTCAAATCTCAAGCAGAAAGAGAGAAGATGGAAAACAGCAATGTATTTTAACAAAGAATTAAGGAAGCCCCAAGTTTAAAGAAATGCAAAAATAATCTAGAACCAGAGGAAAAGATCTCAGAGAAGGTGGCAAGCTCTTTAACAGACAACAAACCAACATTTTTCATGTGGAGAATAAGATCTCTTTGTGATCAGCTTCTTAGCCTCATGCAAAAGCCTAGAAACTTCAAAAGAAAAACGAGTTATGTTCTTACCATAATGATAGATCATGTTGCTGTTTTCTGTCTGGTTCAACCTGTATTTTGTCATTGGATCTGTCTTGGATCAGAGGCTGGCCGTTTCTTGAAGACTTCAGCTTACCAGGCTTTACCTCCCCTACCCGCAATCACTCATTTCCCCAAGAATACCTTAGATTTAGTCTGTCCTTTTCTGTTTAACTTATGTAAGGTACCAACCTAATCTAAGGGGAATTAAAGACACCAACAAAAAGGGACAACTAACTTCTTACACATGATCATCCTATGATGAAGGACTCATCATGCAGGCATTAGCAGGAGGAACTGAAGGTTGAACCAGATGGAGAAAGACAGCATGGCTCTATCATTATAGTAAAGTACATAACTTTCATTTCACATATCGTTTCCATCTTGCTTTAACCTGCGGGCCAGAGTCCCCAGCTACATAACATCACTGTCAGGTTCTAAGGAAGGATATTGGGCAACACGGTGAAACCAAATGAAGCCCTGGACCTAGGCTGAATGTCCAGCTTGTAGTGAGACACAAAAGTGTGAGGACCTACCCAAGCAGCAGCCACACATACATCATCTAAAGACATATTGGGAAAAAAAAGCCATGAAAGTAGCTAAAACTGGTGGTGACCTTTTGGTTTGAAATGCAGGGTCATACCTTGCAAAGTACAGGCAAAGGAAATTCAGTCTGACAGACACTTGGATAGCATAACTTTAGAAACAGGTTTACCCAATCTAGTCTTTGAAAAGGAAGCAAATAATTGATCAGACTTCCTGAAAGTCTGAGCTCTGTCCAAACGGAATCTCAGCTGTCTATGTATATCAAAACTATGTAACAAGTATTTGCCTTTGTTGGAAAAACTGGGAAAAATACAGGAGGTGAACAGACTAGTTCAGGTTATTTGCAGAGGCCACTTTTGGAAGAAAAGAACTATCTTTGTGAATTATGGAAAACCAGATGTGGGGGAATAGCAGAAAGAGCCTGTAACTCGGACACATGCCTGACAGAAGTAACAGACACCAGGGACAATATCGTCCAAGATAAAAAACATCAAATCCAAGGTAGCAGAAGGCTCAAAAGGAAAACCTGCAAGGACCTGCAGCACAAAGGGTAAATCCCAAGGAGGAACAGTGTCCCTAACAGGAGAGCACAATAGAAAAAGTACAGTTGTGTACACTTACCATAAATGTAGACGTTAGAGTGTATTCACTGTTGCAGTCATCACATTTGGGTTATCCTGCCAGGGGTAGCCGTCATTTGGCCCGAATACCAGAGGCTTAGTATTTCTGCGTCGGTTGCTGTCACTCCAGGACTGATGTCAGGTCATCAGTGGTATAAAATCAGGCAGCCGATGCCATTACAACAGTTTATATTGCCCTAACTGTCAGGAGCCCCCAAATAGGGAGGTAGGTTATGGTGGAAGAACACCACCAGTAGAAAGTAAATACCAAAATTTCCCTGTAAAGAGACAGAGAGAGAGAGAGAGAGAGAGAGACAAGTGGGATGGAGGGAGGGAAACCAGGACTGCAACAGTGAATACACTCGAACATCTATATTTATGGTAAGTGTACACAACTGTACTATGTTCTTCATGTTTCACTGTTGCAGTCATCACATTTGGGTTGATTCCCAACGCTGAAGAAAAGGGTGTAGGCAGTCAAGAAGACTGGGGGTGGGCTAGGATGCCCTGCAAGACTGCTGTGGCAAAGTCTGCCCTGGATTTGTAGAAGATAGGCAGGTGGTAATGCTTGGTGAAGGTATGAACAGATGTTCATGTTGCAGCCTCCAGGATGTCCCTGGTGGGGACAACTCTGAGAAAAGCTGCAGAGGTGGAGGTTGCCCCGGTGGAATGTGTCCTAACACCCTTTGGGGGGCAGTTTCCCATGCTGTTTATAGCAGAAATGGATGCAGTGTGCTATCCATTTGGAGACTGTTTGGATATGGCCTTGCCCTCTGCCCTTGTTGCAAAGCTGACTAGCAATTGATCAGTTTTTCTAAAAGATTTAGTCCTGTCCAGATAGAATCTGAGCTGTCTGTGCACATCTAGAGAGTGCAGAATCCTTTCCCCCTTGTTTTGTGGGTTAGGGAAAAATGTGAGCAAATGAATGGATTGGTTGAGAGCCACACTGGACACCACTTTAGGGATGAAGGATGGGTTTAGTCCTGAGGGAGACCCTGTCAGCATGGAAAACAATGAAGGGCTCTACAGCCATGTGTGCTTGTAGCTCTGATACTCTTCTAGCTGAAGTGATGGCCAGAAGCAAGGCTGTCTTCCAAGAGAGGAATTTTAACTCTGCTGAAGCTGCAGTTTCAAAGGGGGATAGAGTGAGCTTTTCCATCATAAAGTTAAAGTCCCAAGCTGGGGTAGGAGCTCTTCTGGGTGGCCTTAAGTTGTTAGCCCCTCTTAGGAACTGTTTGCTGAGAGGGTGTGAGAATAGAGGTGGCTCTGTGCTGTAATGAGCCGAGATGGCAGAGGCATGAATTTTAACAGAAGAGAAGGACAGACCCCTGTGTAGTAGGTCTGCTAGGTGATCCAGGATGAGAGGTAGGGAGGGCTGTGCCGTTCCAGCTCCCTTAGCCTGGATCCAGGTGCAAAACCTTTTCCACTTGTCAGCATAGGATTTTCTAGTGCTTGGGCATCTGGCTTCATGTACAACATATCTAGGACTTGTTTGCTTAAGGTGGCAGCTTGAGGAGAGGTCAGGGAATAAGCCAGGCTGCCAGGATGAGGGTCTGCAATTGGGGATGCATGAATTCTCCATTCCTCTGGGTCAGGAGTATTGGAATCTGAGGTAGGTGCCATGGTGACAGGAGTGACAGGCTGCGCAGCAGTGGGTACCAGTGCTGGCATGGCCCATCTGGGGCAATCAGGATGGCCCTCAGTTTTTCTTCCCTTACTTTGAGCAGTACCCTTGAAATGAGTGGTACATAGGGAAATGCATAAACCGAGAGGTTTACTCACTGGAAGGATAGAGCATCCATTTTCCAGGCCTTGCTGTGAGGTTTCCTGGTGCAGAATTTGCTGAGCTGATGATTGGAGTGGGAGGCAAAGAGGTCCACCTTCGGGGTGCCCCATTTCTGGGTTACAAGTGTGAAAGTTCTGTGGTCTAGCTGCCACTCATGTGGGTCTAGCATGTTTCTGCTTAAGTTGTCTGCCAGAGAGTTTAGGGAACCTGGCAGGAATTGTGCTAGCAGGTGTAGCTGCATGGCTAAGGCCATGCGCCAAAGGGTCATGGCGAGCCTGCAGAGAGGATAAGAGTGAGTCCCACCTTGCTTGTTGATATACCATATCACTGTGGTGTTGTCTGTTTTGATCAGTAAAGACTCCGGGGAGAGTAGGGGTCTGAAAGCTGTCAGGGCGTGCTGAACACCTAGCATCTCTTTTTGGTTGATGTGCAGATGTATGTGATTTGGGCTCCAATAGCCCTGAATGCACCTGCCATCCAGGTGTGCACCCCAGGCACAGTGTGATGCATCTGTGGTGAGGGTCTGGTCGGGGTGAAGTTGTGAGAAGGGAAGTCCTTTGTTGTGGTTGCATGCTGCTGCCCACCCAAAGAAAATCTTTCCTTAGACAAGGTATCATTGGTATGAGAGTTTCCAGGTCTTGAGAGTGTTGAAACCAAAGGCTTTTAGGTACCTTTGTAGTTTCCTCATATGCAGTCTGGCATATGGAATGAGTAGAATGCAGGAGGCCATGAACCCTACAGCTTGGAGGATTTTTCTTGCAGATAACTGGGTTCTGGTGGCTAGTTGAGAGAAGTAGCCTGTCAGGTAAGCTTGTTTTTCTGGAGTAAGGAATACCATCTGGGATGCTGTGCCCAGGCTTGCTCCCAGGAATGCAATCTTTTGTGTGGAGACTAGTTTTGATTTATTTTAGTTGATAGTATACCCCAGGGAGGTCAGTAGGTCCTTTCTAAAAGTCAGGTGCTGTAGCAGCTTTTCTTGACTGTCTGCCCGAATCAGGCAGTCGTCTAAGTATGGGTAAATTTGAATATTTCTTTGTCTGCAAAAAGCAATGGCGGGAGCCAGATATTTTGTGAAAACTGTGGGAGCAGTGGATAAGCCAAAGGGAAACGCAGAGAACTGAAAGTGCATAGAGCCTGCCCTGAAATGTAGATATTTCCTGCATGATTCCCTGACTGGGATGTGTAGGTAGGCCTCTTTTAGGTCTAGGGTGGCTAACCATGCATCCTTGGAAAGCATTGGTAAAAACTGCTGGAGGGTAAGCATTTTGAATGTTGGTATCACCAGAAAGGTGTTTAGAATGGATAGATAGAGGATGGGGTGCCATGTGCCCTCTTTTCTCACTACCAGGAAGAGTCTGGAGTAAAAACCTTGGTCTATCTGTTCTGCAGGAACATGCTGTATTACCCTCATGGAGGGCAGGGAAAGGACTTGCTTTTTGACCTCTGCCCACTAGTTTGGAGGAGGATCTGTGAACCCTTTTGGAGTTGGCGGAGTGTGGAAGTAAAACTTGTATCCCTGGGACACGATGTTGAGGACCCATCGGTTGTTGGTAATGGTGGCCCAGTTGCTTGCATGGAAGGAGAGGTTTCCTCCTAGGGGAACAAGCAGGTGGGCAGAGATAAGGGGTGGAAGTGTAAAGTCATTGTGAATTCTTAACATAAGGGGGTGGCTTTGCACTCCCTGTTTTTGAAGAGGAGGAACTCTATTGCTTATATCTCTGCATTCCCTGAGGCGGTTGTCTGGGGGGTCTGCTTACCCTGGGTCTGGGCTGAGCTGGCCTGGAGGGGGCAGGAAAGGACCAGTGCTTGGAGAGGCAATGAATACTGAACCTCGGTGGCTGGACCTGTAAGAAGTCTGTCTGCATAGATTTAGCTTTTTCTTCCATCTTTTTTAAAACCTCTTTTGCCTTGGTACCAAATAAGTTGTCTTTGTTCAAGGGTGCATCCAATAATTTGGATTTGACATGGTATGGCAAGGTCTGTTCCTTTAGCTAAACATGCCATCTAAGGACAGAACCAGTGACTGCTGCCCTGCAAGATGCTTCTTGGGCGTCAAAACCACATTGTAAGGTGTGCTTAGTTACTTGACTTGCAGAATGAATTAACTCTTGTAATTCTTTCATTTTCTGCACAAGCGGGAAGCTATTTTTTGTTTGAGGAGTTCCATGGTATGTTGCTGATATTTCAGCATGTGGAACTGACAATTTAGTGCTCTAATAGCAAGAGTAGCAGAGGTGTATACTTTTTTACCCCCTCTATCTAATGCTTGGGAATAC
The DNA here is from genome assembly GCF_019279795.1 of Protopterus annectens. Lineage (NCBI taxonomy): Eukaryota > Metazoa > Chordata > Ceratodontiformes > Protopteridae > Protopterus > Protopterus annectens. Next base: position 1,269,564,309 of record NC_056725.1, on the reverse strand, counting down.
CTATCTGAGGGGGTGGGATTCTTAGCTGAAGTTGCTTTGATTCCTTTAGGTCTTTGAGAAATGACCTTGGGGTCAGCAGTAGGATTGCTGAAAAGAAATTTGTGAGAGTCAGGGACTCTGTAATACCTGTCAGGTTTCCCGGGAACAGGAGGAAGGGTGTCAGACTGGATTCCATAAAAACATCATCCACAACATCCAGGACAGGAGGAATGGCCAAAGGTCTGTGCTGTGGTAGATCTAAGAATTCCCTGCGTCTCTTTTTTACTGAAGGTAGTCCAGACATTCCCACTGGAAATGCTCCCTTAAAGTATGTAGGGTTTCCCAAAATGAAAAATCCTCAGGGGTAGAGGCAGAAGGAATGGATTCCTCTGCATCAGAATCCTCTTAAGCAGAGAGGGGTTGCATATCTTCATATTCAGATGCATCAGAGTCATCGGAGTCCTGTTCATATAAAACTACTGGGGACAAGTCTCTTTCTTTTGGAAGGGGTAACCTGGCTATCCCCTAATAAGCATAATTAGGTTTTCCGCCATTTTAAGTATTTGAGACTGAGGCAAGGAAGCAGGTGCTTGAGCTTGGGTCATCGTTTTTTTGGGTGCGGTTCGTACCCTGGGCCTTAGAAACTTGGTAGTTTTAGAAAGAATTGAAGACAAGAAAGAAGTCGTCAGTCTATGTCGAGTACTGGTAACGTGAAGTACTTCCTCACAAGCCGGTGCCTGCTCAGCGGCTCTGGACTCATCCAAGGTAGAGACATCCGCAGGATCCTTAGTCGAAGAAGAGTCTTGCGGCATACCGGACTCCGAAAGGGTCTCAGTAGTGGCCTGCAAATCCACAGAAGTGGGCATCAGGGGCTGCGAAAGCACCTCACTGAGGACCGGAGAATGGACGACTAGCTTAACGGAAGCGTCGTTGGCAGTTTTGGACCTGTGCGGTCTGACTCTGTCTTTATCCTTACGTTTTTTTGGAAGATTGGTAGTCAGATGGCTTACCAAAGCCATATCGGAATTCGAGGACTGACAGCAAAAATATCTAGCTACAATAAGGGCCTAACTAAGTATAGTTCTGGCGTTGAACAAAGCACAAAAGCAACAGCGGCGGACATCGTGGTCTTGGCCTAAACAGGTGACGCAGTAAGAATGGAAGTCTCGGTGTAGTGTTTGCTTTCCACGGTGAGACAATTGTTAACTTTTTTCTGACATTGGTTAGAGCAAGAAAAAAGGATCCCCAATGGGGTACTTATCTTTAGAAGACTTCAAATTCAATTTGGAAATGAAAACTCAGGCAGCGGCGGGCCGGCACTCGTGCGAACTGCTTCTGCTTCAGGCTCTTAGGCAAGAAAGACTGTGGTAATGGCATTGGCTGCCTGATTTTATACCACTGATGACCTGACATCAGTCCTGGAGTGACAGCAACTGACGCAGAAATACTAAGCCTCTGGTATTCGGGCCGACTGAGGGCTACCCCTGGCAGGATAACCCAAATGTGATGACTGCAACAGTGAAACATGAAGAACATCTAACTTTGAAAAAGGCTTTAGAGATTTTAAAGGCAGCCAAAGGTACATTATCCCTGCCAACATGAAAATTAGATATGGCTGCCAATTGCACCTTAATGGTAGAATAACTAGAACATGTGTTGAACAAATCTGCAAAAAGTCTAGGACTACAGCGAAGGGAACTGAAAAAAAGCCCAAGCCCAAAGAACCAGCCCAACTAGCAAAATATTTCCACTTACTGGCATACACCTTCCTAGTGGACATCTTCTGGGAAGAGGACAATATATTTACAGTGTTATATGAAAGCTTGGGATTTCTGGCCATCAATGGAACTGGAGAAATCAGGTGGTTAATTTGACATTCTGAATGTCAAGTGAGTCTATGCTTGCTGAATGGGAAATGAGATTTGGAATGAGATCCAACACCCACAGTGTGTACCTCAGAAAAAGCCACAGGAAGGGGAACCACACCTGCTAGGGCCAAAAGGGAGTGATGAGGATCACAGTCGCTCTGCACTGGGCTGCCTTCTAAAGGAACATGATTATTTGGGAAAAGATTAGTTGTGCAAAATCTTACCATAACTATACACGTCCTTCTCCTCTACATGCTGCAGTATTCATCACATTAGGGAGTAGTCTGACTCTGGCTAACTCGTACGTCCAGCCCACATACATACATTTACATGCTACTGCGAGGTATGTGTGACGCTGCACATCTCTCACATACGTCGGTCACAAAGAGATGTCATGTATAAAATGGATGCCAGCACGCACCAACCTCAGAACTGAACAGTGCCAAACACCAGCCCGAGCCTAGGTGAAAAACATATCAACAGGAAAGAACAGGCAGGCATCAGGGGGAAGGCGGGGGGGGGGGCACAATACTGCAGCATACAGAAGAGAAAGACATCTATGGTTATGGTAAGATTTTACACAATTATACTACGTCCTTCTATTCATATGCTTCAGTATTAATCACATTAGGGAGAATGCCAAAGCTCAAGCTTGGGAAGGATTAGAGAGAGAAGGAGGAGCAGAGGCTTTTTCTACAAAAGCCTGTAGAATCTCTTTGGGAAATCCAGCCCTGGACCTGGAGAGGACATCAAGTTTATAATGTTTAGTGAATGTAGACAGATGACCAGGTAGCTACCTCCAGGATAGAACAAGTGTCTAAGCCATTGAAGAAAGGCCCAAAGGATGATACTAGCCTAGTGGAATGTGCCCTCACTAGGGAAGAAAGGCTCTTACCGTTAGCTGAATAACAGAAGGAGCTAGCTTCAGAGATCCCTTAATAAATTGTCTGCTTGGAAACTGGTTGACCAAGGGCCCTTGGATGATAGGACACAAACAGGCATTCAGATTTATGGATCATTTTTGTTTTGTCAAGATAATATCCGAATTGCCTGTGCACATCTAAGGTGTGCAGAATCCTCTCATTGGAAGATTGAGGGGAAGGAAAAAAGGTGGGAAGGTTAACAGACTGATTAAGGGATAATTCATTGACCTCCTTAGACATAAAGGAAGGGTTAGTACATAAAGATACCCTAGCTCTGTGGAAGATGGTAAAGGGGACTAGACATCAAAGCCTGCAGCTCAAAGACCCTTCTGGCAGAGATAATGGCAACCAGTAGAACTGTTTTCCATGTGCAGTACTACAGGGAAGAGGAGTTTGCTGGCTCAAAGAGGGCCAATGTAGGCTTCTCTAGCACAAAAATTGAGATCCCAAGGAGGAGGGATTGGTTTTCCCTGGTGGTCTGATATGAAGGACGCCTTTAAAAAACAGTTTAACCTTTAATCTAGAGGCTAAGGGAGGAAACACAGGCAAACAAGCTGAAATTGCTGAAAGATGGACTTTCACTGAAGAATAGTTGAGGCCTTCCTTCATCAGTTCACACAGGTAGGGCAACACCACTGGAACATCCACTGACAGTGGCTGTAGGTCCCTCTTGTGACACCAGATTTGAAACCTTTTCCATTTGGAAACATAGGATTTTCTAATAGTGGGTTTTCAGACCACATGCAGAACCTGAAGCATGTCCTCTGAGAATAAGTGTCTAAAGGGAATTACAACTCTATCACCCAGAGTCAGGTTGAGAGTTGACAGCTGTGGATATATTAGGGTTCCCCTTGTCCTGTGTGAGTAGATCCATCCTGTGGGGTAACTTGTGATGACTGCCTCTGGCTAAGTGCAGGAGAAGGGTGAACCAATGATGCTTTGGCCAAAAGGGAGTCACCAGCAAGATTTTTGGTTGGTCCTGCTGAATTTTCTGTAGGACCTTTTGACGAAAAGGCAAAGGGGGGAATGCATTCCCTTCCATGAAAAGGATACAGTGTTCACCTTCCAGATCAAGGGGTGTGGGACCCTGGCACAGAAATTTGGAAGTTGTCTGTTCATCAGGGAGGCAAAAAGATCTGTTTGAGGCATACCCCAATGATGGATCGGGTCCAAAAACACATCCCTGTGTAACATCCATTCGTGGGCCTGGGTCATGGACCTGCTTAGTGAGTCTGCCACCACATTCTGAGCTGAAGGGAGGTAAATTGTCTGGAGAGAGACTTGGCTTTGTAAAGCTAATTCCCAGTCATGCAGGGCTAGTCTTCAAAAGAGGTAAGACTTCGTTCCCCCCTTCTTGTTGATGTACCAAAGGACCATGGTGATGTCTGTGAACCACCTCAAATCCAAGCTAATGCCAGGGACACTGAAGACCTGTAGGGCAAAAATTAGGGCCCTCATCTCTTTGACACTGATAAGTTCCATTATTTGTTTGGGAGTCCAAACATCCCTGACCCTCCAAGACTGTAGGGTTGCAACCCCATCCTCTGTCTGAGACATCTGTGTATAACTCCTGAGAAGACAGGGGTGGCTGGAGGGGGAGACCAGGATTTTTGGTCACCTGTAGGATCTACCAGTCCAGCTCCTTTCTTATGCAAGGTAAAAGTAGAATCATGAAATCCAAGGGTGACTGTGCTGCATCCAGATTGTTTTTAGGAACCACTGAATCTTCCTCATGTGTGACTTGGCCCATGGGAGCAATAGGATCATAGATGCCATGAATACCAAGATGAATAAGAATTCCCTGACAGAGACTGAAGGGGTAAAAATGCTCTGGAAATAAGTAGTCAGGAACAGCACCTTTTCTGTGGGCAGTGAAGCCATCATTTTGTTTATTTGGATTATGCATCCCAGGAAAATGTTGTCAAAGGAAAAAACTTCAAAGACCAATTCACGTAAGGTTCAAGCAAGGCACCCTTTATTAACTTGCAGCAAGGAGACAAAGCATGCTGGCAGAATAGTTTGTCTGAACATTAATAATTAGCATGGCATTTTTATACAGTTCTTTCCATGTCACACAGAAATGTTACTTCTATTGCTGACATAGTTAGACACAGCTTTTTGCATTGTTCTACAGAAAATGTTACTAGACTAATTGCTGACTAGTTGAGAATGCCTGCTGATTTAAAAAACATTTGAGAAAAACAACCTGGCCTTGGGGCTTATTTTAGCCCACCACAAACTTTCAATTTTTCAATTGTGCAGTTCTAATATATGTGTTACATTTTGCCTAGATTCAAGGTACATTTCTAGCTTAGGTACAAGTAATGCTGACTACGGTTTATACTTTCAAGTGTCCATTGTGTTCTTTATCAAAGCTTCTAGCAGCTGTGTACTTTCTCATGGCATAAGCAGAAAATCAATAACTCTTTGTTAAGTCTCATGACACTAGTAGAAATGAAACACTTATTATTTTCATGACCTTAGCAGAAATCAAATGCTTCTTGTTAAGTTTCTAATAGCTGTGCAGATTCATGCAGTGTGAACAGAATAAATGTATTAACCCTTTTAAACCTCGAATGCTTAGTGCATATTACTAATACATATTTTTCTAACAAATGTGGTCTTGGGAAGGGATCAGAGAAGCCTAGTCTCTCCAGAAGAGAGATAGTGAAGGTAAGATCTTCCTGAAGTCAGTCTGAGGACTGGGCTTGGATTAGGATGTCATCTAGGTTAAGGGAAGATCTGAATTCCCTGCAGTCTGCAAAATGCTATGAGAGGAGCCAAGCATTTTGTGAAGACCCTTGCCGCCACAGATAGACCAAAGGGCAAAGTACAAAACTGAATATATAATGAAGTAACAGAAAAACACAAACATTTCCTGAACAAAGGGTGAATGGGGATGTGAAGACAAGCGTTTTATGTCTAAGGACACCATGAATGCTTGAGGAAGAATCAATGGAAGAGATGGCAGAGTCAGCATCCTGAAATAGGGGACTTTCAGGAAGGTGTTCAGATGAAAAAGGTCCAGGATGGGTCTCCGAGAACCATGCTTCCTGGAGACTAAAACTATCCTGGAATAGAATCCTTTCCCTTGTTGGGATAGAGGGACCTCTTGAATTGTCCACAGAGAAAGAAGGTCTGAAATGACCTGAGGAATGAAACACATTTGCTCTTTTGGTGGAAGTGGAATGCCTCTGAAAGAAGAGTAATTTTCCCCACCACTTGAAGCATCTTCTCTGGATGATGAAAAGACCCATGAGTCCTGGGTGATCCAATTCCAAGCAGCAAGAGAATGGGATAGATGAAGGGACAGGGGGGTGGGGTGGCCCTGAAGGGAGACAGACATAGGTTACCAGGTTTAGAATGAGACTAAAAATGCTGTTTAGGGGCTGGAGTAGATGGAGCAGATTTAGAAGAAGATGATGCCCATTTCCTAGGTCCCCTCAGATTTTGAGGAGGTAGATAGGACAGGTTTCCTAACAAAGGCCATTTTTTGCAGGATAATTCCTTTGGAACCTGGGGATGGGGAAACAATGATACGCTTGAGGTCCTGAAGCTCTTTACCTTTTTCTTGTTGGGATTTGAATAACTCTACAACTGAGCTACCAAATAATGCTTTATTATCTGGGGGGGGGGGGGTGCCCATCAATTTGGTCTTGAAGTCATCAGGCAAGGGCTGTAACCTCAGCCAAGAATACCTCCTAAGAACTGAACCAGAGACTGCACCCCTGGCATCTGCAGCATCGTAACTGCACTTAATCAAGTGCCTAGTTATCTGGGCAAAGGAATTAAAGATAGCTGCCACTTTAGCCTGGTCAGGGGAGTCCAGGAGCTGTGAAAGAAGTTCCCCTTCATCTGAGAAGACAGCCAAGGAGAATTTCGCCATGTGGGTCTGGTAACTGATTGTTCCGAAGGCCAGAGTGGCAGAAGTGTAAACCTTTTTTGCCAGCCTTTCCATGACCTTGATCTCTTTATCGGATGAAAGTAGGGTAGTGGAAGGTAAATTGAAAGTCTTCTCAGCTAAAACTAAAATGGATGCTGGGTCTGCAGATGGAGCTTTGAACAGGAACTTGGGAGTCCTCAGGCACCTTGTAGAACCTGTCTGGGTACTTGGGAGCTGAGCGCTGTGAGTCTGGGCACTTGGATGCAGCAGTAAAGGCATCCAGGAAGGCAGGCAGACATGGAGGGATGGCAGAGGGTGATGGAGAATCCACTTGCAAGAGGTCATAATACCTCTTTTGTATATAAATGATGTGTGAGCAGTCCCAGTTGAAAAATCCTTCTTTTTGAATAGTCTCCCCCAAAGGAAATGTCCTCTCCAGGGTAATCTCTACCGTTACATTCCTCTTCTGGGGGGAGGTATACTCCAGGGGGAAAGCAATTTGGGTGGAGTATGTTAAAAGACTCATCCCCTGAGGATTCATCAGAAGAGGTATTCACAGCAACCCTCTTAAAAGCTGAGAAAGGAGAGAAAGCCTGCAGAGGAACTGAAGAAGGAGAGGGCTGGCACAGAGCCATGAAAGGCTCTGTGAAAAAGCCTGCCAATCAGGAGCTTGCTGTTGAGGAGCAGGGGTAACATGCTTTGTATTTAACTTTTTTTTCTTAGGGGCTTCCATGTGATGGAAGGTCGAAGGGCCTGACTTCAGCCTAGACTCTACTATGTCCTACTTTATATCCTCATGAACCGTGATCTGGGTGATGCCACTCGGACCTTCAAATAGCATGAGCCACAGTTCCCCCTTTTCAATGGAATTGGATGCTTGCATTTCCCTCAGGGACATGCCGGTGGACTCCTTCAGGCCTTCCACAGTGGTACCCACTGAAGGGACATCCACCACCTCTGGGACAGCTTCTGGGCCTACATCAGCCTCTACAGGGATGCCCAGAAGAAAAGGCGTAGCAGTAACATCAGGCAGAGTTTTCTTAGCCTTTTTCTCACGTGGCTTGTCTGAAGGACACAATGTCACCTCCATCTCCCGTGTGAGGCACCTAAGGCACTGATTCTCTAAGCAGAGCTTAAGCAGCTTCTAAGAGTCTTGGGGACAAATTATTTGCATACAGCACAGGTGGTGTGATCGTGGTCTGGGCCAAGAAAAGAGGCAGAGGTCATGGGCGTTTTTATATAGAATCTGCCTTCCACACTAACACTTGCCCTTCCTAACTGACATGAAATCACCACTAAACACACAGTATCACTAAGAATTAAGCAAGAAAAAAAAAACACCGGGGTACTTATCTGAAATAAGAATCACCACCGATCTGGCGACTGAACATCTGGAGCAATTGATCGAGCTGGCGGCATTGAAGTTCTGAGGTCGGTGCATGCTGACGTCCATTTTATGCCAGATGTCTCTTTATGACCGACATACGAGGAGACATGTGTGGTGTCACATGTACCTCGCAGTAGCATATAAACGTCCGTATGCGGGCCAGATGTACGAGTCAACTGGAGGTGGACTACTCCCTAATGTGATGAATACCGCAGTATATGAATAGAAGGACATCTGGTGGATATACCTAGAGGAGACCCGGGGACCAAGCATGCAAAAGATGGTCTCTGGGTGACTGTCCTTGATGAGAGATTAAGGTGTAATAGCTGCTGCACTCGGTATCAGTAAGGGAAGCAAATAGGTCACAACATAAGGTGCCTCAGCATCAAAAAAAATCTGAGTGGTTACCCTTGGATTCAGAGAAAATACACGAGGAAGAAGAATGCTTCTGCTTAAATCACTGAAGGAAAGGTAACAGAAAGGGAAGAGGTCAAGAAGACATTTGGATTGCAGGCTAGTGATTGATATCAGTTCCCGATAGGGAAGGCAAAGAGAAAGCATGTGACAGTAAGCTGGGATGTTATGAGCAGTGCAGTGGAAGCATTTTCATTCCTTGATAAAATTATAAAGTTGATTAGGAGGATATATGAATGATCAGAGGTGGAAATTAAAGTGGGTGGGGTCCTCTCTGATGATCTCTGCTTGTGCAGAGGAAATAGGCAGAGATGTCATCTCTCCCCTTTGTTATTTGCATTATATTTAGAACCACTGGCAAAGAAAATAAGAGACTCAGAAATTTTACATCAAGGTACCCCCTAACACCCTGATCCTTGGTGACTTTAACTAGCCCACCATAGACTCTGTGAATTATTCCTGCTCTAATGCACTCACCCAACGATTCCTTGACTTCATCAATCCTAACACAATAGACCAGCTTGTCTCATCCCCCACCAGGGGAGATAACATTCTAGACTTGGTTCTCACCAACATAAGTGATTGCTGCACCACTCCCATAGTATGTACTTTCCTGGTGAGATCAGACCATTGATCTGTCTCATTCGAAGTTTCTATCCCGTCCAACCACCCACCCCCAGTCATAACCAGACTAAAAAACTTCTCAAAAGCTGACTACAACCTTCTAACGGAGGGTATCAATAGCTGCACATCACTGTCCTCCTCAGAGGATGCAGACAAATATGCAGAACAGCATGCCACAGTGCAGTATACATGCACCTGTACAACTGCATGGACTCTGCCATACCCAACAGAACTAAAACCTTCTCCTCAAGGAAAAACAAACCTATCCAGTGGACATCCTCTATCAACAGGCTTTACAACAAAAGGAAGAAACTGTTGTCCAAGGGTAAAAAGGCACAGATTCCCAATTGGAAAAACTGTCTCCTTAGCCTCAACAAGCAAATTAGATCAATACTGAAAACCTAAAAAGCCAATTATGAATCGAAACAAACCTACAAAACCTTTTTCAGTTGCATCAGGAACCTCCATGGCAAAGCACAGGTTTGTTCCAAATTAGCTCTGAACAGTACCACCTACATTGATCCTGCTGACTTAGCCAACCTGCTAGCAGATAGCTTCAGCGCAAACCTCACCCCCTGTACCCCCGAAAGGCCCATTCAACATCCCCGATACTTGTCCCGCACCTCACATCTCCATAGATCAAGTGTTAGAGGCCCTATCCAAGGCAAAGAACACAGATTCTAAGGGACCTGATAGTATCACAGGCTGCATTCTGCACCATCTTCAGCAAGAACTAGCCTTGCCATTGAGCACTCTATTCAAACATTGCCTAAGTACATGCTTCATTCTAGCAGAGCGGAAAACTGCCATTGTCATCCCCTTGCTCAAAGGTGGTGCCACTACTGACCCCGGAAACTATCGTCCCATTAGCTTGACAAGTCTGATCTATAAAGCCATGGAGCATATTATGGACCTCATAAACAAGGACATAGGCACTCTCCAAGCACTTGACCCCAGCCAGTTTGGATTAGTCAAGGCCAGATCTTGCCTGTTGAACCTGGTTGACTTTTCTGAGACTGCCACCAATGCACTGGATGAGGGAAAGTCAGTACATACAGCTTACCTTGACTTGGCCAAAGCCTTTGACACAATCCCTCACTCAGACATCAATGAAAAGTCTAACACAACTTGGCATAAATCCCTATCTCATCAGGGGGGTGGCCAACTGGCTCAATGATAGAACCCATAAGGTCAAAATACGTGCCTCCACTTCTGACAGCAGACCTGTCACTAGTGGTGTTCCTCAGGGATCTGTCCTGGGACCCCTACTGTTTGGCATCTACTTATCAGAGGTCCAGGCAAAGACAAAACACCTGTGGCTGACCACGTTTGCAGATGACTGTAAGCTGGGTGCTGTCATTGACTCCCCAAATGATGTTAACATACTACAAGAGGGTCTCACAGCAACAAATGACTGGTGCCAAAGTCATGGCCTTAAGTTAAATACAAAAAAATGTATTATCATACCATTTGGCAAAAACATGGCCCCTACTGATGATCACATCAACGGCAACCCCCTAAGCACACAACAGAGACCTGGGTACACAGGTTGACAACAATCTCACATTCGATCATCATGTAGCGGCAGTGATCAGAAAAGCATTTTACTTGGTTCATCTCATAAGTAAAGGGACTACATCCAGAAAAAAGGAGGTTAGTACCTCTCTGTACTTCTCCCTCATTAGGCCAATAATTGAGCACAATGCTCTGTTTGGTATGCACCTCTCCAAACACCTGCACCAACTGGAAAGGCCACAGAAATAACTCACAACGAGAATCCATGGCCCATGTGGACAGGCTCAAATCAATATCACTCTACTCGGTATTGTACAGATTGCTCAGAAGTGATCTGTGTCTCTCCTACAAGGCAATCTCAGACCCTGCTCTGCTAGAGATGCTCCATATCCATATGTCTAACTCCTTGTGCATTACTCAATCAAAAGGCCTAAATCTAATATGCAACATTAACAAAACCTGCTGGAGAGACAGGTTTGTCTCCCAGAGGCTGCCCTGTCTCAGGAATAAACTCCCCATACACATCAAACAAAGCAGGCCACTGACTCTCTTCAAGTGGAACCTGATGAATGGATAGGAAACCACATATTTGTCCCAGGGGTTCCACCTGTGTCCCTCACTGACAGGGGTGACAGGTGCTGATTAAGGTTTTTTTTTTGGGAATAAACTCTTGGCTAGACTTGTAAGGGCCCCAGGGCCATTAGCCTAGTAATCCCCTATGATCCTACGATAAGAATATAATTGGTATGGTAGTCAAGAAAAGCTGGCTGTATTTGCAGATGACATTATTTTATACCCGACAAAAACAGAAAGGGACATTACAGTGCTGTGGAACATAATGAGACAGTTTCAGACCTTTTCAGGATAAAAAATTAATGAAGCTACAACAAAACAAATAGCGGTAAATTATGTACCCATATACAAATTGCTTCAGCAATATCCATATTTATGAGGATATGATAAAATGAAGTATGTGGGAATATGGATTAAAAATGATACCAGTGTGGCAGCTAAGGATATGTGGGAAGAGTCTAAACAAAAGATAATACAAAAACTGAGAAAATGGAAGCTATGCTATATGGATATCAATAATAAGATAAAAGCAGTTAAAATGCTTTTAGTCTTATACATAGGTCAGGCATATTTTTATCAACCAGAGGAGGAGTTGTGGATAGCAATCAATAAAAAGCTGAAGGACTTTATCTGGGAGGGGAAGATGGCAAGAGTCAAGTGAGATAATCTTATTCTTCTAATAGAACAAGGCGGACTGGGACTACTAAAGTTGAAGGGGTATTTTAGAGCAACGTAGCTAAGGCTCCTATACAGCCCACAAACAGAAAACAAGAATTCAAAATGGAAAGAGATGATGATGAAATGGGGGAAGCTCAAGCAACAGGGATAGACTAGGATTTTGGATGCAGACCTTTAAGGAGAACAATAATCACATAGAATATTATATTCACAAAGTAGCAGGTCTTTTAAGAACTAAGCCAACACAGGAATGTAGACAGGAGATTCAGCCAATATACTGGAGAAAACTGCCAAAGGAAACAAGGTATTGGGAACAAATAACTAGAGAAGATAAGGTAATAGAATGGGAAGATGCCATGAATTTATTTGGACTGCAGGCTAGAGATTGCTTTTCATATCAAGGACTGATATCAGAGTAGAGGCAAAGAGAAAGGAACAGGGGATCTTAAACAAAAGACCAGCACTGGTAGAGTTTTTAGTAGAATCTAGAACAGAGGTTGTCATTAAGAAAGGATTAATTAGTAGAACATATTAAATATTGCATGATGACTATAAGAATCAATCAGAGGAGTCTTAAAGAATTTAAGATTCAGCCTGTTTTAGTGAAAAATACCCTATCTTAGCTTATAATATCTCTAAATTTAAAGAATTCTTTAACTATGGCTTAACCAATTCACTTAAATCCCAATTTCAAATTAAATAACAATATGCTAAGCCTAAACAAATTCCCACTCATTAAGAACTGCATAGTCTGGGATTTTTATAAAATCAAAGACCTGTCAATTGAATCTATTATACTATCATTAGCAGCCAATAAAAATATTGTATAATTATTAAACACATACTATACTCAGTGAATCTGTTTACTGCAGAGGTCAAAATAACATCACAGCATTTCCAACTCTATCAACAAATCGCAGCTTCGCTTGTGTTAAGGACCAAAATGCTATCAATTACTTATAAATTAATAACAAAAATAAAACACCAAGACTTAATTCTACACTCCAAGTACTTGGAGTCCCAAAACAAGGAGATAACTGTTGACCAAAAACTTGCAGCAATTGACATATCCCTAAAACTAACTCTTTTCAAAAATTAGTCTATACTCAATTTATGATAAGTAAAAATGCCTATCACGCACCCTTTTTTTTTTTTTTTGAGTAAAATTAATCCTAATATTTCACCTCTTTGTCCCACATTCTAACTCAGTAGTTGACATTTTACATATATTCTGGTCTTGCAAAAATATCTACAAACTGTGGTACTCCCTGAGAGGACAACTCGAGAAAATGGGCTACATGAAATCCACACTTTCGTGGGAAATGACAATTTTAAATATATTTCCCAACTCCTACAACTTTGAGTCCAAACATATTGTGTCATTGTGCGCCATGCTCAAATCCTATATAGCACTCAATTGGCTGGACAGATCTAAAACCTCTTGGTCAGAATTTAAAATTACAGCTACTAAATATGTTCTGGCAAGTAAATTAATTACAATAAGTAAGAAAAAAATTAAATATTTCCAGAAATATTGCAAAAGTCTCTTAGAAGCACTTAGGCCCTTACCTATCTTTCTTAGTTTTATATCTTCATTTTAAAGTCTCCTACTCAATATTTTAGACATATTGCCTTAACTCTATCAGCTGAAGATTATAAATATCTAACCAAGCCTCTAAGGGTTATACAAGTTTTTACGAGTTTAATATCTGATTTTTTCTCTACAGTAAAAGTCATGCATCCTTCTTTATGATATCTCCTATAAGTGACAATCAAGTGTATATAGTTGTATTAAAAGGCATAGACATGTGTTTTTTTTATCCCTTGTGTGTTATAACTCATCTTTGTGTATTGTTATCCTAACAATATCATATGAGCAGTGGTTTTATGACTAACTCTGAATTTATAAACCAAAGAACTTGGTTCCTTTATGGCGTAATTTCAAGCTCTACTATATATGATCATATGAATAGCTCTTTGTGATACAAATGTCCTGTAATACATATGTCTTGAGGTTTTCAAAATTCAAAATTTCTGCATTTGACTGTATGTGATTCCTGTATTACATATTGGAAAAATTTAATAAAAATTATATTTGAAAAAGAATTAATCAGAGGAGGTTGGGAAGGATTGTGAAGAGAGATTAGATAAGCAATTCACAGGTTCATAGATAGGTACTAGGCTATCGGTCCTAGGGCCTATACAAGCTTAGCCATAACAATTCCCTGGCTATTGCTTCCCACATATTATTCACTTTCCTGGACCCCTGTCTAGCAGGGCTACTGATGTGATCCCCTGAGTGAATTTCCTATCTCCCATATAATCGTCAAGGTTCTTCTTGAAGAGGGCCATTGAGGAGCTCTGCCTGACATGTATGGCAAGCCTATTCCAAAGTATGGGGAGTCTCTAGGTCAGGAACCTATCCCTCCAGCATGTTCTATTCATCGTGATGACAAGGTTAAGATCCCTGGAGCGTGCGGCTCGGACGGATTGGGATTTCTTTAAGTGTAGCATGTCCAACAACTCTGGGTTTGACATGGCCTTGTACAATAGGCAGAGATCGCCTCTGAGTAGGTGATATGTGACGGAGTTTATTTACATGGTCAGCATAAGGCATCTGCTTTAGGCCTGTGATTCAGTTGTGAGGTATTTCTGCGGCCTTTCTAATTGTTGCAGATTTCTTGTGAGGTACATACCAGAAACAATGGGGGATATATGTACGTCTCCCAAATATGCAACAAAATCTAGAAGATTTAGTATATTTGCCTGGAAGTACTTGCACAGGTATTTTTATACCCCAATCAGACTTCAAAGAAATTTTCCTCGGATAAATAGCAAATATTGGAGATGTTATTGGGGCAGAAAGAGGTGATTGGGAACATATTTTCTGGGAGTGTAATGAGTTGGTAGACTTTATTCTCTGCAGACTGCTCTGTCTGAGATGCAGGGTGAACAAATTGGAGTAACTAGGGAAAAGATTTTTGAGCTATGATACAAAATCAGAATAGCCTAGACATAGTAAGGCCTTGTTGAGTCTAATTATGATGGCTGTCACAAAACAACTACTAGAAAATGTAAATCAAAGTCTAAACCAACTTTACTAGAAGTTGTAATGGCAGTAACAGAGATAAAACAACTGGAACTGGGATCTTACATAGGGAAACAAATGGGAACTGTGGGATCACTACATGCAGAAGAAGAATGAGGTTAAAAAGAAGGCTAGATTTGAATAAACTATGTAATGGCTGACTAAATGAGTGGATATGTTAAAAGTAATGTCTAATGTTTGCAGCTACAGTTGTATCAACACTGTTTGGAATGTACAATGTTTGCAGCTGAGATTGTGTTTCTATGGTTTATTTATGGTAATTTATATAAATGTTAAAAAGCTTATGTCATACATGATAATTTAATAAAGATGGTTCTTGTTTAAAAAAAAAAAAAAAAAAGGGATAAGGAATCTTAACTAAAATACCTGGTTGAGTTTTTAGTTGGATCAAGAACAGAAGCTGCTGTTAAAAAGGGATAGTAAGTAGGGTATATAATATTGCACAATAACTATAGGAATCAATCAGAAGAGGTCAGAAAAGACTAGGAATTAAGACTAGATATACAAGTCACAAACAGGAGAACATATGAATGGCTCCTAACTATGCAACAAAATCTAGATGACTTAAGATTTTTGCCTGGAAGTGTGTGCATAGATACTTTTATACCCAAAACAGACTCCAAATAATTTTTCCTTGGGAGATGGCAAACTTTGGAGATGTGATGGGGAAGAAAGATGCAACTGGAAACATATGCTTTGGGAGTGTAATGAGCTGATAGACTTTAAAAATTCCCTACAGAGTACTCTGTCAGAAACACTGAGCAAGCAAATGACGGTAACTAAGGAAATTATTTTTTTTAGTTAGGATACGTAACATGAATTGCATAGATATAGTAAGGCCTTGTTACATTTATTCTGGTGGCTGCCAAAAGAGCAATTACTAGAAAATGGAAATCGAATTCTAAACCAACTATATTTGAAGTAGCAAATATTGTAACAAAGATAAAAAGAACAGGAAGTGGGGTCTTTAGAAAAGACTAGGAGTAAATTATACAGAAAAAAATGTAAATGTAAGTTTGCATATGTCACAAGTGATAATTCAGTAAATGTGTTTAAAATGTTAAAAACATGTTCTTGCTTACACTGTCCATCAGAATTTTGGACCTCCCCAGAATGTGCTTTACAATCAGAAACCACTGTGAAGAATCACCCACTGCCAAACCCTCATGGCCACTCGATATAGGGAGTAAGATCTGGTTACTCCCTCTTTATTCAATACATAAATGAGGACATTGTCCATTTGGACTGAAATCCCCCTGTTATGGAGGGCCTCCTGGAAAGCCTACAACACAAGGATGGCCCTCATCTCCAAGATACTGATGTGAAGGCTGGTCTCCAAGGAAGACCAGGTCCCTTGAACTGTCCTCCCTTCAAAATGCCCCCCACCAGAGAAGGGACGCATCCATAGTTATGGTGGCCAGTGGATTGGCAAGAACAAGTCATCTCTTGTAGGTCACAGATGGAGACACCAAACCACTACTCAACCTGATTGAAACAAACCTTCATAAACATTATGGGAAAACCCATTGAATGCATCAAACAGGATGACTGTATTGCAAGGGAGCACTGTAGAGCTCCCATATGGTGTCTCACTAGAGGGACCAGACTGATGAAGGCCACCAAGCGACCCAAATGTTTTAAAGGAGCATGCGTTGCCAGTTTTTCATAAGCAAGCAAACAGATTGCCGGACAACACAGGATGACTATTCTGGAAGTTGAAAGTTTGGCAGTTTGGGATGTGGTATCAAAGTGACCATCTATAAATTCCAGTGTCTGGATGGGATGTAGGCTTGATGTCTGATTGACAGTAATTCCCAATGAATCACATAGCTGAAGTAAGATATCGCTGTCCGTGATTACAGACACTATCATGGGCTATGAGGAGCCACTCATCAGGTAAGGGAAGACTTAAATCTCCTGCAGCTGGAGCCAGACCGCTATGACTGCCATACACTTTGTGAACACCCGGGGCATTGGTAAGATAGAATGGCAGTGCCCTGAAATGGTAAGGACTGGCTCCCAGGTGGAAATGCGGGAACCT
Organism: Protopterus annectens; assembly: GCF_019279795.1. NCBI lineage: Eukaryota > Metazoa > Chordata > Ceratodontiformes > Protopteridae > Protopterus > Protopterus annectens. The sequence goes on along the minus strand of NC_056725.1, from coordinate 1,269,547,315 downwards.
CCTGGAATGTCTCTCTATATTTATATGATGGCACGCATCCTTGAGGTCTATCAAGCATATCCAGTCATCATTCCTCAGTAGACGTAGAATGGACTGCACCGTAACCATCTGAAATTTGGTCTGATTTACAAAGGGATTTAGTTTGGTCAAATCCAAGATAGGCCTGATATACTTGTCCTTCTTCTTTGGTACCAAAATGAACCTTGAGTAGAACCGGATCCTCATTGGTCTGGTGGGACCTGCTGGATTACTCAATTTGCCAACAGCTTCTGAAATAATACATCTGCCTGCTGTCTCTGATGGAGAAGTATAAGAGATGTTTGGGACTGAAATGTGGAATTTCTAAAAATGGAACAGAATAACCTCTGGAAATAATTTTGTAACACTCATGCATCTGAAGTGATTGCCTCCCAAGCTTCTGAATATAGAGCCAAGTGACCCTCACCTGCCTCCAGAGCAGAACTGTCAGGCAATCCTTCAGACTCTAAAACGGCCCCTCAGAGAATGTTACACAGAAGCCCTGGTTCTGTGGTCTGCCCGTGCCTCGAAGGTGGCATCCATAGTGGTCACCTCCATTTCTGCAGGGAGAACCTTCAGAAGGAGTGTCCTGGAAAGACTACTGTACTTTCTAAAGAAGAGATGTTTGCTCCCCTTCTAATTCCATGAAAAGTGTGATGAGGGATACCAAACCATACTCTTACAGCAGGCAGCGTCTTTCTGTCTTGCTCATTCCTAGTCAAACTGTGTTTAATCTGAGTCCCAAAGAGTGTGCAGCCAAAAGGTATACTGATAAGGGATGTCTTGAAGCAGTCTGTAAATGAAGAGAAGTACCCAAAAACACCAAACCACAAAATTAAATCACAATAAGGCACTAGGAAGCAGTAGGAAATATTATTCCAGCCAAGGTCAAACTCTGAAATATAAAATAAGGTGAGCCACGAGAAAAACTTTATTAACACTAACTTAAATCACTGCGTTTTCAACCGTACCATGCGACTTCATCAGATAATACAATCTCTTCCAGCATCCCTCTTCAAATACCCTATTAATCTTTAAAAGGCAATCATCCAATTAACAATTTTATTACGTAAAAATCCTATCCTAAAACAAAATCATCATCTACCTGCACCAATGTTAAAAAGCTTTTGAAACACTTATAACACATAAAAGCTACCACCTTAAACACTTTCTAAACTTGTAATAAATATAAATGCCATACAAAAAAAAATGTATCAGAAAACAAATTAAAAACATTTGAAAACTTAATTCTACCAGTTCACATGTCTAACAACAACAGTGTAACATTGCCATCTACTGGCTAAATGTCCCAATTACATTTGAAATATAATGTAATAAATGAGAAGCCCTTATAAACAGACAATGTATTTCAATTTGCCATTCTATGGAAAACAGATACTTTTTTTTAAGGGAGAGAAAACATTTTTTGAAAAAGAAGAAATAAATGGTGCATAAAAAACCTTTATAAATTCATAAAATTCCAGACTGCATTTTCACTTGACTGCATTTTGGCAGTCAAAAAATGACTGCATTTGCACTTGTTTCTGTCCTGTAACTCCTGGGCCCATCTCATTTGCTCACTCAAAAAAAAAAAAAATATATATCTGCTTTTACTGTATTTGTGTTTCTTCCTACTTTATTTCGCTTTTGCGTCATCTTAAAAGTACTCAATTGTATTTATTACTGCTTGGTGTAACCCATTCTAAGCCTTTTAGCTTAAGCACTTGGGCTTCAGACCAGTTGTTTTATATTAAGAAGGTTTGTGGTCTGCACTGTAGTGGCAGAACAGGTAGCTTACATCCTTCTAAGTTGGGAACTGCTGATTGAGGGCTCAGTGTCTGTTATTCTAAAAGTGTATTAATTCTGGTTTAAGCACTTGGGCTTCAGGTCAGTTATTTTACATTAAGCGGGTTCGTGGTCTGCACTCTTGTGGGAGGAGAGACTGGACTCTGCCCTTCTGAGCTGGGAATTTCTGGTTAAAGGCTTATAGTGCCTGTATATTTGAACTGTTTCTTACTGAAATTGGTACACCTTGTTTGCTGTAGCATAGACTAGATCCAGGCCTGCTGAATCTAGCTTTGTTTGTATGCTTATTGTTTGTTTGCTTGTCATTTCCCTGAAACACTAATTCCACCTAAAACGAGGCTTTTCAGTGCTTCTGTGGATCCCTAGTGATATCTGCATTGCTTACTGTACTTATTTCCTTGTTTCACTTGAAAGAAAGTTACTGTTTGTCGTTTTGCATTTGTTACCTTAACACATTGCATTTAAGTTACCTGGCACTTGCTCACTAAAGCAATTATATAAGTCAGCACTAAAAAATTAAAAGCACTACACCCTCACAAACTCCCCTTGAGTACCTTGTTCCCCACTGGCCCTTTTTTTCAATTATAAAGGAATTCCCAATACTATTCTAGCATGTCCAAAGGTCAGTTGTCAATCTCCTCTCTGGTTCAGCTGGTGAATCTGGGAATCTTGAAGCAATGTTACAACTGCCTCATGTACACAGACAACCCTCTCCTCCTCCCAACAAATTCCAACACATGTGAGAGATGCAACCATATAGCCAAACTGGAGACTAAGCTCTCTCAACTCAGTACTGGCGTAATCAGTCAAAAGCAGAAGGAAACCACACTCACTACATTTCCAGTCTCACATAGACCTACCACGACAGCAAACCAAACACAAATACACAAAAACATACTCGGAGGCTCTAAATAAAAATCTGCCTAAGCAGCAGAGACCTCCAAAGCAGACACCCAAGCAACCGCCACCCCAAAACAAAACATGTGCAACACATAGCTCACAAAGCCAGTGTGCCAAACAGTCACAGCCCTTAAGGCTAAACAACACACCTGATACACTTGTAATAGGTGACTCTATCGTCAGGCACACTGATGTCCCGCTCGCCAGGCTAAACAAGGAGAAGGTCAGGGTGAGCTGCCTGTCGGGCGCTAGGATCCACCACATAACACAAGCACTCAGGTCACTCCGAGGCAAGTACAAATATGACTCAGTCATTGTCCATGCTGGTGTAAACGACCTGAGACGTACCTCCCTGGACTACATGAAAAGAGACAGAGGAGCTCTCTGAGCATGTAGCCCAGGACGGTATGACCCTGACCTTGAGTAGCATCTTACCCTCACCAAGAATTATGCCATAATATGAAGACAAGATGATCAATTTCAACAACTGGCTTAAGTATTGGTGTCATTCAAAGGGTATCCAATGCCTGTTAGCCTGGGATGACATGCTTGACAAGCCACGATGCTTTGCTAGGGATGGCTTGCACCTGTCACCCCTGGGCTTTCGGATATTGGCAAAGGCTCTTGCTACTCCCATAGTGCCTTTTTTAGGCAAGGCTTAAAAGACAAACCCACCTCCATAGGTATCACAAGGGATAAGAAAAGTACAGTTTTGTACCTACCATAAATGTAGATGTTCGAAGATCCACATTGCTGCAGTCCTTACACTTGGGTAGTCCGCTGTCCTCGGTCGGCCCGAATATCAAAGTATAAGGCTGACGTCGGTCAAGGCGCATTTGACTGACATCAGGACGTCAGGGTACAAATGCGCATGACCGACGTTATATCCTCAGTCTTTTCTTGCCCCAGATGTCAGAAGACCCTAAACATAAAGGTCAAAACCAAAAGACAGCAAACAAAGAACCAACCACCCTTGCACTAATTAAATGTACAATATATACAATATACACAATATTTACAACCCAACCCACACAACCACCTCTAACTACAGAGGGGAAGGAGGGAGGGTAAATTGGACTGCAGCAATGTGGATCTTCGAACATCTACATTTATGGTAGGTACAAAACTGTACTATGTTCTTCATCTCACATTGCTGCAGTCCTTACACTTGGGTAGAATCCCAAAGCAGAGGTAAGGGAGGATGGCCAAACTACAAGGAAGCAGGAGCTGCCAAATGCCCTGCAAAACAGCAGTGGCAAAACCAGCCCTGGATTTAGAGTAAAGTGGTAGGTGATAATGCCTAGAGAAAGTATGCACTGAACTCCAAGTAGCTGCCTCCAAAATATCCTTGGCTGCCACTCCCCTCAAAAAGGCTGTCGAAGTGGCAGTAGCCCTAGTGGAATGAGGCCTAATCCCAGCTGGAATCTCCTTGCCATGATGGGAATAACAGAAAGCAATGCAAAACCCAATCCACTTAGAAATAGTTTGTTTTGACACAGGCTTGCCCTGAGAACCCAAAGCAAAAGAAACAAACAGCTGCTGAGACTGCCTGAACCCTTTAGTTCTGTCCAAATAATATCGCAACTGCCTGTGTACATCTAAAGTGTGCAAAATCTTTTCCCCTTTACTTTGGGGGTTTGCATAAAAAGTAGGCAAATGAATAGTTTGGTTTAAAGCCACACTAGAAACCACTTTAGGCATAAAGGAAATTATTTTTTTAGTTAGGATACGTAACATGAATTGCATAGATATAGTAAGGCCTTGTTACATTTATTCTGGTGGCTGCCAAAAGAGCAATTACTAGAAAATGGAAATCGAATTCTAAACCAACTATATTTGAAGTAGCAAATATTGTAACAAAGATAAAAGAACAGGAAGTGGGGTCTTTAGAAAAGACTAGGAGGAAATTATACAGAAAAAAATGTAAATGTAAGTTTGCATATGTCACAAGTGATAATTCAGTAAATGTGTTTAAAATGTTAAAAACATGTTCTTGCTTACACTGTCCATCAGAATGTTGGACCTCCCCAGAATGTGCTTTACAATCAGAAACCACTGTGAAGAATCACCCACTGCCAAACCCTCATGGCCACTCGATATAGGGAGTAAGATCTGGTTACTCCCTCTTTATTCAATACATAAATGAGGACATTGTCCATTTGGACTGAAATCCCCCTGTTATGGAGGGCCTCCTGGAAAGCCTACAACACAAGGATGGCCCTCATCTCCAAGATACTGATGTGAAGGCTGGTCTCCAAGGAAGACCAGGTCCCTTGAACTGTCCTCCCTTCAAAATGCCCCCCACCAGAGAAGGGATGCATCCATAGTTATGGTGGCCAGTGGATTGGCAAGAACAAGTCATCTCTTGTAGGTCACAGATGGAGACACCAAACCACTACTCAACCTGATTGAAACAAACCTTCATAAACATTATGGGAAAACCCATTGAAAGCATCAAACAGGATGACTGTATTGCAAGGGAACACTGTAGAGCTCCCATATGGTGTCTCACTAGAGGGACCAGACTGATGAAGGCCACCAAGCAACCCAAATGTTTTAAAGGAGCATGCGTTGCCAGTTTTTCATAAGCAAGCAAACAGATTGCCGGACAACACAGGATGACTATTCTGGAAGTTGAAAGTTTGGCAGTTTGGGATGTGGTATCAAAGTGACCATCTATAAATTCCAGTGTCTGGATGGGATGTAGGCTTGATGTCTGATTGACAGTAATTCCCAATGAATCACATAGCTGAAGTAAGATATCGCTGATCGTGATTACAGACACTATCATGGGCTATGAGGAGCCACTCATCAGGTAAGGGAAGACTTAAATCTCCTGCAGCTGGAGCCAGACCGCTATGACTGCCATACACTTGGTGAACACCCGGGGCATTGGTAAGATAGAATGGCAGTGCCCTGAAATGGTAAGGACTGGCTCCCAGGTGGAAATGCGGGAACCTCCTGGAATGTCTCTCTATATTTATATGATGGCACACATCCTTGAGGTCTATCAAGCATATCCAGTCATCATTCCTCAGTAGACGTAGAATGGACTGCACCGTAACCATCTGAAATTTGGTCTGATTTACAAAGGAATTTAGTTTGGTCAAATCCAAGATAGGCCTGATATACTTGTCCTTCTTTGGTACCAAAATGAACCTTGAGTAGAACCGGATCCTCATTGGTCTGGTGGGACCTGCTGGATTACTCAATTTGCCAACAGCTTCTGAAATAATACATCTGCCTGCTGTCTCTGATGGAGAAGTATAAGAGATGTTTGGGACTGAAATGTGGAATTTCTAAAAATGGAACAGAATAACCTCTGGAAATAATTTTGTAACACCCATGCATCTGAAGTGATTGCCTCCCAAGCTTCTGAATATAGAGCCAAGTGACCCTCACCTGCCTCCAGAGCAGAACTGTCAAGCAATCCTTCAGACTCTAAAACGGCCCCTCAGAGAATGTTACACAGAAGCCCTGGTTCTGTGGTCTGCCCATGCCTCGAAGGTGGCATCCATAGTGGTCACCTCCATTTCTGCAGGGAGAACCTTCAGAAGGAGTGTCCTGGAAAGACTACTGTGACTTTCTAAAGAAGAGATGTTTGCTCCCCTTCTAATCCCATGAAAAGTGTGATGAGGGATACCAAACCATACTCTTACAGCAGGCAGCGTCTTTCTGTCTTGCTCATTCCTAGTCAAACTGTGTTTAATCTGAGTCCCAAAGAGTGTGCAGCCAAAAGGTATACTGATAAGGGATGTCTTGAAGCAGTCTGTAAATGAAGAGAAGTACCCAAAAACACCAAACCACAAAATTAAATCACAATAAGGCACTAGGAAGCAGTAGGAAATATTATTCCAGCCAAGGTCAAACTCTGAAATATAAAATAAGGTGAGCCACGAGAAAAACTTTATTAACACTTAACTTAAATCACTGCGTTTTCAACCGTACCATGCGACTTCATCAGATAATACAATCTCTTCCAGCATCCCTCTTCAAATACCCTATTAATCTTTAAAAGGCAATCATCCAATTAACAATTTTATTACGTAAAAATCCTATCCTAAAACAAAATCATCATCTACCTGCACCAATGTTAAAAAGCTTTTGAAACACTTATAACACATAAAAGCTACCACCTTAAAAACTTTCTAAACTTGTAATAAATATAAATGCCATACAAAAAAAATGTATCAGAAAACAAATTAAAAACATTTGAAAACTTAATTCTACCAGTTCACATGTCTAACAATAACAGTGCAACATTGCCATCTACTGGCTAAATTTCCCAGTTACATTTGAAATATAATGTAATAAATGAGAAGCCCTTATAAACAGACAATGTATTTTAATTTGCCATTCTATGGAAAACAGATACTTTTTTTTAAGGGAGAGAAAACATTTTTTGAAAAAGAAGAAATAAATGGTACATAAAAAACCTTTATAAATTCATAAAATTCCAGACTGCATTTGCACTTGACTGCATTTTGGCAGTCAAAAAATGACTGCATTTGCACTTGTTTCTGTCCTGTAACTCCTGGGCCCATCTCATTTGCTCACAAAAAAAAAAAAAAAAATGTATCTGCTTTTACTGTATTTGTGTTTCTTCCTACTTTATTTCGCTTTTGTGTCATCTTAAAAGTACTCAATTGTATTTATTACTGCTTGGTGTAACCCATTCTAAGCCTTTTAGTTTAAGCACTTGGGCTTCAGACCAGTTGTTTTACATTAAGAAGGTTTGTGGTCTGCACTGTAGTGGCAGAACAGGTAGCTTACATCCTTCTAAGTTGGGAACTGCTGATTGAGGGCTCAGTGTCTGTTATTCTAAAAGTGTATTAATTCTGGTTTAAGCACTTGGGCTTCAGGTCAGTTATTTTACATTAAGCGGGTTCGTGGTCTGCACTCTTGTGGGAGGAGAGACTGGACTCTGCCCTTCTGAGCTGGGAATTTCTGGTTAAAGGCTTATAGTGTCTGTATATTTGAACTGTTTCTTACTGAAATTGGTACACCTTGTTTGCTGTAGCATAGACTAGATCCAGGCCTGCTGAATCTAGCTTTGTTTGTATGCTTGTTGTTTGTTTGCTTGTCATTTCCCTGAAACACTAATTCCACCTAAAACGAGGCTTTTCAGTGCTTCTGTGGATCCCTAGTGATATCTGCATTGCTTACTGTACTTATTTCCTTGTTTCACTTGAAAGAAAGTTACTGTTTGTCGTTTTTGCATTTAAGTTACCTTAACACATTGCATTTAAGTTACCTGGCACTTGCTCACTAAAGCAATTATATAAGTCAGCACTAAAAAATTAAAAGCACTACACCCTCACAAACTCCCCTTGAGTACCTTGTTCCCCACTGGCCCTTTTTTTCAATTATAAAGGAATTCCCAATACTATTCTAGCATGTCCAAAGGTCAGTTGTCAATCTCCTCTCTGGTTCAGCTGGTGAATCTGGGAATCTTGAAGCAATGTTACAACTGCCTCATGTACACAGACAACCCTCTCCTCCTCCCAACAAATTCCAACACATGTGAGAGATGCAACCATATAGCTAAACTGGAGACTAAGCTCTCTCAACTCAGTACTGGCGTAATCAGTCAAGAGGAGAAGGAAACCACACTCACTACATTTCCAGTCTCACATAGACATACCACGACAGCAAACCAAACACAAACACACAAAAACATACTCGGAGGCTCTAAATAAAAATCTGCCTAAGCAGCAGAGACCTCCAAAGCAGACACCCAAGCAACCGCTACCCCAAAACAAAACATGTGCAACACATAGCTCACAAAGCCAGTGTGCCAAACAGTCACAGCCCTTAAGGCTAAACAACACACCTGATACACTTGTAATAGGTGACTCTATCGTCAGGCACACTGATGTCCCGCTCACCAGGCTAAACAAGGAGAAGGTCAGGGTGAGCTGCCTGTCGGACACTAGGATCCACCACATAACACAAGCACTCAGGTCACTCCAAGGCAAGTACAAATATGACTCAGTCATTGTCCATGCTGGTGTAAACGACCTGAGACGTACCTCCCTGGACTACATGAAAAGAGACAGAGGAGCTCTCTGAGCATGTAGCCCAGGACGGTATGACCCTGACCTTGAGTAGCATCTTACCCTCACCAAGAATTATGCCATAATATGAAGACAAGATGATCAATTTCAACAACTGGCTTAAGTATTGGTGTCATTCAAAGGGGATCCAATGCCTGTTAGCCTGGGATGACATGCTTGACAAGCCACGATGCTTTGCTAGGGATGGCTTGCACCTGTCACCCCTGGGCTTTCGGATATTGGCAAAGGCTCTTGCTACTCCCATAGTGCCTTTTTTAGGCAAGGCTCAAAAGACAAACCCACCTCCATAGGTATCACAAGGGATAAGAAACTAAGAGTACTGCTACTCAACACCAGAAGTCTAAACCTCAAGATGCACGCACTCGAAACTCTCCTTAGCATGGAGAACATCGATATCTGTGTAGTAACAGAAACCTGGTTCAAGGCTCCCGACAGCACCCCAGCACTATCAGGTTATACCTCATACCATGCTTTTCAGCCCCAAAACATGGACCGAACCACAAAAGGAGGGGGAATATCAATATTCGTCAAAGATACCCACACCTCCAGGTTGGTGGCACAGCACGAAGCATCAGAGACTATCCATATGCAACTAACAGTGGGTAAAACTGCCTTCCAGTTTATATCCTGCTACAGACCACCCTCCCAAACCCCGGAACCCCACTCGGCCTTCCTGAGAACACTGGAAAATATGAAGGTCTCTCCAAACACCATTATATTGGGCAACTTCAACTACCCAAACATAGACTGGGAGCATTACTCTAGCTCCAACACCCTAGCCCAAAGGTTCCTAGAATTTATAAACTCAAATGCTATGGAACAACTTGTTACCACTCCCACAAGAGGGGAAAACATACTGGACCTGATCATCACCAATATGGGGACACTATGCTCCAGACCAGAAGTGTATCCCTCACTGGTAAGATCAGACCATAAACTAATCTCACTGGATATTCACATCCCGATCCCACCCCCTGCCCAGAAAACCACAGTGAAAAACTTCTCTAAAGCAAATTTCACACTCCTCAAAACCGAGGTGGAATCCTTCAAAGCCCCAGGGCCTGTGGAAAATATGGCCCAGACCGCAAAATCCTTTATAAACGCATTCTATGAACACCTTCAGGAATGCATGGATCATGCAATCCCAACTAAAACCAAGACCCAATCTTCCAAAGGCAGACGTCCTGTCTGGTGGACCCCAGCCATAAACAAACTATACAATAGAAGGAGGAAGTTACTACATGATAGAGCAAAATCCCAAAAAGGGAAGGCATCTCTGATCAGTATTAGCAAAAAAATACGGGCACTCATAAAATCGTCTAAAGCTGCCAGCTTTGAGAGAAAAATTGCACAGGACACTAAGGATAATCACAAGGCTTTCTTCAGTTATGTTAGGAACCTGGGTGGGAATTCCCAGATATGCTCAGAATTAGTCCAAAATGACAAAAAATACACCGAACCCACAGACACTGCCAACATCCTAGCTGACAGGTTCAGCACAAACTCCCCCCCCCCACCAAAAGGGCAAATATCTATCCCAGCAGAGTGCTGCCCCCCTGACATCTCAGATAATCAGGTAAGAGCCGCCCTCTCCAAAGCAAAAAACACAGCATCAATGGGACCAGACGGTGTCCCGGGCTGCGTCCTACATAAACTCCAAGAAGAGCTAAACCCAAACATAAAACTACTGTTCAATCTCAGCCCTACTACAGGATATGTACCCAAAGAGTGGCGTACAGCAACAGTAGTCCCTCTCCACAAAGGTGGTGCCTCAATGGATCCTGGAAACTATTGCCCCATAAGCCTGACTAGCTTGGTCTGCAAAGCTATGGAAAGGATCAGCATGGACCTCATAAATACAGATATTGGGGACCTAAAGACACTGGATCCTACCCAGTTCGGCTTTGTTAAGGGCAGATCCTGCCTCTTAAACCTGGTCGATTTCTTTGAAACAGTCACCAAGGCCATTGACGAGGGGAAGGTGGTCCACACAGCCTACCTGGACCTTGCAAAAGCCCTCGATACAATACCCCACTCGGGCACTATAGATAAGCTCACCAGCTTAAATATAAACCCCTATGTCACTGGCTCAAGGACAGAGCCCACATGGTTAGAATTGCTGGCGCCATATCAGACTCCAAACCAGTTACAAGTGGCATCCCACAAGGCTCAGTCCTAGGACCTCTCTTGTTTGGTATATATTTCTCAGAGGTACAGGCCAACATGGAAGGACTGTGGCTGACCAAGTTCGCAGATGACTGCAAACTGGGCACCACAATCGACTCTCCAGCCGACACAAGCATCCTCCAAAAGGGCCTCATAGAAACAGACAACTGGTGCCAGAGCCATGGCCTCAAGCTAAACGCCAAAAAGTGTATAGTCATCCCCTTTGGCAAAAACAAAGTGCCCACAAATTACCACATAGGTGGTAATCCATTAAGTACAGAAGAAGTAATTACGGACCTGGGGACAAAAGTTGATAGCAATCTCTCATTTGACAACCACGTGGCCAAAGTGGTTAGAAAAACATTTTATATAGCCCACCTAATCATGAAGGGATTCACATCTAGATCAGGGGAGGTCATCGTGCCTCTTTACTCATCCCTCATCAGGCCCATAATTGAGTACAATGCCTCTTTTGGGATGTACCTTACCAGACACCTGCAGCAACTGGAAAGACCCCAAAAGTACCTCACCAAAAGAATCAAAGGGCTCAAACAGATGCCATATGCTGCCCGGTTAAAGAAACTCAAGCTCTACACAGTGGCATACCACCTGCTCAGAGGCGATCTATGCCTGTCGTATAAATCCATGTCCAACCCGGAATTAATGGACATGCTGCACCTCAGAAAATCCAAATCCCATCGAGCTACGCGCTCGAGAGACTTGAACCTCAGCACTGAAATAAATAGGACATGCTGGGGGGACAGATTCATAACCCAGAGGCTCCCTTCACTCTGGAATAAAATCCCAGTCCAGGTTAGGCAGAGTCCCTCATTGACTCTCTTCAAGAGGAATCTTGATGAGTGGATGGGAGATCGTAGGTTTACCCCGGGTATCACTTCTGTGTCACTGTTAGACAGAGGCACAGTATACTAACCTCGAAAAAGGGCATAGCAAAATTAATTTAAAATGGGTGGTGAAAGCCAAACACACTCTGGCTAGGCTTATAAATGCCCTAGGGCAGATAGCCTAGTATGAACCTGTGAACCTATAACACAAACGACCAATTAAAACATTTTATGTCCTATAACTAACTGCCCTACGTTTTAAAACAGGGTCAGGCAAATAGATTTATTTAGCCCAGGTATATTGTTGGTCTCTAATACTTGTTGCCAATACACCTCTCTGAACTCTACTCTGGTCTCCCATGGCCCCACTAGTATCCTGCTCTATCTTTTCAAGAACAAAAAAGGTAAATGTAGCCTATGAATAATCCATTGTATTTTTAAAATGTGTGTTTTTCACTTCTTTAGTTTGAATATCATACAAATGTTCATAAATTCTTTTCTTTAATTTGTGTCATCTTCCCTACATAGAAGGCATTGCATCTTTTACATACTGCTAAATATATCACCTCCATACTGTCACAGTTCATGAAACAAGTAGCCTCAATGTATCTATCCCTTGCTGTTAAATAAATGGCTTCTCTATTAACTATATACGTGCACTGGGAACAAGCCCCACACTTGTATGTGCCCATTTTTCTATTATTTTTGTTTTTCAACATATCCCTTAGCTTGTCATTTACTAAAGTCTCTTTGATATTATGTCCTTTTCTGAAAACAAATTGTAATGGATCCTTAAAAATTCCTTCCAGATCAGAATAACTGGAAAATAACTCACAGCTTTTACTTATAATCTCCATAATTAAATATGCATCCCCACCAATATTCTTAATAAAAGATCCTTTATATTCATGCTCTCTTTTTTCTTTACCCATATTAATTTCTATGTTGTTGCTAATTTGATTCTTGAATGGTGGAACTTACCCAGTATTGGCTTATATTTATCCAGTCTTCTTTGTTTTACTTCTTTTATTAGTTCATCTAAGTTGCTCGGATATCTCCTTTCCAAAAACATTTCTCTTATCCTATCATATTCTTCTAAAAAAATCTTCCTCTTCTGACGTCATTCTAGATCCACGAAAAAACTGTCCCTTAACTATATTCTTTTTTTGCTTAAAAGGGTGTGTAAAATATAAGTAGGAATTAGAAGTGTCTTTCCTAAAAATTGTAGATTTACACCTTTTGGTTTTATCTAACTTGTGTATCTTGATGTCCAGATAGTCCATTTTCTCTTTTGTTATATGATATGCAAATCTAAGAAAATTTGTAGTATTACTAATATGTTCCAAAAACTCCACTAGCTCAATGTCAGTCCCTGTCCAAACAATATAAATATCATCCGGGTATCCCTTACACAAGTTCCAATTATTAACATACCTAGAATTAAAACTGTATTTCTCTTCCCAAATGGACATGACTATGTTGGCATATGTAGGGGCACAGCATGCCCCATAACCACCCCACTAATTTATTTAAAAAAAATCTCCTCAAAAAATAAAAAATTATTACTTAATAGTACTTCCATCAACTCCAAGCAAACTTTCAGTTCATCATTTTGAACTGTCTTTTTCATATTAGGGCTTCCCCAAACCATCAAATCCAATGCTATGTAGAATTACACTAAACAAATCCTGAACATTTATGGTAATGAAAATCACATCCTTTGTATATAATTATGTTTTAATATTTCATAAAACAAATCCCACAAATCTTTTAAGATGTTTTGTTGAACCCAAACCTTTAACTTATAATCTAAAAACTTAGCTAAGGGATATGTTTTTGAACCATTTGCGGCTACTATAGCCCTAAAAGGTGGATCATTAGCATTTTTATGTACTTTAAGGATTCGAAAAATTATGGTATCACCTGTTTCTCTACTGATAAATATTTAAAAGTTCTCTCATTTATCTTCTCATCCTCATGTAATTCTCAAAAGTCAATCCTTCGATATACTATATTTATCTCATTTTTAGAGACTCTCCTATATTTTCCTTCATCATTTAATAAATCCATAATTTTTGCTACATATTAAATTGTACCCATTAAAACTATCCTACCCCCCCTTATCAGGCTTCCTCACTCTCACGTAATTACCTCTCAGATCATCTAATAACTTTTTTCTTCAGAAGGCAAATTCGGGAAGACCTTACTTCTTCTCCTTAACATTTCTCTAAGCTCTTTTTCTACATACATTTCATTTTTTTTTTAATTGTGGATGTAGGGGTGGGTCATACATGCCTTTTCCCCTCATCACCTGTATCCATGTATCCCAAAGGAGGCAATAATTCCAAACTTTTCATCCTAATGATGATTTTTGAGCTCTATTAAACTTTACTAATTTCATTTTTTTACTAGGAATAAATTTAAGCTTTTTAATTAACAAATTAAAGAAGACATAACTAATACTAAAAAATGTACATATTGTAAATAGCGCATTCCACCTTTTCTCTCTTCTTCAACTAAGTCATTACTCTCACTTTCAAGTAAGTCACTACTGCCATCTTAAATATTTAGATACTATGTAACCAAAGAATTAGTCCTGTTCTCTAACATGAAATGTAATTGTAAATGTGTTTTCTTTACTATGATTGCATCTGTAACTAAACAATGTAATGTGGAGCTTTTCTCCCTAGGCCTCCACTGAAAACGGGCTCCCGAGCCCAGTGGACCTCCACGGTCATCAAACTGGAAATAAATAAATACATTTCTAAGTTACTATAATATTAAAATTTTTATAGGTATATTTTATACCATCACTTACTATTTCTCCACGCAGAGCATTACTTTCCCCATTTATCATCTTCCCTCTCTGGTATCCTTCCTCTGTTCTAATAGTAATTCACAGGCATTTTTATTCTCAGCCTCTCTGATCTCCTTAAAGGGGTACTCTAAAGGGTCTTCAAAATCCAAATTATCAGAGTTTAAAAAAATCCTTCTCCTGTCCTGGTTTCTACCTTCCATAACTACTCTCTTCTCCTTTCCACTATTCCTCCCATTTCCCTCATACTCAACATTAAATTAATGTTTTGGTTTGGGGTAACTATGATTTTCTTTATATCCTAAACTATCCTGATCAAGCTTTCTACATTTCCTTTTAAAAAATTAACATTTTTCCTCTACTCTTTGCTTAATGTTCATATATTTCACTTTTTCCTTTCTCAATAGTAAATATTAAATCTGTAACAACCATTGTTAATCCTATTTATATCCTCAAATAAATCTATCCATGTCCCTCTCATTCTGTTGAATAATTGCTTTCTTTATTTCAAAACCAGCAGAATCAAAAGCTTTCATCAATTCCTGATGAAAAATCGACCCAATACATACATTATTGGGATATCTGTAGATTCTCAAACCTTTAGGGACAATGCCCCCGTTTCCTCATTCTTTTAAATAATTATTATCCAGTGCCAAAGTCTTATACTTCAAAATATAGTTATACAATTTATTCAACTTTATTAAATAAGAGTCACCATCCTTTCTATGGTCTATAGGATCCATATCACATCGAACCTGTATAAGTTTGAACAATGTAATATCGAACCCAAAAGTCTGAAACTGGACAATAACGAACACACAGAACAGTGATTTTTTTTCCCAGGGAAAGAAAAAAAAAAATCGCTGTTCCCCAACAAAACCCCCCCCAAAAAACATAAACCTTACACTAAAATTAAAGTGGGGGGCTTTGTCCCCCAAAGTGGGGGCCTGTGCACCCACACCCCCTACTTAAATATACAAACTCAGAGATTGCACCACAGTGGAGGAAACAGCAAAGCCCCAAAAACGGCCCACTGTTTTTTTTCCCTGGGGAAAAAGAAACGGTAAGCAGTAGCTTGGTTATTTTTGTGTTTCTGGTTTTGGGTTCGATATTACATTGTTCGAACTTATACATGTTCGAAGATGTGATATAGACCCTGTCTATATTGTCAGTCAAATTAGAAAAGTGAGGTATTTTCAGTCAGCCAGGCTCCAAATCCATCCCTCCTTTTAAATCCCGACCCATGGTTTACCTTAGAGCCAGTGGAGCCAGAATGCATATTGTCTTGTTTGTAACCCCATTTTTCTTTAGGTGCTAACTAACATTGCTTCTGATGCAAAATCCACATTGTCTCCCCTTTGCTCCACATCATCCATCCAGGAGATCTGGGGTAAACTGCTACAACTCGACAAACAGTTCACCAAACTACTCTCCTCCACACCAGTATTCAGAATACTGGCTGCTTCCGTCTTCCATCTCAGCCCTCTGCATACATCATGAGTCAGTCTTTCCTGGTTAGCCGGAATCTCGGTACTGGAAAAAACACTGTTATTAATAGATTTTTCCATCCCATTCTCCATAAATCTATGGCATGTCTGTGTCAAAAGTTCCACCAGTTGGGTTAGTTGCCCAACCAAAACATCCACCATTACTTTGACTCATAGTTTCCTTGATTTAGTTTGCTTCCAAACCTTCTGACTCAGAAATTAACCAAAACCAAACAGATAAGTGCCTAAAAACACCAAATCACAAAATTAAATCACAATAAGTCACTAGGAAGCAGTAGGAAATATTTCAGTCAAGGTCAAACTTTGAAATGTAAAACAAGGAGAGCAAACTGTCAGCCACAAGAAAAACTTTAATGGTTAACTTAAATCACCGTGTTTTGTCCATATCACACGACTTCATCAGATAATACAAACATTTTGTTTTAATTAGTCACTTCTATGAATTTAGAAAGGTTTTTATGCACCATTTATTTCTTCTTTTTCAAAAAATGTTCTCTCTCCCTTAAATTTTTTTTCTCTGTTTTCCATAGAACGGCATCTTAAAATACACTGTCTGTTTATAATGGTCTTTGTATTTATTACATTTCAAATGTAATTGGGATATTTAGCCAGTAAATGGCAGGGTTGCACTGTTATATTTAGAAAGGTGGCCTGGTAGAATTAAGTTTTTAAAATGTTTTTAATTTGTTTTCAAACACTTTTTTTTGTATTTTTGCACACATTTACATTTATTACAAGTTTAGAAAGTTTTCATGGTGGAACTGTTTCAAAAGCTTTTTAACACTGGTGCAGGTAGATAATAATTTTGTTTTAGGATAGGATTTTTACATAATAAAACTGTTAATTGGATAATTGCCTTTTAAAGATTAATAGGGTATTTAAAGAGGGATGCTGGAAGAGATTGTATTATCTGATGCAGTCGTGTGGTATGGATGAAAATGTAGAGTAACTCCTGCTAACCTCTAGACATTTTACAAGAACTAATGTCTAATTTATTAAGCCAGGCATCTCTACAGATGGATTGTTCTTATTGAACTGTTTAGTGATTTGTAGTAAGTAGCACTCAGATTAAACATTCAATTTATATGGAAAATATCAAAAATAACAGTGCCTGTCTTTGGACAAAACCTCTTTTTGTTGCAAAAGAGAAGATACATTTTGATTATATCCTTGTCGTCAACCCCTAGGTGAACTATAACTATTGCCATCCATTTTCCAGAATCCAGTCTACCAGTGATGGCCAGTCTTATAGTTACTTTATCTTTTTTTCTTCAGTCCAGTCAGATGTTGGTTGAGACTAATCAAGCTGGGTCCATTCCTTCTGATGTTACTGTCAACAGCGGAGGCTTCTACTACTCTGTTTCTGTTTGCTGGGTCTGCCTTAACAGAACAATCTAAAGACTGAAGTAGACATATGGAGGTCAACATTTTTTGACTGAAGCAGGACTTCCCAGCTAACAAGCATATCTGGCTAGTAAAGGAACAGTCTGCCTTATGTCCTCAGCCTCAGGCAGTTGAGAACTTTTAGCGGCATAATTACTCTGAAGAAGACACAGACATATGGGAGTCCATGGAAGGAAGCTGTCATGTCTAGCGAATCCTGTGCAATGTGGAGCCAGTCTTGCATCTGCCCTGCATCTCACCATGCTTGTTGTTAACATATCTCAGAATGCATTCCGTGACACATGACAGGGCAGCACTACATAGATGTTACACCAAGTTTGGAATAACCAGTACAAGCAATACAATACTGTGCTAATTAAGTTGTAACCTTAACTCTTACTATTAATAACCAGTACAAGTGATACAATGGGCTGATTAAGTTGCGATCCTAACTATTACTATTAAGAACATGTGCAAGTGGTACAAGTGTGCTGATTAAGTCACAACTTTACTTACTACATATAAACAGTAAAAGTGATAACATAATGTGCTGATTAAGTTATATCTCTCTGAATACTGCCTCAGTATTCTAACACTTGTACAAAACATTTCAAAAGTGCCTGCTTCTTCACAAGCAGATGCTTAAGTATTCCATAGTTACTTGGCACCTGCTGTTTTGTTGAGCAAAAATTTGTTCAAGTCTAGCACAGTGGTTTGAACTGCTATCTCACCAGACTTGGCTTGTATGCCTTCCATCCAGAGTATTCAAATCATCCAGGTATCTGCAATTTTTGCACTTGGTTTTAGCTCCCCATAGCTGACCATTAGCTGCTCACTGGTCCTATCGTTGTCCACCAGGTCTATTGCACCAACCTCACTCACCCCCTAGACTTATCCTGACCCATGTCCAGGACTAGTGAAAATATTGAAAATTCCAGGGCAGCATCACACTGCTAATATGAGGAGTGGATTTCCTAACACCTCATGTACCATGTGCATGCCTCTGCTGTAAAAAAAAAATCAGAGTTTTTGTTTCCTTTCAAAGGTTTTATTTCAGTGTGTAGCATTCAATAAAAGCAGCAAATTATAGTAGCATATTCAAATCAGCATAACCAGAAATAGACATATAGCACAACTATAAGCATAAAGGACTTTATCTTGCATCTGCCCTGCATCTCACATAAAGCTCTTCAGCCATACCTCCCTACGTAAAAATCACTATCTTTCCCTGCTATTTCAAATGACTAAATTACTGTACTGTTCTAAAAAAAAAAAAAAAATATATGAATATATAGCTTAGGCTATTTGTTTTTTACCTGATTTTTTTTCGCTGTATTTTCTACTACACTAAAATGTATGCATTGTTGCTTAAATGTTTAACCTTGTTTTAATTGTGGAGCTTTTCTCCCGGGCCTCCACTGAAAATGGAAATTATCCAGCTGGACTAGCCCGGTCAACAAATGTAAAATAAAATAAAATAAATAAATAAATAAATAAACATAAACCAGTCTTGCATCTGAGCAAGTCTTGCATCAGACTTAACTGACTGCTATCCTGTACACCACATATTATACCCTTTCAGCCCAGTAATTTTCCTCTATAGACTACATCCACACCCCTAACATTGGTTCTCAGGCTACGTCTTGTTTTGTAGCCTCACAGGTGCCTGGTCATTACCTTATCTCTTGATTCTTCTCTTGAGAAAACAACAGAACCAGAACTGCCCGCAATCTTCCCTTGAGAAACTGTTATGTCATGCTTAGCCATCAAGGTCATTCTTTCTTTCTGCTTTTCTAAAATGCATGTATAAATGAAACAATTTCTAGGCCTACTTTATTCTTTAGTCTGTCTAATAACTACTTTAAAATGGAAATCCTTGATCTAACAGTTGGCTCTGAGGTCCTTGACGAACGTTTACAGGGACCTACTTCTGTAGTTACCTTACAAATGTATTATGTCTGTATGACCAACCACCGTAATCTGGTTTGAACCTATGGGCTTCATGTTGCCTGCCACTAGAAACTTGGCAAGACAAAATCTACAGAGTGATATTAGAATGCTTAATGCTATTAAAATCAATATGACTACTAGAAGATATTTTAAAACTGTCCTACCCCAACCCTGGAATAGGCTTGTAAACCAATCCGTCCATGAGGTGTCACCAGTACTTAGCACCTTAGTCATTACCTCACTCTAACCTGCAACTTATCCTGACAGTCAGTTTCCAGGTCTCTTTTGACTTTCTGAAACATATTGAACCAGGTAGTTTTTTAAAATGTCTTATGGCTATTACATATCCTAATTGACATGAGCCATACCAACTCCAACTTGGTGGTAGCCATTTATAGGCTCTGTTTCCACACACATAATACATGTGCCTTAATGCATTGTTAG
This sequence comes from Protopterus annectens, assembly GCF_019279795.1. Taxonomy (NCBI): domain Eukaryota; kingdom Metazoa; phylum Chordata; order Ceratodontiformes; family Protopteridae; genus Protopterus; species Protopterus annectens. The sequence continues at coordinate 1,269,527,403 of NC_056725.1, read as the reverse complement.
AATGCCAACCCTGTTGTTCCAGAAGTAGCATGAAAATAATGCCATATACCGTTTCAACTTGATTCCGTGAGTCCCCAGTCAAGTTAGACAAAGTATAAACCGTTAATCCTGCATATTTTCCTTCCCCATGTCTAAACACTAATAGAAAAATTATGCTGGCTATCGCCTATGTTCTCTACCTTAGGAGTCGGTACATCATTGTACCAGGATTCCTCTCTCTTATAATAAATCAAATTCCGAACAACTGTGTAAGATGAATGAAAGGCACCAGCACTGTATCATGAAGAATTTATTCTAACACCTCTCAGACTAAGCTCTTTCACCAGTAAGACTGGCTTCTTCAGAGTCATACAATCATTGTATGACTCTGAAGAAGCCAGTCTTACTGGTGAATAAATTCTTCGTGATACAGTGCTGTCATCTTACAGTTCGGAATTTGATTTATTCTTAGTTTGAACCTGTATTGGTTCAATTGGAGTGTTTTCTTTCCTCTCTCTTATAGCAAATGAACCCTTTCCCTGTTGCCCACAGAGTTAAATATTGGGTACTATTATCATTGATTTCCTCAAATATTGTACTGTTCAGTTAATTTCCTTATTTATTATATAGCCTGTCTGGCATGAGGGCCATTTCCTAAAGAGTAACTGAAACTGGTACTAGAGGGACACCTTTCCCTGCCACTGGCACATGCACACAAATCCAACATTGGGATAAATTGAAAGCATGTGTATAGGTAAACTGAAGCTTAGTAAATGTATTATAAGGTGGATACCAGTCTTCCCATTTTAGCACTTCCCTCTTTCCCCATTGATGCTCTGGAGATATAAGCTGAACCCATAAATTAACTTGTAAAACTTGATATTTGTAATGTCATTACCTTGCATGAATACAAACCTGCATCTAACTTGTGTCAGTCCTAAAGAAAATATGCCTTCAGAGGTTTGAGACAAATCAACATACATTCTACTGGCAAATGTTTGTCTACTAAAAAGTCTGTAACATTTATAACGTTCCATGCAAAGTGTTATTATCTTTACACCATTGTTACTCTATTATATCTAAAGAAATGTAAAAAAAAAACAGTAAGCTGTAAAAGTTTCATTCTTAGTACTTCTTCTGTATTGACTTGGAAAATGGACACTGTGAACTTAAGAAAACATACGCTGCACTGGAAACCAGATTTGAAAGGGTTACACACTACAACTGACTGTGATGTTTCGATTGTCCAGAGTAGTCACTTGCTGGGTGCAAGAATTATGTATCTCTTCCCAGACAGCAGGCTGGTTCGAGTACCATTGTAAAACTTCAGAGTTTTAGTTTCCTTTAAAAGGTCTTATTTTAGTGTGTAAAATTCAATAAAAGCAGCAAGTTATAGCAGCATATTCAAATCAGCATAACCAGAAATATGCATATATAGCATAACTACAAGCATAAATATAATAACTTTATTTAAACCAGTCTTGCACTAGAATTGACCGACTTATCCTGTACACTACATATTATATCCTTTCAGACCAGTAATTTTCCCCTATAGACTACATCCACACCCCTGACCTTGGTTCTCAGGCTATGTCTTGTTTTGTAGTCTCATAAGTGCCTGGCCATTACCTTATCTCTTGATTCTTCCCTTGAGAAAAGAACAGAACAAGAGCTGTCTGCAATCTTCCCTTGAGAAACTGTTATATTATGCTTGGCCATCAAGGTCATTCTTTCTTTCTGCTTTCCTAAAATGTATGGATAAATGAAACACTGTTTCTAGGCCTATTTTATTCTTCAGCCTGTCTAATATCTAATAACTACTTTAAAATGGAAATCCCTGATCTAACATCTGGTAGACCCTGACACAGACATAAATGGTTATCGGTGCCAAACTCTCACTTCCACAAGGGGTTAAATGTCAGCAGGATGCCCCACCCTACCCTCAGGAAGCATGACAGAGCTGCTTCCACAGATGCCACTGTGTGTGTGCCCCGAGCTCACACTCCTCCTTCCAATCCCCCAAGAAGGGCATGCCCAACCTCCCTGCTAGTGCGGTCAAGTCCCCCCCAAGATGCTATTGAAACTTGGGTCATCTGGGCCATAGTCAAGGCTATAACCCCCTACGTCATGCATCAGTATTTGTTGCATGTTCCAGCTTCCTCACATTTTTCAAAGACATGCCATCGGTGAATTAACAAATGCACCAAGGTTATATATAACATATGTCATATTTAATCGTTAACTAAAAAGGAGGAGAGTGCATCCTTCTACTGACTATCATCTTGTCCATGATTTAAGTTTCTCTGCTTTGCACTTACTATAAGTTTAGGCTCCTTCTCTCCTATGCCCACAGTATGAGCAAATCAGGTACTAGTGAATAAAAGAATTTTGGACTCAGAACATTAGGCATTGTTCCTTTATCCAATTTACACACAAAGTGCAAGTTTGTTAAACTTCATTGGTAAATGCTTCCCTTATCTCTACAGTTAAGATTGCTGCTCTGAAAAATGTTATTTTTTTTTTTTTTTATTATTACTTTTCTTTAAGCCAGCAATACTGCGGTGGTGGTGCTGCGGTAGCGTTGTCGCCTCACAGTAAGACGTTGTCCTGTTCGATTCTCAGCTAAAGCGTCTTCTGTGTGGAGACATGCGTGAATGGGCGTACCTTCGTTGAAGGTTGTGCATCAGGGCTGGCAACTCAACACGTAAAAATCTACTGCCAATCATTAGCATTCCGGAGTTCCGCTGTGGCGACCCCTAACCGGGAAAAGCCAAAAGATACAACAACAACTTTTCTTTAAGCCAGCTATTTGGGTAGTTAACTAGTTTTGCTGTTGTAGTCAAGAAATAGCACTTGAAGAATGTTGTGATTCCATAACTATTTACACTCTCTTGGAACTGCATGCATCACAAACTGTGTGGAAGTACACAAATTATATGCAGTTATACTGCCCTGTTAACATCAATTCACAGTATGGCAAATAAGACATATAATCATACAACTTATAATTATAACAATCTTCTTCTTCTTTTGGCTTTTCCCGGTTAGGGGTTGCCACAGCGGATCATCTGTCCGCTTATGATTGGCAGTGGAGTTTTACGGTGCTGAGTTGCCAGCCCAGCGCCCAACCTTCCACAGAAGGCACACACATGCACACACTCACACCTAGGGCCAATTTAGAGAGTGTCCAATCCACCTACATGTCTTTGGGATGTGGGAGGAAACCCACGAGACCACAGGGAGGACATGCAGACTCCACACAGAAGGCACCCCAGCCGAGGATCAAACCGGAGAATCTCTTGCTGTGAGGCGACAACGCTAACCGCTGCACCACCGTGGCCGCCCTAAACTATAATTAAATGTTTATGATTATACAACTGACTTGTGTACCTGTGTATAGCTACCTCATAGCATATGACACTAGTACCAGGACTTCGCATTAATATATGGTCAGACAAGTATGCCTTTGGTGCAGAAGGCTGCAAGTTCTACTCCCATACCCAGTAGACTGATTGTTGATATTGCAGTGCAGCATAAGGTGGGTGCTGCACTCCTGAGTGTGTCATCCTTTGGATGAGACGGTAACCAAAGTCCCAGTTGCTTGAGTTGGTAAATGTAAAAGATCCACAGTGCCTATTGAAAAGTGCATGGGAAGTTCCCTAATGGCCTGGCCAAATCTCCCATAGTAGTATAAATACCACTTGTTGTCTCCTATGAAAAGAGGCTACTAGTCTAACGAGACTAAACTGGCCAACAAATGATAAATGAATGCAAAAATAAATAAATAAAAAGGTGATTCAAAAATATTATGTCCCCATGTTTTAAATGTTGGTATATGTAAGGTATAGTTCCATTGCCTGTTTCCAAAATGGCACACTTATGTAATAAGGCTTTAGCACTAGTTATCCTTTTAAGTGCTATAAAAAGACAAAGGCAAAACACAGACAATAAAACAGAGGGATGGGGTGGGTGTTAATTGTACGTGTATCCATAGAACAATGTCTTCTCCAAGTAACTGGTATGGCACTAATTTTCACATTAACAAAAAACTATTCATTACAGTGCTGTTTTCCTCAACACCCTGTGCCAAGTCATGCACACACCTTTGATAAACAATGCTGCTTCACCCACAACAATAACCAGTTTTCTCATTTGTCTGTTGTCTTACTTATGAGTCAAACAAGCAGGTTAAATAAGTACTACTATTCACTTTAAGAATAAGTAACTATTTATAAGTCCTTTTTTTTTACACCCTGCACCAAACAAGACACATATTTAATATGCAGTACAAAAGCCAGGACTATGGCAATAACTTCATTTTCAAATATGCTCCTGAATCAAACAAGCAGATCTCAATGGAAATGTCTACAGCAAACAGTCTGCGTGTGTGTGTGTGTGTGTGTGTGTGTGTGTGTGTGTGTGTGTGTGTGTGTGTGTGTGTGTGTGTGTGTGTGTGTACCATTTATCCCAGAATAATGATGCAATGGACAATCGGGTAAAAACAGAAGTGGATCCATTTTCTTTCCTTTCTTTTGCATTCTTGGTCAATCTCTTTTTTCTTCTCTTTTGAGCATCACATAGCAATGCATTACATTTGAGTAGTTTTATTTCATTCCTTAGACATTTACCAGCTTTCATTTTTTCACATTCTTACTATAAGATGGTCGTTTCTCTTCTGGTATCTTTCATAGAGTAAAAAGTTGGTGCTACCCATGCAAACTCATTAAAACCTACGCAATATTTTTTGCTATAATTCCTTACTTAAATTGATGAATTAATTTCCTTCTCTCTTTAGTTACTTTCACTGGCAAGGAACAGTACATGAAAATGTCACATTCCTTTATAGAAACTCTCCTTTTAAACAGTCCATCTTAACGTTTTCAGTCACTGTGTCTTAGAACACAGCTGTCAGTGAATCTCAATACATTCAGGGGAAATAATCAGGTTCAATCTGGGACGCTTAAAATATAAGTACTACTACCCTGAGACACTGACAGAATGAGAGACAGTGACAAAGGGAGATACTGCCAGCACAGTTATCTGGAATTTTGTAAATTCCAAATATGTCATTTGTGAATATCAACATAATTTATATAAAATGCTTGTGTTACAAATGTATTAGAACTGTATACAATGTGTATATTAAACTGCTGGTACAGAAGTGTGTGCTGAAATGATTTTTGCAAAGTGCTTGAATTGTATCCACAGTGTACCCTACTGGAGAAGAACAGAAATGTACATGCACTATTGTAATTGTTTAGATGTATGCATTTTAACAGTGGAAACTGGGATACAGTAGGTTAACCTCAATCTAGTAAATGTTAGAAAAACAGCAGAAATTAAATTACTTTATAAGCTAGATTGGAGACTCAGAGCTTGTGCTGAGAGGCTTTCTGTATTGTCTTGGAAGTGTTTTATTGTTTTATGACTTCCAGTATTTCCCAAAGATCTGAAGAAAAGGCCTGTAAGTTAACTAGGGGGTAGTAATTCTCTTAGATATAGTCAGGAATATAGCAAAGCTTAGTTTAGATCTTTTTCTTTATTTATTTGAGACTGTCCTGCAATGTTGTTTTAAATATTTCCTGTAATGTTCAAATCTGATGTCACTGTAAAGATATATATATATATATATATATATATATATATATACATATATGCATATATATATATATATATATATATATATATATATATATATATATATATACACAGTATACCAATTATTTTCTTATTTTATTATTTATTATTACAAATACTTAAACCTTTCATTGTGGCTGATCTTTGTAGAGATATTTAAGTTCTGACAGTACTTGCACATTTATTTGGTGACACTGTGTAGGCCACTAATGGCCTTGCTCTTGGTCAGACTATCATTTGTATTAAATACTAACATTACACAGTAAGATTGGACACCCTTTGTTAAGGGCCTTAAAGTAGCTAAGGATTTGGCTGGTGGTAGTGATAACTACTTTATAGTCTGGGCAAAAGGGGGCACAGCTAGTAAACCTGTGCTAGCCTTTCCCAGGTGTGTGTGTGTGTGTGTGTGTGTGTGTGTGTGTGTGTGTGTGTGTGTGTGTGTGTGTCTAAATCAAACCTCAAAGAGTGTGAATGTCAGCTACCTGGGCAGGAACATAAAGCACTGGTTGGACAGAGAGGGTGCTGGAAGGTCTTGGATTAGCCACTCATCTGAGACCTCCCCTCTACAGCTGTACCAGTGGGGAGTCTTACTGGGGATGTGGACAAAGAGGAGACACCATCCCCCGACTGACTGTGGTTTCTGTGTGCTCTTAAGGGAAACTGCACTTGATGCAGAGAGCTGCATCTGGAAATACTGTGTTTGCACCTTGTTATCCTCCCAGTGTACATCCCCCACTGGTGCCAGTGGTGAGGATTGAGGCTCCTTGATTACTGGTCCAGTGGTGGGGCATCACAGAGACTGTTAATAAACATTTTTTGTAGTATAAGAAGTCTATAACTCTAATTATCATAATTATTTATTAAGCGAAATTCACCAATTTTTCTCCAAAGGTCACCAGTTTTCGGAGAGACCAAGAGGAGCACAGCTAAAATTTGAAATCAAAATCAGTGATGTCCCTAAAATTCAGGGACAGTGGAGAGGTATGTCTTGTAAGAATAAATGTCTTCATGTTTTCTGTTTGCTATGGTACAGCAAAGCTGAACATGACAGTCAGAAGACAAGGGAAATAAACCCCATGGAGAGGATGAATCTCCTGTAAGAGAAGATCTGCCAACTTCAGTGACTGCATATGTTGCTACAGGATTTGGCTACTGAGCCATGACATGACCCATGGTACAGAGCAGCTTTGAAATAAGGTAACATTGGTGTTATATGACACTTGGGCCTATTATAAAACAGGTACAACCTTGTTTTTATTTTATAAATAAGCTTTCTGGTATGTGGTTAAGACATTCCATAAAGGGTGAAAATAAAGTACAGTTGTGTATACTTACCATAAATGTAAATGTTAGAGTGTATTCACTGTTGCAGTCATTACATTTGGTAATCTGCTGGCAGGTTGCCCTCAGTCGGCCTGATTAACAAAGTCTTGGGTCCTGTGTCGGTTGCTGTCCCTTCTTCCATGACGTCAGGTCGTCAGGGGTATAAAACATGCAGCCGATGCCATTAAATCAGTTTTTCTTGCCCCAGATGTCAGGTGCCCCCCAAATGGGGAGCAAAATATATATAAATAATTTTAAACACAAAAATATATACCTCCAAACAAAAGCAAATACACCAAAAAGACTTTTAAGTGTAGAGAAATAAAGGAGAGGCATAGTAAGAAAAATAACAGGGGGCTGGAGGGAGGTTAACCAGGACTGCAACAGTGAATACACTCGAACATCTACATTTATGGTAAGTGTACACAACTGTATTACGTTCTTCGTGTTTCACTGTTGCAGTCATTACATTTGGGTAGATTCCCAAAGCTAAGGATGGGAGGATGGATTTATACAGAATTATGACTGGCTATTAAGGCCCTGCAAAACAGCAGTGGCAAAGCCAGCTCTGGATTTAGAGAAAATTGGTACGTGATGATTATTGGTGAAAGTATGATCTGAACTCCAGGTAGCAGCTTCTAGAATCTCCCTGGTAGGAACACCTCTGAGAAAGGCTGTAGAAGTAGATACAGCCCTGGTGGAATGGGATCTGTTCCCCTGGGGGAAAGGTTTTCCATGGTGCTTATAGCAGAAATTAATGCAATGGCTTATCCATTTGGAAATGGTTTGCTTTGAAATAGCCTTTCCCTCTGCCCCTGCAGCAAATGCTACCAGCAGTTGTTCAGATTTTCTTCGAGATTTAGCCCTGTCCAAGTATATCTAAGTTGTCTATGTACATCCAATGAATGCAGAATCCGCTCCCCTTTGTTCTGTGGATTGGGAAAGAAAGTTGGTAAATGAATGGACTAATTAAGAGCCACAATGGATGCCACCTTGGGCATGAAGGATGGGTTGGTCCTGAGTGACACCCTGTCCGCATGAAAGATGATGAAAGGCTCCACTGCCATAAGGGCCTCTAATTCAGAAATCCTTCTAGCTGAAGTGATTGCTAAAAGGAAGGCTGTTTTCCAGGAAAGGAATTTTAAGGATGCAGTAGCAGCTGGCTCGAAAGGAGGTAGAGTGAGTTTTTCCAATACAAAGTTAAGGTCCCAGGCAGGAGTTGGAGCTCTCCTGGGTGGCCTTAAGTTGTTGGCCCCTCTGAGATACTGCTGTAAGACATCTTTCACAGTCTGCATAGCTTTAGCCTTATCTTCCATCTTTTTTAGAACTTCTTCAGCCTTATTGCCAAACAGATGGTCCTGCTGCAAAGGAGCATCCAACAATTTTGCTTTAATATGATCAGGCAGAGATTGCTCCTTAAGCCAAGCATGCCTTCTAAGCACAGACCCAGTAACAGCAGCCCTGCAAGAGGCCTTCAAAGAATCAAAACCACATTGCAAAGTATGTTTTCCAACTTGTTCAGCTGAATGCAATAAATCCTGTAAATCTTTATTTTCCACACAGTCAGAAATCAACATAATTTTCTGTTTAAGCAGTCCCATGATATGCTGCTGATATTTTAGCATATGGAATGGACAGTTTAAAGCCCTGATTGCAAAGGCTGCAGAAGTATAAACCTTCTTACCTCATCTATCCAGCGCCCTGGAATCTCCATCAGAAGGGGAAGGATTTTTAGCAGTAGAAGCCTTAATGCCCTTGGGGCCTTGAGAAATGGTTTCAGGATCTGCAACAGGATTTTTTAAAAGGAATTTGAGGGAGTCAGGAACCCTGTAGTATCTGTCTGGCTTACAAGGAGCCAGAGGCAAAGAATCAGGAGCTATACTAGATTCTGAAAAGACATCATCAACAATGTCTAGTACAGGAGGTATAGCCAAAGGCCTATGCTGAGGAAGAAGAAGAAAATCCCTAAGCCTCTTTTCGGATTCAGAGAAATCCTGACTTTCCCAGTGGAAATGCTCCCGTAAAGTATGTAAAGTTTCCCCCAAAAGAAAAATCCTCAGGGGGAGAAGCAGAAGGAATGGAATCCTCTGCATTTGAGTCCTCATAAGTAGGTACAGACAAATCCTGTTCATTAGAAGAGTCAAAAGAAATAGAATCCTGTTCAGAAGATTCATAGTCAGGTTTAGCCCTAGGCCTCTTTGAAGGTGGGGGTTGGCTACCCCTGATTAGAGTAATTAAATCTTCAGCCATTTTGATCATTTGTTTTTAGGCATAGGGGCCTGCACATGTGGCCTAGGCATCGTTTTTTTAGACATAGATCGAGATTCTGGCCTTAATACTTAAGATGGCATCAGTTTAATATACAAATCTGTACGCCTGAATATACCCTCAGAAGCCGGTGCCTGCACAGCAGCTCCGGACCCATCCAAGGTAGAGACATCCGCGGGTTCCATAACTGAAGCATCTCGCGGCATACCGGACTCCGAATGGGTCTCAGAAGAGGCCTGCGAATCAGAAGTAGCAGGTATTAGGGGTTGCGAAAGCGCCTCACTGAGTACCAACGAACTGGCGACTGGCTTAGAAGCGTCGTTGGCAGTTTTGGACCTCAACAGCCTGTCTCTGTCTTTTTCTTTGCATTTTTTAGGTATTCCAGTAGTCCGATTGCTAAACGACGTCATTTCTGGATAATTAAACTGTGATCCAAAATATTTAGAAGCAAAAATGTACTAACGACGGATAGTGTGCTGATTACATAAAGCACAGAACTGATAGCAAGGTACGTCGTGGTCAGGGCCTAGGCAAGGAATACAGTACAAGTGAAAATCCTTATGAGGTATTTGCTTCCCACAAGTAATACAATTATTAACTTTTACTCACACTGGTAAGGAGCAAGAAAAAGTTTCCCCAACGGGGTACTTAGCTTTTTAGTTGAAGACTTCGGTTCTGAAACTTGAAAACGAAAATTTCAGGAGTTGGCCGACTGGCACTTGCGAACTGCTTCTGCTTCGGGCACTGCACAGCAAGAAAGATTGATGTAATGGCGTTGGCTGCATGTTTTATACCCCTGAAGACCGGACGTCATGGAAGAAGGGACAGCAACCGACGCAGGGCCCAAGACTTTGTTAATCAGGCCGACTGGGAGCAACCTGCCAGCAGATTACCCAAATGTAATGACTTAAACAGTGAAACACGAAGAACATCTGCATGTTAACATGTTCAGGTATCTTGTAATATGAGACACATTACCTCAGAATATCTTCATAAACTGAAATGCTCCCACAGAACTGCTCAGACAAGTCTGCACTGATACAGATTTGGAAAAAAAAAGACCTGGAATACGTCACCTTCTTCAAATAAAAGTCAGGTGTATTGTTTCTATGCAATTTCTAAATGCAGTCTGACACTAAACTCAGTTACATGTATTTGACTGCAAAATTAAGGCAATGGCTTATTTTGCCTTTCTTCAGCAAGTTGGTCAGTTCAGAACTCCTAAAAAATGCACAAGGCTCTCAAAAAATACAGCCTCTATAAAATTTTAAATTTTTGCTCGGAGAAGCTCAGCAGTAGAGGATTGCCCACATGGCTGGGTTTATATTTAATTATGCAGATACAAGTAACATTCTGTAATATACTTCTTTAAATGTACAGAGCAAACTCTTTTGATTGCACACTTTCCTGGTTGTTGAATAGAAATACAAAATATAAAAGCTTTAACAACTGCATATGGGAGGTGTCAGCAAAACAGAAACTGAATTTGAGGGGGTGTTTACTTGCTCATGTTACTTTCACAGACAAAGAAATGAAACTGGCATGAGCACGCACTGAAATTTAGACTGTCACACACAGGGGAATGTTTTCATGTTTGTACTAAAAAAAATGACGCCAATACTGCGTACATGAGAGAAGGACTTAAATTCTGATAAAACTGATTACAGTGCTGTAAAGCTGTCGATATCATGCAGTTTGTTAAAATGCATCATCTCTGAAGGGATGTTTCCAGCCTGCAAACATTCATCTGACAAAGGGAACGAGCAAAATGGAAATAAAGATACACTTAAAATAAAACAACCCCATTCTATAAAATAGAAAAATATTATTTAGCTCATAATTCATACCCACTCCACTCCCAAAAAAATAAACTGTAATGAAGCAGAGATGTCTAACAGCTTCTATAACAGTAAAACATCACTTCATAATTTTATTTCTTAAAAACCTCAAAATATACTGCAAAAAATTTAAATTTATAAACTATATAGAATCCCACTGTACCTATCAGAATATAATTATTCTTCCTAAGGTATAAATACAATAATTGCAACATTTTCAGCTTGATTCTTGATATTATACAGTTAGTCCCTACAACAATAACTCCCTGGTAAGCATTGTTATACTAAATTATAACCTTCCATACTAATATGGATGCCTCAAGTAATTTATGATCACTGGGAAAGGACGAGGTGTGCCACATAGAAGGATTTCCTGACTGCTGTGGCAATGTGATTATCAATGGAGAGACTACCACTCGACCTTGCTCCCAAGGTCTCTTATCACACATTTGGCATGAAGTAGACTGCCGCCTATGTGGTAGTTCACAGGTACAGAGTTTTTACCAAAGGGGATGACAATGCACTTTTTGGCATTGAGCTTGAGGTCATGGCTCTGACACCAGGCACCTGTCTCAAGTGAGGCCCTTCTGTAGGATGTCCACATCATTTGTGGACTCTACTACGGCTCCTAGTTTGCGGTCATCTGCGAACTTTGTTTGCCAGAGGCTTTCTGTGTTAGCCTGTACTTCAGAGAAGTAGATACCAAACAGGAGAGGTCCCAGGACTGAACCCTTGTACTCCACTTGTCACTGGTTTGCAGTCATACTTGGAGTCTGCAACTTTTACAGTGTGGGTTCGGTCAGTGAGCCAGTTGGCAACCCATCTTGTGATGTAGGGATTTATACACACTTCACAAACGGTCACCTCTTCTTTTGCTTTCAAATTTCCTGGTATCACTAGACTTAAATTATGCTTATCATCATATATTCATCCAGACTTTAGGCGTTTAACATTTTGTGTGTCTGGATCACATTATCAGTTCTCTGCCTTACCCTGTGGACTATTCACTGTACCAAAAGTGTTCACAAATTGTCTAGCTCCAGTTGTAGCTCATTGCAGGCTACAGAGTATACACATTTGTCCATATTTAGATGGCTTGCTCATCTTTGCAGAGTCTTTTTTTAAAAGTGACCAGAATCTCTCTCTCCATCTTGGGTGAGAGATCTCTTACACAAGCGGTGATTCCAACAGAACATTAAAAAGTCCTTCCTGACTCCTTTACACAGGACCGTGCTCCTCAGATGTCAACAAGACACCTTGATTCAAACAGCTTTTCTTCCATTAAAAATACACCTTTTAGATATTTTCTAAGATTTTCCACTCAGACTTCAGTCACTGCAAGGGAATACCTCTGTATTTTGGGTCTTATGGCATCTATGATTCTCAATATAACCCTGGCAAGACCCAACATAAGAAAGGTATCTGAAATCTCTATGGTTCCAGCATTAACACCCTTCATCTTTTCCAACTCCAGTAACAGGGTTTGTCAAGAGAAACCTTTTGGTGGAGACTACTGATATCCTTAAATTCAGGTCTCCCCTTCTCCCTCCCTGCTCCAAAGCAGTCAGTCATCACATACACTTCGGACTTTGCTTGTGGAGCAGTTTTAGGAGGTTGTGTACTTTTACCTATAAGGTCCATAGCAAAGTAAGCTAAATTAAGTTTGATGCTATTGGCAAGTAGATGCTTCAGTAAAGTATCACCCATAACATTTTTCACCACATGCATATGATGCCATGAATAAACAGTTATTTTTTTACAGAAAGTCACTAGATCAGTGAGATATTGCAAGATTAATTTAGGGTCACAGTATCAAAAGAAGAGTTTATGTTGCTACTGATTCCCCCACAAGAATATATATTGTGTACACTTGATAGGCAGTACATTACAGCACTGAAATTAGCTAAACTTGTATGCCGTGACACTGAAGATGACTCATATGTGAGTAAGCCTGTACTTCATCTGAGATTACTGTGCATTTAAAAAAGAAATAGGAGAGGTAGCATGCTATGACTCAGGGCAGGTAATATTGTAAAGAGTAGTGTATGAGTTATTGCTGAATGACTTGGGTGGTGATGTAGACAGAATGAGGAGAAGTAGAAGGCTGTATGGCTGACCAAGCCAGTGGGATAACAGCCAACACTAGCATCTTTAGTGCTGAGGAGCAGAGGAAGTGGGTTCTCTATTTTTCTAGGTGACAAGTTTACAGGATCAATGCTATGAACTACTAACAAACTGCTTCCTGTGCTCCAGGGCCTGTTCCTTCAGCCTTCATTTCTAATTCTGAGGAAAGGCAGTTATCAGTGTTCATTTGGAGGGGTAATGCATTCAATGATATACAGTATTAGAGAGGGCAAGATGAAATATTGTACTGGTCAGCCCTTATGGATGTTAGGGAGGCAACCACTAAAGACACCAGTAAAGTCTGGGCGAGGGGGCTTGGTTTAGCGGATTTAGTGGCGATTTCAGAAGGGACAAGAGTGAAGTACAGTAATCTGCTGATTGAAAAGGCATGACAATTTTAGCTACTTCCTTTTGAAGATTGTGAATAAAGCAAGCAGTGGGTCAATTTTGGGAAATGCTAATTTGTATCATAACCTCACCCCCCCCCCCTTTTTTTCTTTTGTAGAGTGCACTGCAGTGGTCACAGACTTGGAAAAAATTTACATAAGACACACTAGCAATCTTGAATGGCAATATGTATTGACAGGTCAAATCAGATTGCAACATACTAGTAAAAATGGAACCAAAAAGTGAGATATGGGGAGTACAGGGTGTGGACGACAAGTGTGTTGTGTTCATTTTACTGAATGTGAAAGTTACAGAACTACAGGAAAAGGTGGAATACTTTGATTGGGCAGGTGAATTCACTCCTAAAGGACATGTCTAGGGAAGAAGGTAACACAGGAGAAAGTGTTAACAAGCAACTGAGAAAGAAGAGAAGTTGGGGAAGAGCCAGCCAATCACAACTGGCAGACAAGTTCATGGACGAGGATGAAGAAGCAAAGTGGCTGTGAAGGAGGCACAGAGCATAGGTCACCGGTGGAACAGATGGTGTGGCTACCATCGATGGAGAATAGTACATGTACTCATTAAAGGGGGTTCAGCAGCACTGGAACCCCCAGAGAAGCAAAGGAACAACTGGAGAAAACACATAAGAGACATGCTATGTAACTTGCCTAGAGACGGATGGTTAGTGCTGCAGGAGATTCTAGGGTCCAAGGTAAACAGTGGTAGGCAGGATCATGGTGAACTACAGCCTGGCCGCAGTGGGCTAGGAGTGATGGCTGATGACTATCCAATGTTCCTTTTGTGGAATACAGATAACCTGTCCACAGCAGAGACAAGAGGGACATGGGTGGGATAAGATGCCACCAGAGGCTCTGCAACCCAAAGGGTGGGAAAAGAAGGTATGCATCTGACTGTACACACACACACAGAGGGTGGCACAAGAAAAAATTCAAGAGGGGGTGAAAACAGAAGTCTTTGACTTCATGGAAGCCTATATCCAGGTGGTAAGGACTTGACAGCAGCAATTGCTGGACTATGAAAAAAAAAAAGCGTCCAAAGTAAATTGAGGAGTTGGGACAATTTGGTAACTGCCTTTACAGACTGAATGATGGTCTCACTAGTAAGGGATTCTCAGATAGGGTTGCCCAAGTTAGTAAATTTCATGACACTCAATGAAGTATGGAGATACAAGGATGGACTGCATGGTTGTGGTATGACCAAACATTTCAGAAACTCAAGGAGCGGGATAGCACTCTGCAGTGGGAAGTAAAGCATGTACACAACCAGATAGGGAATATGGACAAACCGATAGTGGCAAGGGCACCACAGCAGGATAGGAAGGCATTCAATGCAGAGTAATGACGGTAGGCCATCTACCACTTCTCACAATGCAGGGGGGAGTCACCTGTGCATTCACTGTGGAAGGTAATAAGAGGGGGAAACTCACCTCTAGGAATTACATGGGACTGCACCCCTACAACACGGGGGATTTAGACCATAAGGCAGAGTGTCCACCTGGTGGATCAACAGCTGTGGAGTGAATCCAATATACATGGCACACAAGCAGGCCCACTCCCCAGTCTGAATTGCGGTATTAAACTCAGTGCTGGGTATCTACCCAGACAAAGTGATGGCCAGAGAACTAACTGCAGGTTTAGCATGAGGTTTTAGGATTACAGCATGGCTGAAGCCTGATAAGTCACAATTTAAATGTCAGGAGAAAGTAAAGAGCAGTCTGTGCAGCAGATGTTGAATAAAGAAATCAGTTTCGAATGGCAGGCTGGGCCATTCAAATGTTCACTATTCTCATCATAGAAAATCTTCCTGCTTGACCTGGTTTCCAAAAAAGAAAGAGGGGGATTTTCGCTTGATACACCACCTGTCGTTCTCCAAAGGAAAGTATGTCAAACAATCAGTGGATGAAAAATATCTTGGGTTTCAATACGTGTCACTAGGTGGTGGGATTTCCATCATCAGCAAGAAAGGTTTCAGTTGGATGGCAAAGTTAGACTCACAGTCTGCTTTCCTTCTGATACAGGTGCATATGGAAGACACTCGCCTATTGGGCATGAAGCTTAGCAGTACCTTTTACTTCAACATAGCCATGCCCATGGGCTATGCAGTGGCTTGTGCCACATTTGAGAAATTCAGCAAAACCATACACTGGACACAGCAAAGAAATAACAGGGGCTGCATGGCAGTCGTATATCTAGATGATTTCTTGATCATGGGCCCATCCTGAGACATTACAATGATAGGGATATGCAGGACTTCAAAGAACTGTGTTGTGTTCTGGGGTTACCCCAGTGGAGGACAAGGAAAAGGGCCCATCTCAGGTCATAACCTTTATGAGGTTGGAGACGGATCCCAGGGTTCAAACAGTGCATTTAGTGGTGGACAAACTGACCAATTCTCAAAATAAAACAAACACCAGGGTTCAAACACTGCATTTAGTGGTGGACAAACTGACCAATTCTCAAAATAAAATACAAGAGCTAAGGTGCAAAAAGAAGGCAAGGGTGGGAGAGGTCTTGGATCTACTGAGCTTGTTTAAATTCACAATCCAGACAATTGCCCTGGATGTACCTTTAATAAGGGGCAGGTGAGGCTGCTCAAAGGGGCCAGTAATAAACACCACTGGGTAAGACTAATGCAGGAAACGAGGTCAGACCTGGGAGGTACAGCAAGTATTTTTAGAAAACGTTAATGGGTTTGACATTTTGGCAAGATGATAGAGTATATGATGTGGACTCAGAACTGCAAACAGATGTGTCTTGGTCTGTGGGTTTGTGGGCTTCATGGCAGGTAAGTGGTTTGTGGCCAGCAGACTGGGGGAGTGAGGTTAGAAGTGACACTACCTTTCTTGAGATCATTTTTATTTGGGCTACCCTTGTCATTTGGGGAGGAAAGTTGGTGAACCGCAGGAACATATTCTATGTTGACAACAGGCAGTAGTGGAAGCATTAACTACTAGATATGCTAGAGTTTAGAGAGTACACATGGTTATAAGAAAACTGGTTTAGCATGCTTTGTTGCACAACATTTCATTCACAGCAGTCTATGTATTAGGCCAAAGAAATTACATTGTTGACTCTCTTTCTCAGCAGCAGTTCCACAGGTTCAGAACCTTGGGCGCATCCAACATAGGAGAGACCACCCCAGTGGAAGTGTCAAGGACTGGAGAATGGCAACATGGTGGCAAGTGAAGAAGTCATGGGTGCCTAGGATTAGGATGGCCTATGCCAGAGCAGTGAGACCGTTTGTGACAATTTTGAATGAGCTGCTACCTTCCAAGAGGTAGTGGACCCCATAACTGATAAAGAAACATTTAGTTTCCAGGTAAGAATAGGGAGAGGCAGCAGCCACAGCCAGGAAGCAACTTGCAACCATAGGATGGGTCTTGAAAGGGGGAGGCAGCCCTGACCTAATAAAAGATGACTGAATGGTGGAAAGAATGATGAAAGGGTGGGAATGAAAAGGCCAAACAGTTCAGGATACCCCTTATACTTAGCATGCTGCCCATCTTACTAAATGGACTGAAGGCAACAATGGGGAAATACAGAAATGTTGTAGCCCGAGTCAGATTATTTTTATCCCTTTATTACAGGGTATTCAGAGTAGGGGAACTGATCATGTCGCACACCAACCATCACCTCCAGGGTGGGGTTAGCTGGGGGACATAGCCACTGGATCAAGCATGTGTATGAGGAGATGTAAAAAAATAAATAAATAAACAAATAAATAAAAAAGTAACACATTTGTCAACCTGTTTTTTGTGTCATTTAAATGCAGGCATCCAGCAAGTATTTTTGATCAACAATTTCCATATTCACTGGACCATCAAGAGAGCACAAGTTCACCCTGGAGGAGCACAGTTGGGCCTTGACCCTAAAATGTGGAGAGTCCAGTGGCTGGGATAGTGAAGGATGATGTAGGATCTACTGCTTCCTACAACACTGCAGATGCGTGAAGAGCACAGCCCATCCACTAGAACTGTAACAGAATGATGTAGGCCTTGTTAATAAGAGAATAACAGCCATGATAATGAGGTACTCATTGAAGATAAAAGTCATTTGCTGTAGTGGGTAGTCAGTGTATTATGAAATGCTGGGGAAACTGATATGGCACCAGGCTGTCTTCTCAAGAGGCTTTCAAAGAACCAGAAGATACAGCGACAGTATGCCTGTTTGTTTAGACATGAGGATTTGGATGACAGGGACCCAACATGGTACAGGCTAGATGGAGTACACCTCTCTGATCTCAGTCTGGACCTCTACAACTTGCATATGGCATTCCTAGTTCAAGAATTAGGCAAGCATACTGGGCAGGGGAGCATTTGAGGTGGAAGGGAAGACCAGGCAAATAGGCAGCAGAGCTGGGTGTTTGGTGGTTGGGGAAGAGGGGAAATCTCTCCCTCCTTCTCCCCCCCCACCAAAACTTTGGGGGATATATCCACAGCACAGCAAGAGCTGGCTTGAGGAAGCAAGATGACCAGGTGACCTGGCATTAAACATATCACTATTATGGAGGAACAGGGGGCTTGGTGCCAATGTGAGTAAACCAGCTATAGAGAGCTCTGGCAAGGTTCAGCTTTCCAAGGTGCACAGGGGTCATGTCACCTGGGCACCTATCACTGGAGCAGATGAACCCTGGATTTCAGGCAAGATTTTAGTAAACTAGAGGCAGGTCACTGACTACTAGTCTGTGGAAATTCCAGGTTGTAGTAAACTACAGTTAGTTCACTGACTAGTCTTTGGGATTCTAATTGCATGTCATAATGCATGTCATAACCTGCCACTGTTTGAACGTATTTCTTTATGCAAACTGAAATGCAAATATAATGTGTGCTTTGGTTTATGATGAAGCTGTAATAAAGAGGTCAAGATATCCAGACCATGGTGTGGTTACTGTATCCTGGAGGGGATGTGAGGGGGCAAAGAATGCCTGTAGCGATCTCACAAAAAGCTGTTGCCCCTCATATCTTGTGAACCAGAAGTAACCATAGGGCTGGCATTGGCAGGACGCAAAAGGACCTGCCTAGCAAAAGCTCTGCTGGAACTGGCAGGACAGCAGCTGGGAAAGATCAGGCCCACCCTACCAACATGTGGAAATAAGTGGAGTGGGGGTTCCCCTAGCCTTCTTCGCCCCACAACATTTTGGGGGTGAATAATTCATGGCACAGCAGAAGCCGGCTCAATGGAAGCAAAACTGAGAGGGGGAACTACTGGGCGATGTGGCAGTATACAGGTCATCGGAATGGGGGGCTTAGTACCATGGTGAGCAAATTAGCAATGGAGAGCTATGGCACAGTTGGACTTTCTATAGGGCACACGAGTCACATCACCTGGGTGCCTATCATCGTGTCAGATGAACCTCGAGTTCCAAGCAGGGTTGGAGTAAACTAGAGGTAGGTTGCTATTAGTATTCAAAGATTCTTGCTGCACAACATGACCTGCCATTGTTTGAACATATTTGTTTATTACGAGTGAGGTGGAAGTACAGCGTGTGCTTTGGTTTATGCAGAAGCTGTAATAAAGGGGTCATGACACCCAAACTATGGTGGAGTTATTGTATCATGGAGGAGTGAGAGGAGACTACAAAGTATGTAATTGCTGCAGAGACCATGGTGATGAAACAGCCATCTCCTGTATTAAATAATATCTTTTAAAAACAAACTAATATTAGTTAGGCGAATCTAGCTTCATTGTTGTTAACAGTCTACAATTACACTGCATACATTTTTTTTATTCCTGCATAGCACTATACACCCTAATAAATACATTACATTCTTTCACCATTCATCAGGCATAAACCTGGCATCTGCTTAGCTGTACACTTATTTACTTGTCCTCTGTCAATCCTTTGGGGCCCACCTCATGGCTAAAATGGATCAAAGATCAGACAACCTATCCTGTTGTCAAAAATAAAAAAAAATAACAGCTTCAACAATGGAACATTGGGATAGGACAGCCAAGCAAAAGCTGAATATATGTAGAGGGCATTTACTAGCTCATGCCACTCTCACAGCCAAAGAACTGAAACTGGCTTGGGTACAGACTTAATATTTAATCGACATGCAAGGGAAAACATTACCATGCTTAGTGATACAAAGGAAAGAGGACTGAAATTCTACTTAAAATAGGCCAGTTGGATCATAAGCAACAGTAAAAAGACAGTCCATCTTTTACAGTTCTACAAGAATGCAGCTTTATTTTTCATTTCAGAAACTTCTAACGGGCTAGCAAACTCAAAGTTGCAGACTTAACAAATACAGTCTTTTAATGTAGCACTTCAAGATATTCAACACTAACACAGTTTGTACATCTTCTTCAACCCTCCCCCCTCAAAAACGATAACACTTTTTTTGGAAAGCAATATACTTGAATGCACTTTAATAAATCAAATTATAATACCGACTTACCTTCATAATGTCTTCAAGGTAGTGGGTCGAGCTTCCATTTGCATAAGCAGTTTGTATTACTGCTACTGGCAGGTCTACATTTGCCTAACAGATAAGACAATGAAGACTGAATAACTAGACACAATAAACTGAAAAAAAGTTACCAAAACAAAACAACGTTATTATAAAGCATAGCTACACCTCATCCCAGAAGAGAAAAAAATATTTATGGTAATTGTAATCTGGATGGCAGTTTCTCATATTACAGAGTTTTGCAAGCAGAAATCCTGATAGTATTCTATCTTTTTGTTAAGTCAGTGATACACGTTACAAGAGCAAAAAAATAAATCTCAAAATACCTTCCAAATCCCCGGTGGAACACTGATGCCATATTACACCTTTTGCTGGTTCAACCCAAATATTTCAGTACAGCCTACCGGAGCCTTTGGAACGCCAGAGACTAGCTAAACAGTATCATACTCCACAGTGACCACAACTGCTGTAGAGCTAGATGATTTAGTTAGGGGACACCAAACATCACCCTACCCCCAAAACTTTGGATTGGTTCTGCATCAGCTGGCTTTCACAGACTTTTCTAATGTAATTGTAGTTAATAGTTCAATACTGCTACTCAGATCAGGTCTTTTTTTAATACTTACAGTTGTTGGGGAGCCAGAGTTGATAAAGGTAGAAAGTAGGAGTAAGGGCAGTTCACACACACACACACACACACACACACACACACACACACACACACACACACACACACACACACAAATTTGTAAGACCTCCCACTTTCAGTTTTCATCAGGACTTTGACACATGAAAGGAAACTACAGATCTTTAAAAAAAAAAAAAAAAAAAAGTGGAGACAGAGGGCATGCAGACTCCACTGAACCAAAGAACCAAGTGATTACTGCTGCACCACTGTGCTTCCCCAACTAGATTCATAGGTTGGTACTAGGCTATCGGCCCTAGGGCCTATACAAGCCTAGCCATAACAATTCCCTGGCTATTTCTTTCCACAATATTTACTTCCCTGGACCCATGTCTAGCAAGGAAGTAAATATTGTGGGAAGAAATAGCCAGTAATAAAATTGTGGGAAGAAATAGCCAAAATAATAATAAATTCAAACTTGACCACCGAAAGTATGGCTACAGCTATTAGTAGTCCAGCATTAATGTGTTTGAAAGATTATCAATATTTCAGTGTTTTCAGCTGTGGGATAACCTAAAGTTAATAATAATCAATACTTAGAAAGATACATTTGATTAAAGCAATACGCAGTATCAGAACAGACCAGGATCTATTGTATTCTATTGCAAGTAAACTAAAGATACTAGTACAGTCAGAAAAACTTAGAAGATAAATATGAAGGAAAAGTACAAAGTAAGCAATTCATT
The DNA here is from genome assembly GCF_019279795.1 of Protopterus annectens. Classification (NCBI taxonomy): domain Eukaryota; kingdom Metazoa; phylum Chordata; order Ceratodontiformes; family Protopteridae; genus Protopterus; species Protopterus annectens. The sequence continues at coordinate 1,269,506,043 of NC_056725.1, read as the reverse complement.
GACGATCCCAAAAAGTTTTATAGAGAATTGGGAAATGAGGCAAAAAGTAACAGAAATACCACTAACGAAAGAAGAAATACACACATTTTGGAGAAATATCTTTGAAGTGCCTGTGGAATATAGCAAATATGCTGACTGGATACAGGAAGTGAAAGAAACAGCAAGTTCAAATGTACAGGATATGAAATGGGATGAAGTAACAGCCAGAGAAACTGAAATAATTAAGAAAAGCTCCTACATGGAAAACCCCTGGTCTAGATGCAGTACCTAACTTCTGGCTAAAGGCATTAACATTTTTACACAAAGATTTAGCCCTGAGTAAGTGCTATTTATATGTGCATCCCAAACAGGCACAAACCTAGCTAACAGGAAAAATGATGCTCCTTCTTAAGAGAGAGCCTACAAGCTATCCTAAAAACTAGAGAGAGTTTATAGTCATTTAGAAAACTCAATCATGGCAATACAACAAAAGAGTAGCAAAAGAAAGTCATGTGAAACAAAGGATCATTTGTAAAGTCATAATAGAGAATTGTAAAAAGCGGAAGAATCTAAGTATGGCAAAGCTAGAGTACAAAAAAATATTTGACAGCATCCCAAATTCATGGATAAAGGAGTGCTTACATATATAGACGGTCCAGCATACACTAATCAATTACATTACAGTGACCATGAAACAGTAGCAAACCACCCTGCAGTTAAGCTATAATAAAGGAGAAATTATTACCCCACAGATAAAAATTCAAAGAGGCATTTGTCACAGCTGCTCTTTTATCCTGCCCTCAACCCATCAAGCTGTCTACTTAACAGATTAGATCATGGTTACAAATTGGCTCCTAGAGAACAGCAAAGTGCAAAGGCTTCTCATCATCTTTTTGTGGATGATTTAAAACTATAGTTCACCAGATGAGAAGCTGAAATCACAACTGCAAGTGGATAAAACTTTCACAGTTGATATAAAAATGTAATCTGGTCTTGATAAATGTGCAAAAGCAACATTTAGAGCAGGGAAGCTATAGCACCAAGAAAATATCAGTCTGAGAAAGGAATGCGATAAATCACATTTTTTAAATTTATGTATTTATTAAGTCCCTACAAGATGTTTTACAGAGTCTGATGAAGTATTAAAAAAGGCAATTACTCTATGATTAAAACCAGTTTTGTGATAGTTTGTGTCTATGTAAACACGGGTGTTCTTTATTCTTTTCTCCAGTGCTGGTCCAATGAGGTTGTGTTTTAATAAATTAAACTGCTAAACAGTCCCTGTGACCTGGGTCATGCTTGAAAATGGACTAAGCCCACCAACCCAGCCAACAAATCAACTAAGTAAAATAAATTCAGGCCATAATGTTTTAACCACTTCCAATTACTTAAGTTGCATAAAATCCAAGAAAACATTATTACAACTTAATATACACAAAAGAGATTGTTGCATCACTCAGCAACTACCAACTCTGTGTTATATTTATTTATTTATCTGAAATTTGTTTACTGGGAAAGTCCAACTGGGTATGAGCTCATTTTCAGAGTAGGCCCGGGGAGAAAAGCTCAGCTCCAGAGTACACATTAAACAGAAAAGAAAATTGAACAATGATTACAAATATTAAGACAATAACAAAGTAATACAATATGTAAAATACAGCAAATAAAAAAAAAAAGCAAAATATAAAGGTAAGCAATAAGGTTGACCATACATTACATACAAGATAAAAGAGAGTTCTTAATAAATAGCAGAGCTCCCGTTTTCAGTGAGCATTTAAGAGATGTTTTAGCACCTACATGAAAAGCAAAAAGCTACACACTAAGGTATTATAACCACTGTTTGACTTCTAATTCTAAATGAGATTTGATGTTCTACCTATGACTCACTATCAGATCTAACAAAGAAACATAAACAGCCAACTTATTGAACAATTCCTACTGTTAAGCTCATTAGAAACCATTACAATACGAAATACATTTTTTTCCATAAAACTACTTGGATAATAACTGCTAGTGACTGTTGACCACAAGACTTGTTTCCACCTTGGCTTCCACAGTCTTAATGCACATGTATCTGTTAACAACAAAGATATACTTGTATCTACAAAATTAATTCCTGTACACATCATGTACTTCCTGCATAGACTGATGTACATCATTTCTTGGAAAGACTGATAAAGCAATACAGTATGATTCAGAAAAGACTGCAGAAGCACAACAACAAAAAAAAAAAAGAGTACCTGTAATTAACTGAAACATCTGAAGGCCAACATGCATTCACAAAGAGGTTTGAAACAAAGTGATAGGGCTTGTGACTTAGTACAAACTGCTTCAGCTTAGTGCCACCTACTGGCATAGTGAAAGAATCACAAAAGGAAAAAAAATTGCAACCCCATCCACAGCACAGAACTACAGGCAAGGCTCACTGATGCCTGTGCTCAGACCCTGCATGTAGATCAAAGTTCTGTGTACACAGTGAACAAAGAACAGTGGCATCTACTAGCTCCAGTTGTTTTGTGCAGCAGTAGTGAATTACACATCATATATCGCTTTTAAGTGTTGTTATAATGAAACATCTATCCAGCCATACATCGTGCTTCTGTGTTTAGTCTCTTCCCCAGCTATGCATCACCACTTTGTCAGGTTAATAAGACCAGAACAACGCCAGGAATGGTAGGGCTGTGTCAAACCATCTTGCAGCTTACACAGTACAACATTTTTACAAATTAATTATTCATAAGGTTCTCAGCTGCAAAATGCAGATGACACTAATGCTGAGCAGATTAATGGACTTTTTTTTTTAAACTTGCTCATATTTACAGAATGGTACTGTAATATCAAATAATGTTTTAAATTAGTCTACTGGGTGCAGATAACAGCCTTAATAGTACTCACTACTATCCAACACCCAGATCTGCTCTGAGTTACAGCACACCAGCACGAAAATGACAGAACCAACTGATACTGCTAACATCCTGGCAGATAGGTTCAGTGCTAACTTTACCCCCCTCTCTCCCCCTAAAGGGCCCATATCTATACAGGAAGAATGCAGAGTCCTGGTAATCACATCTATGCAGGTAAAAGCTGCACTACACAACATCCATGGGACTGGAAAACATCCCAGGCTGCATTTTACATAAACTTCAGAACGAACTGGCTCCCCACCTAAGCACCATGTTCAATCATAGTCTCACGTCAGGCTTTGTGCCCACTGAATGGTGCACAGCAACAGTTATCCCACTCCACAAAGGAGGGGGTCACCACTGATCCTAGGAACTATCACCCTATTAGCCTGACGAGCCTGGTCTGCAAGGCCATGGAACATATCATCATGGGACTCATAAACAAAGACATTGGTAACCTCCAAACTCTGGACCCCACCCAGTTCGGGTTTGTGAAAGGCAGATCATGCCTTCTGAACCTGATCGACTTCTTTGAGGCAGTCACCAAAGCCGTAGACAAGGGTAAGGTGGTCCACATAGCCTATCTTGACCTTGCCAAGGCTTTCAACACCATCCCCCATTCTGTAATTATAGCTAAACTCACTAAACTAGGTATAAATCCCTACGTCACAAGATGGATTACCAACTGGCTCACTGACAGAACCCACACTGTAAAAGTTGCAGACTCCAGATCTGATTTCAAACCAGTGACAATTGGAGTACCACAGGGTTCAGTGCTGGGGCCTCCCTTGTTTGGTATCTCCCTCACTGAAGTACAGGCTAACACAGAAGGCCTCTGGCTAATGAAGTTTGCAGATGACTGCAAACTAGGAACCATAGTCGAGTCCCCAAATGATGTGGACATCCTACAGAAGGGCCTCACTGAGACAGATGCCTGGTGTCAGAGGTGTGGCCTCAAGCTCAATGCCAAAAAGTGCATTGTCATCCCCTTTGGTACTCTGTACCTATGAACTACCACATAAAACAGCAGTCTACTTAACGCCGAATGTGTGATAAGAGACCTTGGGAGCCAGGTGGACAGTAGTCTACCTTTGATAATCACATCGCCACAGTAGTCAGGAAATCCTTCTATGTGGCACACCTCATCACAAAAGGGTTCTCATCCAGGAAAAAAAGAGGTCATTGTTCCCCTCTACTTGGCAGTCATTACACCCATTATAGAGTACAACACCCCTTTTGGAATGTACCTCACAAGACATCTGCAGCAGCTGGAAAGGCCACAGAAGTACCTCACAAAGAGGATTACTGGCCTCAAACAGATGCCCTACACTGACTGTCTCAAAAAACTCCAGCTTTACTCTGTAGCATATTGTCTGCTCTGAGGAGATCTCTGCCTAACATATAAAGCTATGTTAAACCCAGAGCTGTTGGACATGCTACACCTAAAGAAATCCCAATCCCTCCAAGCTACATGCTCTAGGGACCTAAACCTTGTCACCACAATAAACAGGACATGCTGGAAGGATAGATTCCTGTCCCAGAGACTTCCTATACTCTGGAACAAGCTACCCCATCTATGTCAAGCAAAGTTCCTCATTAGCACTCCAAGAAAAATCTCGATAAGTGGATGGGAAATAGGAAATACACCCCGGGGATCACTTCTGTGGCTCTGCTCGACAGGGGCACAGGAAATGAACTTTCTTGGGTGGTGTAAGCCAGGAAACCTTGTTGGCTAGGCTTACTTAGGCTCTTCAGCCTATAACCTAGTACCTACCTATGAACCTATAAATAAACCTGCATAATTATAAGAACACACTAAACAATACACTTGTTAATTATGTAAGGAGTCATTCATCACACACTAAACAATATACTAATTAATTATGTAATGAGCAGTCATATTTTTCTTGTATATGCAGTTATGTTGCTACTCTAATTCACCTAGTCTGTTCAATACATTTGCTTAGTCAGTTTAGCTGACAACACTTTGTGGCTGTTGATATTTTATTCTGGGAGTTTTATTTGTATCTTCATTTATAACAGGCATTAGTATCTTGTTGTTGGGTGCCACAGTGGTGCAGCAGATAGTGTTGTCACCTCACAGCAAAAGGTTTGACAGTTTGATTCTTGGCAGGGGTGCCTTCTGTGCAGAGTCTGCATGTCCTCCCAGTGTACATTCCAAAGACATGCAGGTGGACTGGACACTCTAAACTGGCCATAGGTGTGAGTGCGCATGCAAATGAGTGATGTGGAAGAACTATAATGGCAAAGCTGGCCACCCGGCAGTGTAAATCTTGGCTCTAGATGATTGTCACTGTTGAAGTGACATCCAGAGCCCATGTGCAAAAATTGGAAAAAGGCGTTGTGGATGGATGGATTTAGTATCTTGTTGCTGTGAAATTACTAGCCATCTTTGAGTGCTCTGTTCAAAAAGGGTAGCCAGGTCTTACAGTCTTGAAAATGTGGTAGCGAATCTAAATTCCTAGTACTTTGTCATTTCCTGGAGATATGGAGATTTCTATTTTGTCGATACTAAATTTACTAGTTGTTTTGCAGTGGTCTGCTTAACTGGTGGTGGCCTATTTTACAGACTTACCGCTCCAGTGTTTTGCCATTTCCAGTGGTCTGTTTGTTCCTTGCTTGTCTGATGTAGGGAACTGTTGTCTTTTTTGACAAAATGTTTCCTTTCAGAGAGGCAAACTGGTGTGCAGTTTTGAATCTTACTGGCATCCTGTTGTCTCTCATTTGTGAATTACTTTTGCTACTAACATGGAAGTCTACTGTATGTCTGCCAGCTGGGGCTGGCCCTTGCAACTGTGAGGCCCAATTTGCACTATTTTGTGGATCCCCAACCGACCATACCCCCAACCACTGACATCTTGAATTTAAGATTATTTGGATTAGATATTGGATTAGATATCTAGAATATATGCTACTACTGTGTATTAAAAGCAAAATAATGCATTTTATTTATTAGTTTACATTTTGTCAAAATATTAAAACAGATGGCTGTTTTGGTAAGTTAAGTACTCTGCACAGACTACCATCTTTTGGATGGACTGTAGGCAACACCAAACAGACCATGACACTCTGAAGTAAGCTCCTTTGAAACATGAAATCCGGTAAATTCTTCTGAGTTATAATTCTCAGCTCTTGCTCTCCATGCCAAGCATTCACAGATGCCCGAAAATGCAGGACATACGAGTCAGTAGGGATGGGCTTGAAGGTTTTGGAAATAATGGGGGAGGGGTGCAAAATGAAAAGAAAATATCTAAACTATCTTACACATTCTTATCACATAATACCACTTCCTTTCTTCTTGGGTTTCCATTCATCTCCTGCACAAACTCTGAATTTAGTCTCTTGCTCAGTTAATTCTCAAACCTTGTGAGAGAAAGCATGTTTCCATAAAACACACTGGAACTTCTTCAATGTTCTCAGTAATAATAATACTAATAATAATAACAATAATAACAACAACAACAACAATTATGATGATGATGATAATGATGATAATAATAATTATTATTACAGGCCTCTCCATAGAAATAACACTGGCCACACACCACCCAGTTATAATTATTTCTGAAAGTTTATTTTTATTTATTACACTGGGTAAGTGGTTTAATACTTGCAGATCATTTCCAGCCATATCCCAGGCAAAGGGCAACACTAAAGTTTACATATGTATGGGTAATTTAGAGTAGCCACTAAGCAGAATATTTTGACAGAGGGGAGGAAATTAGAACACCTTAAGGAAACCCACTTGTATGTAGGAACAGCATGCAATACCCAAGCAATTTGTTTAGATTTCTGTGTAATACACTTCCTTCCCAAACTCCTTTCCCAATCCAGTCCAATCATTTTCTAGCTTTTTCTGATCATCCCATCCTAAAATTCTGTACAAGACTCTGAAACAATGGTACCCCTGAAATAAAATTATGAGTCAAATTTTTTCTGTCATGTTTTTTACTCTTTCAGTCTAGTGGCATTATTTTTCTATCTAACCCTGCATTCTGACAGTCAACAAAAAGCATTGAGATTATTCTACTTGCAACTGCAGCAAGTGTTTTTCTAGCATAACATTGCACTGGTAAAGCACAGCTGTGCAAAATCTTACTATAAAACAGCAGATATCCTTCTCTTCACTGTTGCAATATTCTTCACAGTAGGGATTTCCTGTGAAGGACAGCCCAATATCTGGCCGGTACACCAAAGCCTTTAGATCTTGTACGCACAGTCTGTTGCACATATGCTTAACGAATAACATGTAGGGCATAAAGGTGACATACAGACACAGTTACCCAGAACTGCATTGCCCCAGAACAGTCTACATTGGACAAAACAGGCTATGTACATCCAGAAGGAGAAAATGCAGATGGAAAAAAAAAGACCCTTGACCAGGAAGGGAATCAAAACAAAACCCAAAAGAAAAAAGGAGGTTGGAGGGAGGGAGTGAATATTGCAACAGTGAAGAGAAGAACATCTACTGTCATGGCAAGATTTTACACAACTGCACTATGTCCTTCTATATCACTGTTGCAGTATTGTTTACAGCAGGAAAGAATACAACAGCTCAAGAAAAGAAATGGAAGTAGAAGGCTGGGAAGAGCCCGCAACAAACTCATGCGGAATGATTGAGCAAAACCTGATTGAGCAAAATGTGCTCTGGCCCTAGAAACCATATCCAATTTATAATGCTTGGTAAAAGTGTGCACTGAAGACCAGGTAGCAGCTTCAAGGATGGAACTGATGTCCATTCCCTTGACAAAAGCATCAGAAGAGGCAACAGCCCTAGTGGAGTGAGCTCTATTTGGAAGTAGACAGACATTTGCCATGAAAAGAATAACAAAAAGAAATGGCCTTAGAAATCCTGGAGGAGATGGTTTGCATAGAAACAGCCAACGCCAATGTCCTGGGATGAAAAGAAACAAAAAGCTGGTCAGATTTAGAATTGCCTTAATTTTATCCACATAATATCCGAGTTGTCTGTGCAAATCCAAGGTATGTAGGACCGACCCTCTCACTAGCTGACTGAGAAGGGAGTTGAACTGCCTGATTCAAAGACAACTCATTAACCACCTTGTGCATAAAAAAAGGATTAGTACAAAGGAACACCCAGTCCCGGTGAAAAAAAAACGAAAAAGGAGGTATGGCTATTAAGAGCCTGAAACGCAGAACCCCTCAGCAGAAATGAGAGCAAGTAATAAGATAGTCTTCTATGGGCAATGTTACAGAGAAGCTGAACATGCAGGCTCCAGAGAAGCCTGGGCCAAATTTTCTAAAAACAATAAGGTCCTAATGAGGAGGAATAGGCGTCCTTGAGGATCTAAGATGCAGGATGCCTTTAACATGTTTCACTTAAAAATGAGGAGGATTCAAGGACAGATGGGCATAAATAGCCGACAAATGGGCCTTTACAGAAGAATAGGCTAAGCCAGACTGGAGCAACACACACAAAGAGAACTACAGGGGTCCCCCACTGAAAAAAGGATCTTGGTTGTGAGCATGGCACCAAACAGAAAATCTCTTCCATTTGAACATACAAGACTTTCTGGTTACAAGTTTTCTTGCCTCCTGTAAAACCCCCGTGCGCATCCTCAGAAAAGACTCATCTAAAAGGGATCAAAACCCTATCACCACAGTGACAGTTGAAGACTGGACAAATGAGAATGGATGAGTGACCCCTTGTCATGTGTGAGGAGGTCCAACCAGTGAGGTAACTTGTGATGATTGCCCCAGGTCAGATGTATTAGAAGAGGGACACTAGTGCTGTCTTGGCCAAAAGGGAGTCACTAATAAGATTTCTGGGGAGTCCGGATGAATTTTTGCATGACTCTTGGAAATAGGGGAAGGGGTGGGAAGGCACAAAGAGACATCCCTTTCCAAGGAAAAGAAAAGAGCATCCATCTTCCACAGCAAATGGTGTGGCACTCTGGAACAGAAAAGAGGGAGCTGCCAGTTCAGAGGAGAGGCAAAAAGATGGACTATTTCCAGAAACACATCTCTGTGAAGCACCCACTCATAAGCCCATGTTTTGGACCTGCTCAACGCATATTCCACAAGATTGTGCTCTAAAGGAATATACACTGCTTGAAGAGTTAACTGAGAACTGTGAGCCAGATCCCAGGCGTGAAGTGCCAGCATGCAGAGAAGGTTAAGATTTGGTGCCCCTGCTTGTTGACATACCACATCATTGTGTTGTTGTCTGTGTAAACCATCAGGGGACCTAGAGAAAGCATGGGGTGAAAAGGTTGAATGGCCAGAATCAGAAGTCTCATCTCATTGATACTGATGTGATCTAATTTCTGACTGGAGGCCAAAGACCTTGAACTTTCATATGACCACAGGAAGCCCCCCACCCCAAGACTGAAGTGTCTGTGAGCACTTATTGAGAAGGAACCAGAGGATGAAAGGGCAGGCCTGGGTTGAGAGAAAGTTGCCAAATCCACCATTTGAATTACCACTTTAGACAAAAAAAAAGAGGTGCAGTGAAATCCAGAGGATGGCAATGTTGAAGTCAAACTGACTTGAGGAAGCATGGAAGCTTCTGCATATGCAGTCTGGCAAGAGGGAGCATTGAAAGAGAAGATGCCATGAACCTCAAGGTTCACAGAAACTCTCTCTCTGGAACAGCAGGCAGATGAAGAAGAAACTGAAAGAAGGCTGTCAAGGACAGAACTTTTGAAGGTAAAAGAGAGGTCAACATTTGGTACTGTTTGAATCCTGCAATGCAGATGCACATGATCCTGAAAGGGAGTCAGGACAGACTTCTGAAAGTGGGTAGTGAACCTCAGTCTTTGGAGGAGAGATATGATGAACTCCAGATCCTGTAACAGGCAACTGGGAGAAGGCACCTGAAGCAACAGGTCATCTAGATAAGGAAAAATCTGAATGCCTTGTAGCTTGTAAAAGGGAATCAGAGGAGCTAGACATTTTGTGAATACCCTTGTTGCAGTAGAGAGGCCAAAGGGCAAGGCAGATAACTCAAAATGAGAGGAAGAAACAGAGAAATTTCCTAAAGAAAAGTGAATAGGAATATGAAAGTAAGCATCCTTCAGATCCAAGGACATCAGAAAAGCCTGGGGTAGTACAAGAGGATACAGGGTTTGAAGAATTACCAACCAAAAAGAAGGAACCTTGAGAAAGGTGTTGAGCAAGGAGAAATCCAGAATACGTTTCCAAGCACCCTCCATTCAAGGGACCATGAACATCTTGGAGTAAAATTCCTTTCCTACTTGTGAAAGAGGTTCAGGTTGAATAGTTCCCTGGCACACCAAAGACCTTTGGGAAATGAGGAAGTTGTTTCAGAGGAGGTTGGGGAATCCCTGAAAAAGGAGGGAGAGGCTTCTATACCAGGAAGCAAGTCTAATGGATGATATACTGCCAGATTCTTAGGTTCTTTCTAATATGCCAATTTGGAAGACGAGCCGAAGGGACAAGAGATCCTGGATGAAGGATGGGGGGGGGGGGCAAAATGTCAGACACAAGCAGGATTGACAGATAAAGAAGGCATCCAAGTTACAGCAGCCTGAGAAGACTTAGCAGGAGGAGCTCACCTACCACCCTTCATGCCTTTGATGGCCTGATAAGGCTGCCTGCCAATAAAAGCAGACCTAGTAGGATAGTTTCTCTGGAACTTGGGGATAGGGGGCACAAAAATATGTTTAGGATCCTGCAAAGCTTTACCTTTTTCCTGAAGAGACAAACATAGCAGCAATCATCGTCCCAAAGAGATTTTTATTATCCAAAGGAACATCCAGCAAATTGGTCTTAATGTAGTCAAGTAAAGACTGCATGCAAAGCCAAGAATAATGTCTCATTATAGACCCAAAGGCAGCAGCTCTAGAAGAGACATCAGCAGCATCACAGCTATACTTGATACAGTAACAAGCCACCTGAAAGGTAGAACCCAAAATAGATAGAGCAGAAGATTTTGCTTCAGAATCAGGGAAGTCAGAAATAACCTGACAAGCCTAAGCAACCGAGGCCAGAGCATATCTGATTATGTTGGTTTGGTAACTAATGGCCCAAAAGGCCACAGTAGAAGCAATATAAACTTTCTTACAAATTCTCTACATTGCCCTACTGTTCTTATATGAAGGCAGAAGCTTGGAAAAAGGCAAAAGTTTAGAAGGCTTGTCAGAGGAGACTGACACCACAGCAGGGTCAGCAGAAGGGCACTTAAATAAGAACTGACAATCCTCAGGAACCTTACAGGGACCAGTCAGATTTCTTTGGAGCAGGACACTGAGAATCAGAAGACTTAGAAGCAGCTATAAAGGTGTCTAAAAGGTTGCCAACACAGGAAGTACCGCAGAAGGTTTAGGAGAGTCCATCTGAATAAGACCTTTTCTGGATATTAGACACTTGAGACGAATCCCAATTAAAGTATTCCATCATTCAAGCTACAGTGTCTCCAAAAGACAATTACTCAAAAGGAGACTAGGGACTAACAGACTCCATCATAACCATAAGCCAAAGGCATCTGGGAAGAGTAAGGCAAGGACACATCATCAGTTTCTGAATCTCCATCTGAAGAATCAGGTTCTCTAGTCCATTTGGAAGGAGTTGAAGCCCAAGTGGGAGCAGGCACAGAAACCTCTTGAGGAGGCTTCAGGCCCATTAATGCATTAAACAGGCCCAGAGAAAACTCCTGCCATTCCCATTGAGGATTCTTAGGGTGTACAGAAGTAGGTTTAGTTTTCTGCTTTTTCTTGGTAGAGACATCAGTTCTAACAAACACTAGAGGTTCCAACCCTTGACAAAATTCAATAAGAGTACCCAGAACCTCTTACCTGACCAAAATCTGCAGAATCCCTCTAGAGCCCTCCGAGATAATCAACCGCGGTTACCCCCAAATGTCCACAGAAGACACCTGCAAAGCTTCAGAGGAAGTGTGAAAGGTAGAATCCATGCCGGCCTCTGACAGGGTCATGGCATTGGAATCAGATGTAGATACCAGACAGCTACAGAGTTATTACCCACTTCTACAGAAATGTCTGGTGGAGACTGGACAGCCAAAGGATATGGCTGAAATTTCTTGGCCTTCGTCTTACTTAACAGTACCTCGGGGTTAGAAGATTCCACCATGCGACCCTGATTTTAGAGTTTAAGTCTTTGGTTCTTGAGACAGAAGGCCAGGGAAATCCACTAGCTTCTAAGAATCTTGGGCACAAATGCTACAGGACTTATGGTCATGTAAATTACTTTGTGACTATCCATATGGGGAATCTGCTTCCCACACTGGCATTTATCCCTTCTTGGATGAGATTAACTGTATGTAACCAAAAAAGAAGAAAAGCAAAAGAAAAGAAAAAAAAGACCCCTATGGGACACTTATCTGATGGCTAGTTATTCAGCACAGCTGAAGATGTTCAGACTGATGAGCAATGATGACATTCAGAGTGGCAGCAAAGAAGTTCTGGGTAACTGCAGCCATATGACAACTTTATTCCTTACGTCCTGTTCAGGGAGCATATGTGTGACTTACGGCACATACAAGATCTTAAGGTTTTGGTATATTGGTGGGACATTGGACCACCCTTGGCAGGAGATCCTACTGTGAAGAATACTGCAGCAGTGATATAGGACATCATTATGTCACAAGTCTTAGTGATCAGTATTACCTCTGCATCTTCCAAGACAGCAAGTGGAGCAACATACAAAACCAGATGGTTAAACTGACCTTTAACCGTAATACTTCAGACCAAAAAAGTCTGATTTGCATCTTCTTGTTATTACTTTTTTTAGCTACCAGCAACATTAATCCAGTTAATGCCAGTAATGCTTAAGATATTTCATGTTTTACCGCCACTTGGAGAAAAAATATTGTTGAATTAATATCAATGAGTCACCAAAGAATTTTCTTAGTATACCCTGCAAGTCAGCCTCAAATCCTGCTAATGCTGCGAAGAACCAAAAATGTGTCCCTAATCACCCTTTAAATCTTTTCAAAACATCTTGCTTGGCCTATCTGAGGTATAAAAATATTTGTTCAACCACTTCCAAGTGAAATTTTTAAACTGTCTGTATTTAGTAACATTAGCCCAGTTAGAAGTACCTCTACCTTCTACGTTCTCATCTGTTTTGTCATTGCAAGTGTTCTTTCTATATTGTGTAAATATGTATATTGTGTGTGTGTGTGTGTGTGTGTGTGTGTGTGTGTGTGTGTGTGTGTGTGTGTGTGTGTGTATACGCACAAGTGTGTCTTCTGTAGTCTCAAATTATCACTCTGAGCTTGAGTCCAAATCCCCAGTCCCTGGGCATATTGATTCTGGTCTTCCAATATCATCTGCTTTCATTTTGCATTATATACTTGTGATTGTGCCAAATAGCGAGTCGCCTTATATTATTATTTTATACTTGGCAATCCCAGGTCACCTTGCTCAGGTCACCTTGCTCTACAGATAAAACTAACTGCTCCCAACTTACACTGCAGCTTTTCACATCTCATATAAACTCCATCTCCTTTTGATGCTATTCCCATTTTTTACCTTTGGGCTGACATAGACTTGTTCCACGTATGGAACCAGGGGAACCAGAAGTATTTTTATTACTAGGATTTTATTATCTAAACACATAAACTTTCCAGTTCTTTAATTTCTCATACAATTTTAGTTTTGTTTCCTTCAAGGATTATCTTGCCTCTCTGTAGTTCTAGTTCTCTCATGACTCATATTTCCAGGTATTTCATTCTATAATAATCTTCTATGAAAAGGATATTGTACCAGTTTGGCAATTATTAACAGCTATTACTTCAGTTTGGCTCCTATCTTAAAGCCTGCCTTGCCTTGAAAATCCTTAGGGATTTTAAACAAATGCTCTAAATCCCTTTCCAGATCAGGAACATACAGGATCACATCATTTGCAAAAAGTTATTTTTTTTCCTCTAGCTTCCTCTCGGTTATTACCTTTTATTGTAATGTCTCTCATTTTTACAGCTAAAAGTTCTCAACGGACAGCAAGCAGTAATAGAGAGGGTAAACACACGTAAAAGGGGCCCTCCAGTACTCATCTTAGCTGTTAATGGATATAAAATATCACTGACCACCTTTCTTAGGAAAAGCAAGCCTATTCATTACCTCTAAGAGGTAATTCAAGTCTACCATGTCAAATGCCTTTTCAGCACCAAAAATTAACAAAAAGCAAAGATATTCCCTTTCTTTCTTTTTCCTCCTGAATCATTATGGCTTTGCTTATACCAACAAAATTTTAAGAACCTTCTACAAAACCACATTGATCACCAGTTATGGAAGCATCTGTATCACCCCTTGTGCAGTAAACTATATAGAAACTTTGCAGCCATGATTTAATACTGATACTGACCTGCATGAACCTGGGTCTGCTAAGTGTTTACCTTCTTTTGATATTAGAGTTATCAATGTCCTTTTCCAAGTACTTTGCATTTGTAGCCCCCCAAAGATTTTAACAAGGATTGCCAAACTTTCATCAGTGCTTTGCCTCCTGCTCTCCAGACTAATTGAAATGCCATCTCCCCTGCAGTCTTTCTTGTAGCCTGGTTATTAATTTGTGACTTTACTTCTTAAAGGTTATTAAGGCCACCATAACTCCACTTCCTGGTGTGATACAGCAGAAATACCCAGACCATCCAGAAACTGTGCCATCTTTTTTATTTCCGCATTTTCCTTTCCATTTACATGGAACCCCCTAATAAAATCAATAAAAATACTTAAGATATTAAGGGAGACCTTTTCTATACAGTTTATACACTTGTATCCCTAATTTGTACAATTCCCCTCTCTATATTAAGTTGTTGACATTTCTGTGCCAATGTCTTCTGTGATTTGGAAGAATTAAAAAAAGAGTTTGCCCAAGAGCAGTTCTTCCCTTCATGGTTTTATTTTTCCCAGGTGTTGCTCTATACTCAGTTTACTCTCCTCCAAGTCTTTACTCTCTGATGGGGAATGGGGATAGCTTTTCTCTTTCTGATACAGTCTCTAGTCCCTGTAAATAGTACCAGTTTCTCTAATGCTCTCCAATCTGTTACCATGCCCCCTTCAGAGCTGCTTAATTTCTTCTGAGCCTTCTTCACACTTTCCACAACCTTGACATTACATTTCCCTAAACTTTGCTGCTTCCACTGTGAAGCACCAATGCTTTAACCTATTATCCTATTGTAGTATCTTAATCTAAAATAGAACTGGAGGATGAGCTGTGAGGCATACTGGATGGTTTCTACAGACTCCACCAAATAATCCTGCACCTATAACATGTACCCTATCCAATCTTACAAAGCTGTTATGACTATGAAAAATAAATGCATTTGATCCCCTATTTGGGATACCTGCTGTAGCCACCGACCAAAAATGTCCCCTTTCTAGACTTCACTATCCTAAGACCTTGGGACATCTTTTCTGTCTGAAGCTATATTCCAGTCTCCAAACAATCAGTATCCCCTGCTGATAGCTTACATTCTCATTAAGTCACTATGACCTATTCAGGGGAGTTATATATACCCCTAACAGTATAATTTTCCCGTACCAATAACCTCCTATCACAAATCTAGCTAGGGGCCTGCTTTCTTCTTCTTCTTCTATCACTGATGCATTTTTGTTTATTACAGCAATACTCCCTTTTCCCTGCTCCTGCATATTCTGTTGAGTAACCAACCTTACATCTCTTTCTTATTTATTTATTTACATTTGTTGATCGGGATGAGTCTGACTGAGCTGAGATAGCCCTTTTTCATCATAAGCCGGGGGAGAAAAGCTCCAAAAAGCACTTCTACAATACAATAGACAAAACATTTTTATAGTAGCAAGTAATCCAAAAGATGACAGGGCCAATTATTTTGCAATTAAAATCTCTTTCTTATTTCTTTCTGTTCTGTCTAATCAAATGCATCTCCTACAGATTTTCCACCTGAGCCTCTGTTTTTTAATGTATGTGACAGTCTTGTCTACTTTTGCTGCCTGGTAAACTCCATTTATATTTCAGGATAATATCTTGACTACCATTTTAATAACAGTAAGTAACAATCATTCATTTTATCCCCTTCTGAACTTTCCTTTTTATTCTGTACCTATACTTTTGCAGGACTGCTTTCCCTTAAGGTGATAGTGAGTTTACACTCCCCTACCTTTCTATTTACATTGCTTCTTCTGTTGTATTTTCCCATTTTGGTGGTCTCAACCTATTCACAAATTTTGTAAACTGTTTATTAATTGCATACTACACCAGTATTTCTATACAGTTATATAGAAAAAGAAACATAATCAGTAACTACATACATCAAAATTTTACTCAGCCTGCCCACTTCCTTCATAAAATATTCAGCATCTATTCTGTTAATGCACTTCCCCTACAAAGGTTTGTGTTTTTATCACTATCATTTTGCCTAGCTAACTATAGTAAAGTTTAAGAGTAAACCTGTATTTCCAGTAAATCCACACTTCCTTTCAAAATCTATTAAAACTTTGTATTTCCTCCCCTATCGGGCAACTACAGTTTTCTTATATACTCTTAGCAAGCATGCTAAACAAATGTGTCATTCAACCTTTTATTACACTTTAAACCCACAATCTTTTAGCTACCCCTTTTCTTTTCTAATTTTTCATTTGTAGTACAATTTAACATTGTTACCTTCAACCCACTTTCAGTTCACCTCTACACCCCCAATATCTCTTTTCCTTTACAATGCTAAAAATATTAAATATAACTTTTTTGTTATGTTTTCAGAGTCTTCTTTGGACTTAATTTTTGTTCCAATAAAATTGGTTTAACTATAACTATACATCTTTTTTCAAAGAACATTTCCCTTACTTTTCCTCTTCAAATCATCCGTGATGGCTTGTTTTAGCAACGATGGGCTGCTGTGTAGTCAATTGACATCCTCAGGCTAACCTTACTAACAACCACCAAGGTTACATTTTTCAATACTATGCCTTCTCCTTCCTAGCTAAACATGCCACCCCACACACATTTCCCACTTTCTTTCAAATGACTAGAACTCTACCCTGTCATAAAAGTCTCAAACATGAAAACCAGCCTGATTATGCTTTTAAAACTAAACTTATTAGGTTTATCTGCTTTTTATCCTTATAACAGGAGAAAAAATGTATCTTAACATTCTTATCTGTGCACCAAGGGCAAATCAATTGCAGAAAGGGTAACAGGAACACTTTTTTAAGTTTTACCCTACCACTCTCAATGAGATTGATGCATTACAGTGCTCTCTTTAAAGAATCATTATCATTCAGCACCGGTAGATGGTCTACAAGTACACAATATTTCACTTTTCTTGAAAAATCATGGATGTTCTTCTGCCAGTTATCCATCTTTTTTTCTGGAAACAGGAAAGGACATCAATTCTATCAGATTACATCTTCTCCTGGTTTAATTTTCCGCCTTTCTCCTTGATTGCAATAATGGTACTTATCCATTATTGGGGCATCAGATGTAATGAGCAGTTGCATACATTTTAATTGCTGTTATAAACGTAGAAACTTAAGTTGATGTAATGCTTTTGCATTATCATGCATTTTCTGAAGGATATGAAGCCTTAAATTCAAACTTATGTTATTGTTTAACGACTTCAAGCCCGGGTGATTAGCTGCTAAATATAGGGTTACCACTTGCCCTTTGCAAGTCTGAAATGCTTAACTGTCATGTAAGAAGTACAGTAAGCAATTGAAATGCTATAAAAAGCAGCTTTTATTTTGGCAAAAACAGTCATGTCCATTGCACTGGCCCGGGGTAAGTTTTTTCCTGCAAAATCTCATGTTTTTCCAAAACAATGTCGTATTTTGGCCTTTTGAAAATAAGACCGTTCTAATTAAGCTCTAATGAGGAATACACCCAGAAACACGAGTACAGTAATTTGGAGATCTGTGCAAATGTGGGCACTGGAGAGTGTCGGCAGTATAAGATTTGGAAACCCAAGCAGTTTAAATATTGCGCATCAGCTGTGTTTTGTTCCCTCACAAAATATTTTTGAGGGAGAGTGTGTCTTGCATTAAGTCATGCAAACATCCAAAAGATGTGAACAGTGCATATTTCAGAAGGACAGAGTTACTGGAATGTAGCCGTAGTATGTATTGAAAATGGCTGCATTAAATTTAGAAAAAAAGATATTAAATGTCACAGAGCGAATAACTCTTACTCCCAACTTTTTTTCAATTTCGCGTTTGACACCTCTTCGGCCTGTTGTACCCGGAAGTCATTATTTCCAAAGAGTGTAGTTGGTAGCACCTAGTGACAACCAAATATTGCATCACTGCACTGTTACAGGATTGATAGGTTGCGTCATTGATCATTTGATTGACACATGATATATCCTTATTTTAGTTTGTATTTCGGTTTCCCATTTGTAAAAGTGAATGTATAAATAACTAGATGCCGACTACCCAGTGATATAGCAGTTTGTGTTGTTGCCTCACTGTATGTAGTTCTCCGGTTGTCTTGCTTTCTCCAAGTGTATTTGTCCTCATCTCTTCCCTGTACAATGTGAGCTTTTTTACTAATCCTGTCAGTTTCTTCATACATCCCATGGCCAAGGCTGAGGCAAACTGCTGTGTGTGTGTGTGTGTGTGTGTGTGTGTGTGTGTGTGTGTGTGTGTGTGTGTGTGTGTGTGTGTGTGCTCCAATAAACGGGACCACGACCCTGTCTAAGTTTAGGTTTTGGCTTAATGTCCATTGAGTACCAATACAGCAATAGCTGAATGATCACATTATACTGAGCGCTAAGATTCCAAACGCTCATTGCGACTGTTGCCCAGATAACGGAAAAGTACCACAATAACCTTCCTCTTCTGTACTTGGAGTCTAATTTCTCACTTGATGGTGGGTTGTCTGGATTAAGAAGCATTTTAGGTCTCCAAGAAAAAAATACTTTCATGTTGGATGGATGGAAAAGTTTAGTCTTAAAACATTGTCTCTTTGCAGTCTTATCAGACAGGTGAATGTATTTCTTCTCTGCCTGGCTAATGTAGAATAATGGTCCGTGATACCAACCTGTAGTTTTTCACCGTTTTCTCCAGGAGCTGGATAAAATTTATTTTTTTAAAGAATAATTCAGCATTTTTATTGGTCTGGGGATTCCCCTTGAAACTTCCCCGATACACAGGTTGCTTGCTCTTCAATTCAGATTTCCCTGTCTGGAAAATCAGTCCATTGGCATTTTTGCTGTCTCATAAAGGCCACATAGTCATTGCCTTCTAGATTTTCTCTCTAAGCACCATCTTCCAAATCAACCAACTTTTTTCTGAATTCTTGCTGCTGCACTTCCATGTTCACTATTCTTTCTTTCAATTTAATTTAAGTTTGTATGGTTGCAATGATCGCAACTGAACGGTGGGTAACTGTCTCTTCAGTCTCTTCCAGGCTCTTATTATTTGATCTTATGGAATCTTTGCTACCGCATACACTTAACCAATCTTTTCTAGCATAGATGACATATTTAAGGCTTCTTCTTAAGCAACCTGACTTACTTCATTGGAGTCTCCCACTAAGTACACAACTGTCCCCAAGAACTGTTTTTTTTCTTCCAGGTTTAAGACTTTTTTCTCCACATAGACATCCAGGACAATGGGGGACTGTAAATTACTATTAATTGATGATTTCCATGTAAGTACCATCTTTTTATTGTATTATAAGACGGACTGCATGGGAGAACAGTTGCTGCTGTCCCTACCTGGTGAGCACCAGGCTGGCAGTCATCTTAGCATGTCCTATTGAGCCACAGCAGTAATCTCAACATTGCTGTGTATCAGATTCATTACTTAACAGTATACAGTGGGACGGAAGACAGTGTCAAGTGCAAGTCTCATGTAATGACTAACAAGCTACCGCTGCTAAACTCTTAAACAGTTTTAGAAATGCATGCTGTCCACCTGGGCTGCTGTCCACCTGCTGTGCTTAGTGGCTAAACACAGTAGTTTCTGAAACCCATCTAGAATCTCTGCAGTTATTACACCATAAAAACACTGCTGTACACTGCCATACTAAATTTTCAGCATGCATGCATTTTAAAGCTGTAGTTGGCAACCAGATTTATAATTATGAAAAATAGAGGAAAAATTCCATCCATGCAATGTCAAACAACAGTAACTATTATGACAGGCTGGACACCAGACTAAAAAGATATGCAATAAAGAAAACAGGGTTACCTTGATCAGAAGCTCCTTGATAAATGTGCTAATGAGAGTTGCTATTTTGTCTCCATCCAGAAGATGAAAGTGTCCATTACTGTCATTATAGTAGAACACTATTCTGTCTGCATCACCATCAAAAGAACAACACATTTCATTGGGCTTCATCTGTATTCCTAAGAACAAAAGTGATTAGGGCTTGTAAGGTTGAAGAAGAAATACAATTACTTATTTATTGAAATGTCATGGTGAACCATTAACTTTCAAAGCAGGCAGCGAGTCTATACAATGATAACCTATCATAGGTTATGGGACATTTCTGAAATTCACCTAAACTTATTTTTATTTGGTTACAAACAGGGTCAAGATGCATAGCCAGCAACCACTGTCTTGTTAAAATGCATTTATTTTATCACACATGCTCAGTGAAGTTAAGACTGAATTTTAAGACTGAATTTCAGTGCATCACCCAAAACACAGTAGATAAGTTTATTCCCATGTATTTATGTACCTTGTGGTGGCTTCTGCTGGACCTTCACAAAGTCTGCTCCACACAAGTAATTCAGTTTGCCACTTGTTCCATCATTAAAGATAGAGAACAAAAACTCCTTCTGAATGTAGTGTTGCAACTCTTTCAGTTTTAGAGCACCTATCCCATTTGCTCCATCTACTATCAAGCACCTGGGGAAATGTGTACTTGAAGAGACCTTGAAAAAACAGAAAAACAATTAAAAGAATAAGATCCTATTTAAGCAATACTTAGTTTACAAGGAAAACAAAATAATCATGCTTCTTTATGCTAAAGTGTTAAAATTAAGGTGATCACCTTAATTCTTAGTAAATTGCCTCAAAAGTGGTAGTGAATGGTCTCTGATAAAGGGACTTTCTTCTCTGGGAAACATAACTCTAATAT
This sequence comes from Protopterus annectens, assembly GCF_019279795.1. Classification (NCBI taxonomy): domain Eukaryota; kingdom Metazoa; phylum Chordata; order Ceratodontiformes; family Protopteridae; genus Protopterus; species Protopterus annectens. The sequence continues at coordinate 1,269,485,137 of NC_056725.1, read as the reverse complement.
TATCATTGGGTGCCCAGTGAAGCTAAAAGAACTAAGTAAGGAAAGGTGGCAATCTTTTGGCTATGGAAGCCCAATGCTACGAATCAGTCAGAGCTGAGGAGGAAGACACTTCTCCATTCTATCTATTCTGTCCCTCCTAGAAAATGTAGCAAAGCTACAGTGAGAAGTGTTCTTTATCCTTCCCAGCATCCATTAGAAGTCACTAAATGACAAGCAGTTAACCTAGACCCTCCCCTACCAGGAAAAAGAGTTCTCTATCCCACTCAAGCCCAATCAACCTTTCAGTAGGCCACCCATACCTGAATTCAATAAATCACCAATACAGACCAGAATCAAAAAGTCAGGCGAATGCCTTAATTTTCAGAAACTGCTTATGCATATTATGCATCTGATAGGTTTATCACAGATCAGTAGAGTAATATGTTAGCTGATATACCCAAGAATAAATTATGCAAACTTTGAAAACAGTGACAGCAAATTTAACCGCAAGTGTATTTTCCATATCACTGATACTTAAGGGTACTATCTGGATGACTGAAATAAAAAGACAGATGTCAGTATACTCCTGGAGAGTCCCACGCAGACCAACGACTGGTATATTACTCATGGTTTGAAACTGAATGCAAAGAGATGTTTCATCATGTCCTTCGGCACAAACAATGTCTCTTCACACAAAATTAACAATAACCTAAGTACCCACAAAGTGATAAGGGACCTGGGATCACAAGTTGAGTGCAACCTTAATTTTGACTACCATGTATCTACTGTGTAAGGAAGACTTTCTATGCAGCATACTTGATCAGTAAAGGCATTGCCTCGAGAGCAAAAGAGGTTATAACCCCTCTATACTTGGCAAAAAACACGATAGAAATATAGACAGCAAAAAAAAAAAAAAAAAACCACAAGAGGAGCTGTAGTACTGCTGAATGATTTAATGTGTTCTGGTACCTTGGCTAAAAAAGCCTTCAGAGGAATTCCTCTGAAGACCCTCTATACTTGGCACTAATCCAGCCCATAATTGAGTATAACGCCCCATTCGGCATGTACCATACAAAGCACCTGCAGCAAATGAACATACCTCAAGTTTCTAACAAAGAAGATCAAGGACTTCCAGCATGTGCCTTACACAGACCGACTAAGTCCCTGTCACTATACTCTGTGTTGTATAGACTTCTTAGGGGAGACTTACGCCTGGCCTACAGAGCAGTCCAAGACCCAAACCTAATGAATTTGCTCCATATCAGTAAATCAAACAGGGCTAGGACTACTAGTTCCAGGGACCTAAACATGGCCTGCAACATAAATAGAATATGTTAAAGGGACAGATATATATCCCAGTGACTGCCGCATCTTCGGACATGAGCAGCCATCACTAAATGCAATCTTGGGTAATGACTAGCATTTTCATGGTATTACATTGGGATGAAATGGCTAGGTTTAAAATGACTTCCAGGTCGATAGCCTTGTAATCTCCTATGAAATTTCCTTTGGCAAAAAGTGGCAAGTAGCATTCTTACATATGTTATAAAAATGAGCATCCTTTACAGTGTAAAATATTTCAAAATTGTGGACTCAAAGGAAATCCTGAAACTGAATGCCAACAAACACTACATAGATTTATCTTTGCAGCCCCTTACTTGCCTGACCATCAAGTCCCATTCTGTGACCTACCGTCTCCCTTATTCTCCCATTCTTTCCTGCCATCACAATCATGATCAACCAAGTGAATGGAGGTATGTCTCTTTTCACTGGAAATTTGCCTTATGGAACTCCCATTTTAACTATCAACAGTCAAGGCCACTCTCAGGTCACCATCCACCCCTGGGTCTGGACTTTTTACTTCTACTCCGACAGCCCAACCCCTGCTAGCTTGCAAGCAAGTACAGCACAATGTCTCACTATATCAAGTCTAATTGGGTACGACTATTTTACATATCTGCTGCTTGGATGGAGTGAGAACATGTCTGGCTGGAATCAAGCTTGCCTTGTCTTTGGTGCATAAAGCAGGAAACCCAGGCCTTCTCTTCAGATGTCACTCCTGGCGTGACCAAACAACTCAGTCCCTTAAAATGGGAAGGCTGGCAGCCAATGGCTCACTTCCATCCCTCTCCAGTTGGTGCATCCACAGCTAGGACTACTACTCAAACATTGATCGGCAGAAAAAAAAAACAGGACTTTAGCCCACTGCACTTTCTGTGGAATAACAAAAAGATTGTCACTGCCCTAGAAGGAAGAATTATGTGTCAGGGAAGAAGGCTAAACTATTTAGACTACAAGGCAGTATATAGTTTAAACCAACAGCCAAGCCATTGGTTAGATACAGTTTTTGTCCCATATTCTTAGGAAGACTGATGAAATGAGCTAATAGACAAAGCCTGCATACTGGAAATTATTTTAGCTGGGGAAACTGATACTGGAAGCAGTCTTTCATGCAAGGACACAAGTTACTGTGAATCTGCAGGTCCAAAGCAAAAAGTGTAAACTGTTTTATTACGAAGCTCAGATTCTATTGTCAAACCTGATCCGAGGGCAGGGAGAGGGTCTAAGGAATATGCTGTAAGACCAAAAGTGATGAGACTAGCTATTCTTATGCAAAGCAGAAAAAGTGAAATGGCACAGACTGGTGTAAACGCATAAAGAGAACCCCTGAATCAAATTTGGGAAAGGTCATCAAAGGTTACACACACTTTGAAGAAAATCAGAGAACCTGAAGCACATAGCATTCAAAAAGGGATGCAGATGGTGGTCGCAATCATGGAAGATGATGGAAGCCACCTTTGAACTGACAGACCACTCAAGGTAAGCAAGTAATAAATGTCTTTTTGACTGGTGAGCTCATTATACCATAGATATGGATTGTGTGGAGAAAGTCATATTGCTATTCTGCACTTTACTCAGCCAAGTGGCACTGAGGGATAAAGCCCTTAGTGTACTGCAGATCACCACTGTTCAACTATGGGCACAGGTGCTGGACTGTGTTGGACTGGATGGAGGAAGATGGTAATGAGTATCAGATTCCACTCAATTAAAACATTCCATTGTCAGCCTGCTAATGGTTGCTGTCATGCATACACACAACAGTTGCATTACTAACTAGGGGCACAGGTGCTGAACTGGGTATGTATCACTTCACCTAAAACTCAAACTCATTTCACCAAGACCAAATCACCAAAAGTTCATTTCACCTAAAACTCATTTCACTGACAAGTAGTACAATAAGGCAAGTCAAAGGTATATGTCCTTTTCCCCACTGTAGTGCGATCCTGGTGTTAGTGTGTGTGCATATATATATATATATATATATATATATATATATATATATATATATATATATATTTATTTATGGGGTGTGTGGGTGGCACAGCCCCCCTACTTACTTTGGTTTTATGGTGTCTGGTTTTGTTTTACATTATTTGGTAAAACCCAACTAAGTGGGGGGCTATCCCCCCACCCCACCCACTTAATATATATACTAGCACTAGGATCGCACTACAGTGGGGAAAATGACATATACCACTGACTTGCTTTAGAGTACTACTTCTCAGTGAAATGAGTTTTAGGTGAAATGAGTTTTAGGTGAAATGAACTTTAGGTGATTTGGTCTTGGTGAAATGAGTTTTAGGTGAAGTGATATGTACCCGCAGAACTGGGTGGAGGAAGATGATAATGAGTGGCCGATTCCACTCAAACATTCCGTTGTCAGTCTTCTTTTTAATTGTTGCTGTCATGCATACACACAACAATTGCATTACTGTACAGACAGTGAATGTGGCAACATTTTGCACCAAAGGCATTAGGGTCTTCTTGAAAGCTGACTGCAAGAGGCAGGCAACAGAGGCAGCCTGGTTCAGACTAGAGACATTACACTGTTTTTTTGTTTGTTTCACCCTCTAGGAATTACGGCAAATGAGGCAATAGTTCTGCCTTTCTATAAACAGCTCAGTTTTCACAGGGTGTACACTGGATATCAAGATCTGTTTACTTTCAACCTGTTTTCATGTAATTTTCACTTTGGACATGTTTTAGCTGCCATAACTGTTTGCTTCTTGACAAAAATGGGGATTACCCAACAAACAGTTATTCGAATCTGACTGCAAGTGAGAATATTTCATTGGGTACTGTAGGTACCTCTCTTACCAGAAATCATCCTTCTGTTGACTCTGATCAAGAGTTCTGCTTCCTAATGTTTGCTGCAAATTTATTTCTTCTGAGGCTAAGCCAAACAAGCCCTTTGTGCCTTCCTACATTTACTACAATCACCACAGGTGCTTCAGCAGTGAGCTGGAAAGCCTAATTCATTAAAGATACAATCCAAGGCCTGTAGTCTTATCATGAAGACAATAATATTAGGAAACTTTCCTGAGAACTGTCTCCTTATCTTCCTTCAAAATCAAAGTGCAGGGTATCAATTTTTTCAACTCCCCACAGCTGACTGTCAACTGCCAACAGCTCCTCTACTTGTTCATCAAGTCTACTGGTCCTGCTTTAGCCCCCACTGGGCTCAATCCAACCCACATATAGGGCTGTGGAGATTAATGTTGCAGGTGCGATGTCATACTTTTGCCAGCAAGGATACCCTGATCCCATCCCAATATCCCATAGTAACATTGCAAGTTCTGCAATGGCTACCTCCAGGAGGTACACGACCACTTCTGCTCAAGTGCAATCTCCCCTCCAAACAGTATACTACTTGCAACATGAAGTTTGCCACAATGCTAATGTTGCTGTTTCCAAGCTCTGCCACATTCAGTGCAATACACTTCATCAAACGTCTGGATGCAGAACACAGCCCAAATGGAAGAGTTCCAAACTGGAGTGGGTGACTCAAGTGCAGAAGCATGTGAACATCTGACAAAACCTACTGTTAATGACCATGTAAGCTCTCTGGAGACCCAAAAAATGCATTCAGTCTTCTTTTAACAATATGGAAAGAGGTGAAAGACTAGTGACATGACTATGAATACATTCTATGAACCCAATCGCCCTGCTGGCCAGCTCCTTCCCTCCTACTCTCTTGGCAGGAAATGGAACTCTCTCCCTTCTTCTCTTAGAACAACATCTAACACTGAAGCCTTCAAAATCCAACTTTTCTCTTACTTATCCTCTAAACATAAGTGCACCTGCTTACATCCTACATAAATCTACATAAATTCCCCTTGAACCCTCTACATCCTTTCTCTTTACTCTACCCTAATACTATCTTCTTTTCTTCTCTTTTTCTCTCTCGATCACTGCTTGATCAAACTATATTCTACTCTCAGTTTATGTACTTTCTCTCTCTCTACTCCTCATATGTAAATATTGTAAATAGCATGTAACCTTACACCTTCTTTTCATACAGTCAAACCTGCTACTTAAGGAAACTACTAAATCTATTGTATCTACCTTCCTGAATGATGTTTTTTGAAGTATACTGTGTGTATTTGCTTTTTTACTAACTGTATTCAATGTAATGTTATTCCAAATGTATATATTTTATTACTATCTTTTACACTATGTAACTTAGATTGTATTTGCTTTGCTTTTGGAGCTTTTCTCCCCGGGCCTCCACTGAAAATGGGTACGTTCTGGCCCAGTGGACTTCCCCGGTAATCAAACTGGAAATAAATTTTATTGTTTAATAAAAATAATTAGGCTATTTTACATATAAGATGGGCATGACATCCCTGTCTTTTTAGTTAAACAGGAGAAAGCAAAACATCTGAGTCCTCTGGTTGCCAGGGATGAAATAAATGTCTCTTTTTTGGATAAGGCTCTTAGCCTCCTATCTTGTTGCTGTCTTCCATGGTGGGGGGGGGGCTGTTTTTTTCCTCTGCATTGTGGGGGGACAAGACTATTCAGGCTCATCATGAAAAGTGGTCATCCCTGCTGCTGCTAATGGCTATGGAAATCCTTCATGGACTAAGATTTTGATGATCAACACAACCATACTGACATCTCTACTGCCTTTGCTGCTGTATGACCTGCAGGTTTTGATGGCATGAAAGTCACATGGATTCTCTGGGAGCCCTGACGGGGTTCTAGATGAAGGATGAAAGGACAAAGCAACAGAAGAAAGGCCAAACACTTGATTTCCTACACCAAAACAGTCATCAATCTCAATCAAGGGGTTACTAGGTCATATACAGGGCATACAGAAGGACTGCTTTCATGCCCTCTGTAAAGGGTACAGACCAGCTAGTGAATGCCTGATCCTGCCGCCTGGACAGATGTGTTCATTACATCACAGGTGAAGTAAACCATAACAGAAAAACATGCAGTTGACTTTAAAAAATCATCTTCATCATCATGCATCTTTTCAGCAAACCTACTGCCCTGATCATGAAGGCTGTGTTGTAAACAAAGGATTTGTGTCACATGGATATAGGCCTACAAATATATGCCTAAGGATGTCTTAAAATGCTTCCACAGTTTTCCCCAGAGATTTGGACTCATGGTAAGGATGAACAACCTTAGCCTAGGGAGTGGGTTCTCTCTATACTACAAGAAAAAAGATGTCTGGAGGACTCTGACCAGATAAACCTGTCATTGGAAAAAATGTAGTTCACTTACTTGGTGACCAGGGTGTCCATACATGGATTTTCCCAATTAATATTAATGAAGTCTTTAAAGATACGACTCACAATGGGTAAGACTAACCAAAAATCACCATTTTGGAACCCTAACATATTTCCTGTAGTCTTCTTCAGGGAATGGGTCCCAAGCTTTCAACCACTTCCTCTCTCCTGCTTCACAAGCTGGACCACCTGAAATTTACGGCTACCCAGAAGAAGAAAAGTAAGGCCAAGCTCTCCCTATTTCGCAATCAGCTGACACAGCATCATTACAAAGAGGCTCAATATGTGACAGATTCTGCATACTCCAAGTGATGAGTCTTGGGGAAAGCATTTCTCTGGACACCAAACTGAACATACAATTCATGGCATACCTTTCAAGTTTCCAGATTTTCGCCTCATATTTTTTTTATCTATTCCTCATAAAATTTGTGGTTTTCTGTCAAATCACTGGGATGATGAGAGGACTGAAGTTACTAAATAATGAGATACATTTGAGTTTCAGACTTCAAATCCTTCAGAAAATGTATGTTAACACAAACCCTGTTACTCTAGCAACTTTCTAAGTTTAGAAGAACAATATTTAAAATCTGACCCTATTTTTGGGCCTTTGTCCCCATTTTATTAGGTATTGTCCAGATTTCTTGCACTAGGAGGTTAAGAGGTATGAGTCATGGTGAAGGCCGTCATCCTCTTAACCAAAATAAGACCTTAAAATATCTACATCATCTTGCCTAGGGCTACATGAATAACATATGCCTAGGATTACAGTGTGGATAGTTGGCTGACTAAACGGACATTGGTTATGAAACATTCAGACAGACAGAAATGGAGCACTATTGAGTGTTAGGGTGTAGGAAGGCAAAAGAAAAAAAACAGATGAAGAAAAATGGGAAAAAAAAACAGCACTTGATGGGTTTGTGTGGCACAGATATCTGAAGAAGTGGTGCCTCTAGAACAAATGCTTTCACCAGAGGGGGAAACAAATGCCTGCTGCACCTTTGCATACACTGTATAATCAAATACTTATGTGGTACCTGTTCCAATGGCTGGTATGCTGATACTAAGCACTAAAGAACAGGGAGTGATGTCTGCAGAGACATGGCAGCTGACACTGCCAGCAAAGGAAAAGCAAACTGAAAGCTCATTGTAAAGGCAACTGCCTGACGGCAGACACCAGCAGATCAATATCAATAAGTGAGACTGCCAATGCTGAGGTAAGCCTAAATGCAGGACAAGACTAGAATACAAAAGGAGGTCTGAAGGGGATCCCTAGAGAGATCATGGGTGGGACCGACAAATAAAACTCTGAAACTAACATGACAAATGGATGTACCTGGTAAACATCAGTTAATGGATACTTAACTCCTGGACAAGGGTATACACCTACTCTACCACGAAATGAAGAACAAATGGTTAAAGTGAAAGTGAGTGATAAACAAGCATTTTTCTCCCCTCCTCCCGGTGCTGCATAAGCCCCCCCCCCCTCGAACTACTTGTTGTTTATAAGATAGGAGTTGAAGATGAAAAATAAAGCACAAAGGCAGTGACCTGAATATGGTGAAGGATTTCACCAATTTATTTGACAAATTTGGTTTTGAGCTTATGCAGCTCATTATTAAATATAAAAAGTGCAAAACTGAACTATTGAGTGTGCAAAAAATACCCTATTGTTCATTTAAGTTTTAATTGACTTTTTGATTTTTATAACTGCTTAAAACTGTTGTTTGCTGTAATTGCTTACTCTGATGAAGTCCTGGAACTAGCAGGATGAAAGCATTCAACAATTTGGATTAAAGATTTTTGTATTTTATTGTGGCTGTTAACCTTTGTTCTTACTTCATACTGTGCAAATTGCTTCAGGTCACTGCTTTTGTGGTTTATGTGTTGTTTTTTGTGACCTTGCCAATTCAATTGTATATTCGAAGATGAAAAATAAGGCTGGTGGCTTCAAGCTTCTTCATCAACATAACCTTCTCAAAAGCTTTCCTGCACCCTCTCAATGTACCTTCACTGAATCTTCAGATCACACAACATCTAATATCATGGGCAGATCCCAGACAGATGAGATCACTGAGGTTAAAACTCCAGGGAAGAACATGTTTCCTGCAGGAGAAAGCCATTGTGCCTGATGACAAAAAAATATTACACAACACAAACAAAATAAAAACATATTAAAAACAACTCTCTTTAAAAGCTTCTTCATGAAGTCAGAAAGAAAATAAGATATCTAGATGCAGCCCCAAAATGGATGAGGGGGATTGGAATGGCCCCATGGGTGGGTTAACAGCCTGAAAATTTTATTTGCTAAGTGGTCCTAGCTGTTTTGCAACCAGAACACTGCCACATCAGATAGCACAGGTTTTAGCTAGTATATTAATCACAAGGAAAAACTGAACAAAATATACACAATATACTGATGCGGACTCCCTCCTTGCCACACGTGCACAGATACTGCATGACATGTTTAACCACTTCTGCAGTTGTGAGAAACTGACAGACAAATGTAAAGACGATGAAAGTTAGGACTCTCAAATAAAGTGGGAAACAGGGAAAACCCTCACAACCCCCCCCCCCACACACACACACACACACACACACACGGGATATGCTGAATGTAAGAAGCAGAACAAAGGTTTCTTAAGTTATGAACGTATACTTCAATATCTGTGTTGCCATTTCATCTTGTTAAAGTCAATTTTCAAGAGTAACATTTTATGGATGTCTTTCCAGCTTTCACACAAGAAACCTCAGTTCACATCTTTCATTCACCAGTATCAGGCAGAACAGTTAGAATTTGAGCTCTAATTAGGAATTACTCTGTGGCTCAGATAACAAAATGAAAACAGTAGCAAAGCTGAACAGCACCCCCAACTGTGCCATGTTTATATGCACTGTGTAAATTTAATTGTACCTGTTGCCCATGTGGTTCTAACATGGCTCACTAGCATGTCATCTTTCAACAGAAGCCCAAAAATAATAAAAAAATAAATAAATAAAAGGAGAAAATACAAGCAAGGTGCAGCTACAATAGTTAAGCAAAAACGTGCAACAAAAAGGGTGAAAGCAAACATTGGGCCAGCTAAGTATGGTGAGAGAGGAATGGTAAAAAAAAAACTACATGGGGCTTGACAAACACAGTGACAGACGATGGTGAAACAAAATATGCATTACAAGAACGAGCAGCAAAATACACAGCACACATGGACAGACTAACAAAACAAAGTGCACTTTTGACCCAGCTTCTGTTCGGAAGCATACTGTGTCAACAGCCAATGCATCAAGAGAGGCCAGATGCTAGAAAGAGGAGCTTAAACTAGATTCCTGAGCAAAGTAGGGTTAATGGACAGCTGGAAAACTTCAACTGATGCAAGCAATGCAAAGTACCACAAACGTCTGGTATTCCCCTTTCTGTAAACTCTCACAATACACTCATAATGCAAGTGTGTGTTGGGGGTGGGGGGGTAGGGGTGGAAACCAAGAACTAAACAGATATAGTTATGAAGGAACAATGCAGAGAGAGACAAGATAAAAACCAAAGTTCAATAGGTCACCATCTTCAGGGAAAAAAAAGAGCTATATTATTTTGCTTGGGGAGGGGGTACAATTTGAACATATAAAGAAGATGGGCCAGGGAAAGATTCACAGAAAAGTGGTGAAGGACTGCAGCAGACTTGAAGTACAGTTGTCTATGTTAACTTAACATAATGGTAGATATTTGAATAGATCACTGTTGCTGTAATGTAAGCTACATGGGTTATAGCCTCCCATGAATATGACAACTGACCGGCATCCAAAGCTTTAGGGCCTTGAGGAGAACCATATAAAGTCGGTACCTAGGGTGCCAATCCTTCAGAACTTTCCTGCATCAGATGAGGGAGTCTAGAACACTGTCTTTTAGGTATATACTAGGAACTAGGGTAAATAAAAATATCCATACCCTGGCACAAAACAGGGGAATGAGGGAGAAGGTTCCTAATGTATCAGTAATCTATTCAAATATCTACTATTATGGCAAGTTTGCTTACACAGCTGTATTATGTTCATCCTTGGATCATTGTTGCAGTAGCCTAACTAATACACTCAGATTACAAAATCTTGGAAAGAAAGAGAGGAGGGAGAAAGGTCAGAGCCCAGCAGCCCCCTGAATAACTGTCCTATTAAAACCTTCCCTGGACCTAGAGAAAGAGTCTAATTTGTATTGTTTTATAAGATTATGCACAGAGGACAAAGTTGCTGCATGTAGAATACTTCTGTGACATTTTTTGAAACAGGTGGACTCTAGAAGTAGGCAAATCCCTGTTAGAATGAACGACACAGAAGTAGCCAAAGCCCTGATAGAATTAACCCTGGCCTTACTTGGAAGTGACATGTCATGGTGAGAATAACACAAAATAGCAAGAGACCACCATTTGGAAAAGGTTTGTTTTAATACCAATTATTTTTTATGAAGGAAAGAAAAGGGACAAACAGCCGATCCAAATTGCTGAAAGTTTACATCCTGTCCATATAGTATCCGAGTTGTCTGTGATCACCCAGAATATGCAAAATATTTTTTTCCTTATTTTTTGAATCTGGAATAAGACAGGGAGCTGAATAGATTGACTCAAGGTAAAATAAAACCACTTCACTCATATATGAAGTATTTGCTCTCAAAGATACCACATCCTAATGGAAAATGAGATGAGTATAATTTCACCATAACAGCTTGCAACTCAAGTACTGTTTTTCAGACTTCTGAGTGATGGGTAGCAATGTTTTCCATGTTAAGTACTTGAATTCAGCCTGATGAGCAGGTCCAAATGGAAAAATATAAGTTTTGCTTAAACAAGATTGAGAACCCAAGAAGGAGCCACCTGTCCTCTAGGTGGACACATTTGAAGAACCTCTTTCAAAAAATGTTTGACTTGGGTTGGGTACAAAAAATGGGGGAGATTTAAGGGTAGACAAGTATAAATGGTTGAGAGGTGAATCTTGATAGAAGTATAAGAAAGGCCAGAGGATAATAACTCGCACAAATCTTGAAAAATCATTTGGGCATTTGGGCCTTAAAAGGGTCCTGGTTGTTCGCCTGGCACCAACTAGAAAATATGTTCCACTTACCCATGTGTGATTTTCTAGTAGCAGTTTTCTTAGCATCCTTTAATACCTGGTGCATGTCCTCAGAAAACGTGGCTAAAATGTATTAAAACTCAGACATACAGACAGTTAACTAAAGAAGATTCGGGCTGGGATGCATCAAACAGACCCTGTCCTGTGTGAGTAAGCCCAGACTGTGAAGATGCTTTTGTTAATCGCCCTTGGTCATTTTCAAAGGAAGGAAGGGAGAACCACCAGTTATCTTTGAGGAGAACTTCTAAATCTTTAAAATGACCCTGGATATCAGTGAAAAGGCAGAAAGTAGGCAGGAATATTCCCATCCATGGGAATGATTCCAGGACTGTTTGCAAGGAATCCTGGAGCAGAATTTGTTGTGAATGAAGGTAAACAGATCTATTTGAGGAGTTCCTCAAAGCTGGATATGATGTCACTGAGGAAAATGAAGACGTAGACTTTTGGAAAGATATAACGGGCTGCCAAGGTTAGAAGGGAAGACAACTGAAGGGGCATATTGTCACTCTTCCTTTTTGGACTATCCTTGGATCTGGGATGTTTCTGTTTTACTTTTTTAACCCATCATTCCTTTTTAAATTGTGCTTAGACTGTATTGTTTTCCATAAAAGGATCCTGAATTGGAAAGTACAGGATTAAAATTTGTAAAGGTAGGTTGAAAAATCTCAATGACCCCCTAAATTTACTTCTTTTTCAGAGGTCCTTAAAGGATTTGGAAGAGAGAAGAGACAGAGAATACCTTTCTGTTTAGGGGAGAATTCAAGATCTCAGCTTTGACATCTGGTAAATTTTGTGAACGTAATCAAGCAAACCTTTTCATTTCTGATCCAGTAAGAGCTACTCTGGATATAGCATCGGCAGAATCATAACAGCACTTCAAAGAGTGTTTGGTTACTTGAGAAACAGAAGCAGTTAAAGAATTCAGAGATGCCTTAACATCTGAAGAGATGTTAGCAATTATATTTTCTCATAGTTTCAAAAAGGCAAACATTTATTTTGACATATGGGCCTGGAAATTCTGAATTCTGAAGACTAAAGCAGAAGAAGAATACATTTACTTTTCAACTCTATCAAAAGCTTTCCCATCTTTGTCAGAAGGGATAGGGTTAGCATTCACAAGTGTTTGGTAACAAATAGTTTTACCAAAAAAATAAATGCAGATTCTGATTTGGGATTAGAAAATAGATATTTGTGGGTCTGTGGTACCTTATACAATCCATCAGACTTTTTAGGGACAGGGGTTGACCATCAGGTATGCTGCAGGCTGTAAGGAAAATATGCCCTACACATGAGGAAATACAACAGATTGTGGAATATCCAGCTTAACAAATCATTTTTTTTGCTGGGATACTAGAATTTCACACTGCTTGTACAGAAACAATTATTTTATTCTACCTATAGTTTCAGAAAATTATAACTCTCATGTGGGAGGGTCTAAAGAAAAAACTTTTTTTTTCCAGAATAAGATTCCCCTTTCTGTGGAGTGGGTAGATCAGACAGACAGGATTTTATTTTTTTTTAAGCGGTGAGGAATCCAAATTTAAGGAATTAAAGGCTTGAAATACACCCTTAGAAAAACCCAGCAAGTCTTCACTGTTTTTATACGAGACCCCTCCCCCAACGGCCCAACCCAAGGATGGGTTTCTTCCTCAGAAATCAGTGCACTTTGATATCAAAAAAGTTCTGAAGGTTTGGCGCCTTAAGCACCGACTTTTTATGGCTCTCCTCAAGCCCTTCAATGTTAAGAGTGTGGCAGGTGCCTTAAAACTTTGGATGCTGTCAGGTTGTCCTATCCTTGCCAGGATATAACATATATAGCTTAGTCTACTGCAACAGTGATCTAATGATGAGCATTAAACTGTAAAGCCAAATACAGAAATGGCATTAAATGAATGCATATGACAAACAAGGTAGTCATAAGGTGGGATGGGACAAAATAAGTTGTTGGTTTAAGTAAGAGCTGCATTTTACCCTTGAAAAAAGGAAATGGACATACTAGATGAGCCAAGTGGCCCTTATTTACTGCCATCTGAGTGCATGGTTCTATGTTTTCAGAAGGCTTCTTTCTGTGGACTGCAATGGGTAACAAGTCATCCCAGGAATTGTTATAACAAGAACCAGCCTTCCACAGAGACTATGTGGGACTATACTATGCACTCTACACTCATGGACATATTTGAAGGAGTGTTCATTAGATAAAAATAATACAGAGCAGTACCAGCAGTAACATGATATACAACTGTAAAACTTGTATTTCATTTCTAGTATGCTGAAAATCTGATACTAGTGACATTCACTACTTTATGACAGACATCTCTCCTCACTGCCACTACAAAACTAGGCTCCTATTAGTTTAGCAGCTTGGGCAATGGTACAGTTAGATGGGCAACACTAGGATCCAGTATAATGGAAAGCACTCCTCAATAGCACAGCTGGATAAAAAGAATCCACCGAATGCAGCTAACGTAAGGGTGGGGGGAATAAGACCAGCTTTGACAATAAGAAGATTTAACAGACTGCACTAATGCACTAAATGTATAACCACTGTGCCTTATTTAGTGTGTGCTACCTCTTTAATTAGATTCATAAAAGCCTGGGCAAGTTTCTTGTAGTATCCTTCTTCTGTTGCTGTACCATACTGTCCCAACGTATTACGACAACAAACCATATAGTGCAACTGCGGTGTCGTTAAAAGGCCATAATCTAAAGGCAAAAAGAAGGCATTTTATTCATTAATAGTAGTACATTAAATAAAATTTTAATAACCAATAAAATGACCATCTAGCAAGCAAAAAGAAAAAAAGTGACTAAGCATCTACCATTATAGCATCCTATACATGGTGGTAACTGGAAGTCAAATAGTCTCCAACCTTCTCTACCCAGCTGGCAATATTGTCTCTGAAATAATAAATATGTTACTTCCAACTGGAGTCTGGAGTCCCCCCTTCTGTAAAAAGGATTCATATGTACAGCAAAGCTCAGCATTATATGCTCATTCATTTCTTCCTTTACCTCTCCCTTGGTTCTTCAAGGTGTACATGGAAGATTAACTGAAATGCAGCAGGCTTAAAGAAGAGCATTAACTATGCTGGAATTTTTGCATTGGCCTTAACTAATTAGTTAAATGTTAATGACAAGGATACAAGCTTCTCAATGAAGGGGATAGGAGTAGTTAGTACATATTTCACTTTGTATTCAACCACGGATACTGAAATGTCTTATTAAAAGTTATTAAAGTTTGTACGGTGCCATAACAGGCATACTCGTAATTTCATTTCACAAAAGAAATCATAAGCTTAAATAAGCAACACAACTGAATTACTCATTTTTCCTTCTAATTTTGTCTGGATAATCCCTCCACTGGCCTTGGTGAATCTTATAAACCTACTTAAACCCAACATAGTGCCTCTATAAAAGGCAAGACTCAAAAGAAAGAGTCCTAGGTTACATCATATTACAGGTTGCAGGTTTTCAGTGCAGTTTTGCCTTATTCATAGTCTCTGCTCCCCCCCCCTTGTGCACACAACATGCAAGGACTTAAAGGTAGGAAATGCATTGCATGTTACTACATGCTTAATCTGCTCTGGTGGGTCTTGCTGTTATTTTCATGCAATGCTTCTCTACCAGTTTGCCTCCTGCAAGCTTTGTATCTCAATTACAGTGATGCCAGGCAGCACAAAAAACACTCTTCTCCTGGTCTAAGAAAACAGCTGACCTCAGAGTTGTTCACTCCTCCCCCCTTTGATGTGTAAACTGAACATATGTTACTTGTGTTGCAGGTAACATCTTTCCCTCTGTGTTGTTAGGCCACTCTAGCAAAGTGCATTTACTTTTGTTTTAATACAAGGTAGCTTTTGCTGCTTGTCCCATGAGACTTCCATACTTAATCTGTTACTCAGTATTAGCTGCACAGACACAGTACTAAAAGAAGTACACATCAAGGGCTACATGCCCTGTTCCACAAGTTGACTGTGTCACTAAGAGTTCCTTGTTTTTCTCCAGGCAGTTAGTTACTGCACCCATTCTGGTTTGGCAATCTGGCACAAAATTGGCCCAAATGGTCTGCATTATTAAATAATACCTACAGCAAAAAAAAAAAAAAAAGTTAAACCTATTATCTGCTGTCTAGCTCAAAAAAGTCAAGGCCCAAGGAGAATTTGTGAGTGCTAATCTAACTGTCTAGGTTAGTCTTGTATGTTTTTAAAGTACTAGTTTCTTAATATCCCAGATAATTTATTCCATAGATTGGGAACACAGTGAGATAAGAATGCGTCACATCAGTGTGTTAGTTTGTCGACAGAGACTAAAGTCATTTGTACGCATGTTTAGTAACATAGATCTAAGGAATGTTGGATCTTTCATAGGCCAAAATGTCAAACAGATTATGACAGAGGGGACTACAGGAAACACAGTACAGATGGACGGTGGCCACCTACTGTGGATAACTAAGGGACTTCAAGTCTGTGACAATGGATTCAAGTGGACTCAGACAGAATCCTCCAATGGTAAGATTAGCTATACAAATTCACCCAAACTACTTCAAATGAACTTCAGAAAGTGGGGTAAGCCCTCCCCCCATCCCTCAATGTGTATGGAGCCACCCCCAAAATTAAAATATATCATTTCTAAGGTTGCACAACAGTGGCTAAAGATGAATACTCCACTATTGTCAAAGAGGTTTCAGCGAATTTAGTCGAACATCTAACCTTCAATGAAATATCTGTTGACAGTCTGACACATTTCTGAGAGATTTTTGGCTATGAATTTCCAAAGTCTCTCTAACTGAGTGACATGTTTCAATAAGAATGTGTGAAAGGGGGCACTACATTCAATAACTGGTAGACAAGAGGGGAGTACAATGGAAGTAAGACGTCTTTGGTTCTGGATCAGATGCCCCTGATAATTAGTTGAGTTGGATACAATGAGTTTCTAACCTCAGTGGACATAGGATTATCAAAGGAAACTAATCCATCCACAACAGTACCTAGACCTCTAATGATACAGTCATGCTTAACAGCTGCATCATTTTTGCAGTATGATGAGGAATTATTTCTTTTACCACAGTGGACTATATACTATATTTTTTGGCATTTAGACTGATGCCACTTCCTTGGATCACTTGTTTGCAAAGTCCAGCACATTGGTGGGTGAATGAATTACAAACCCTAGTTTACATGAATTTTGCTAACCAAAGACCCAGACTATTAACTTGATGTTTAGAGAAAGAAAAGTGAAACAGAAGAGAACCCAGCATTGAGCCTTGAAGAATCAGACTTGTGACAGTTTTATTTACTGACGTGGATAACTGCAACTCTGACAACATGCTCTGTCCTACAACCAATTTGCTATCCACGTTATTACACATGGACTGATGTTCAGGTTCAGTTCATTAATAATGCCTGTAATATAACAGTACTGAATGCCTTGTATGCAATCTGCACTGCATAACCACCATGAGCTACCCTTTCAAAGTTTACAAGATTATTAGGCATGACCTATTCCTGGCAATGATGTAGGTGACCACAGGCTGATTAGCAACTGGGGCACTTGCTGGATCTGGCAAAGCAAGAGACAGAACTGAACAGGATTGTGCATGCTCTCCTTTCCTGGGGGTGGGCAATGAGATGTGTTACAGAGGTAGGTTATTTCCCAGTGTTACCAGTGGTAAGATGGAAAAATACAGAATAGCCACTATAAAGGCATTCATTCGGTCAAGAGGAGGTAGTATCACTGCAGAGGCATAGTAGTCCTCTTATATTGTCCCACTGCACACTTGTACACAGTTCATGGAAAGAATCCAGCAAGTTTTGTGGGAAACAGGAGAAGGCCACTCCTCTGGATCTAAAGCTAGCCTACTCCTCACCACTAGAATCT
The DNA here is from genome assembly GCF_019279795.1 of Protopterus annectens. Classification (NCBI taxonomy): domain Eukaryota; kingdom Metazoa; phylum Chordata; order Ceratodontiformes; family Protopteridae; genus Protopterus; species Protopterus annectens. The sequence continues at coordinate 1,269,467,597 of NC_056725.1, read as the reverse complement.
CAACAATGAGGGAACAATTACACTAATAATGATCCTGAGGTAGGCATAAATGAACAGGACATATAAGTCTTGCCTAATCCAGGGATGCCTCATGCTCACTTCAATGGAATAAATGGGCCAAATGGGTGAAGGAAGAGTAGCCATTGGACAGGTTCAGGGGGAGAATAAAAATAAATTGTCATATTCTTTTTCCAATGTAATCTAGGTAACACCAACATTAGAAAATAATGTTTTCAAAATGAAGTCTAATATAAGGGCAGCTATGCACTCCTTAGAAAAATTCAACACAACAGCTGAAACACTGTTTACTCTTGATATTATACTGTCAATCAAAGCGGTGTAAATGGGCATGCACATACACCGAAAACTTTATCTAGATCTAGCAGATTGCCCATCACTGCCTGCTTGACATTATTTGTATGAAATCAAGTGGCATAATCTGCAGACTTTGAAAGCATGACAGTTCCTGCCTTAAGTACAGCACAGGTGGTCTGGGTAAAGCAAGTGGATCAGGTGCCTTAAAAGGCAAGCAAGACAGGCAATATAATCCAGGCAATTATTGTGTGCAAAGCTTCTGCAAGGGATACTACCCTTATAACTCCATCTATCTCATCTACCTTGAATGCAGATGTCTCCATGTATTTACAGTCTCTGCTGGGGAATTTAGGCAGAGTGCTCACACAGACAAATGCCCCCCGCCCCCTCGGGAGATGACCAGACTCTGCCTCATCGTTTCACCCTCTTTCAAAGTTGAATCCAACAGCACCCAGGAAGGTTTCATCCCTTTATTCACTTATTTACATTTGTTAACTTGGAATGTCCAGCTGGGAAGTCTCAATTTCAGTAGGATCATAGGGAGACAACTCAAAAAAGAAGAAAACACCATATTATAGTAGACATTATACAGTTAAATAATACACCAAACATAATTCAATCTAATGAACACAGCATAGTCCTAAATGTACTTGTTGTATCTTTCAGCTTTTCCAGGTTAGGGGTCGCCACAGCGGAACTCCGGTCTGCTAATGATTGGCAGTAGATTTTTACGTACCGAGTTGCCAGCCCTGACGCACAACCTTCAACAAAGGTACGCCCATTCACGCATGTCTCCACACAGAAGACACTTTAGCTGAGAATCGAACACTTCTGTATTATATGAAGGAAAATTTTCAACACAAATATTGATACAAGTAAGTAGCAAATGTAGCAACTGATAACAGCTCATTATGACTTAAGATAGTTTATAGCTCCAAGGCTTGCACAAAAGGAGAGCTAAACAACCAGAGATATATACAGGACAAAGCAAGGCAATGAAACATTCAGGTGATACTGCAGAAGCATATTCAATCATCACAGAGGTGAGAGCCTGGAAAGGACTTATCTTTGGGAAAGAATGGACTTATTCCAAATTTTACCCAGGGAACTGAAAATATGGTGCCACTAAATATAATGAAAGACATGTGAATATGGACCTCTGATAACTGGACAAGACTCTATGGACAGACACTCCAATGTTAAGTAGTACATGAATATGTGAGCCAGGAATAACTGTGTACAAGTATAGCAGTGATTAGACTCAAGCAAAATGAATCGACACAGAGTCGTGGTGGGTATGAATATCATGACAACAAGAAAACACACAATCTTATTATATGCATGCTCCTGTTTGCTGTGAAGTAACATGACTAAGTTTTTAAACAGGTGAGAAAAGTACAACACACAGCTTAGAATGTAGGATCTATCTGTGGAGACCCTAGCTTTGGTTGTTAAGCTTTAGCACTGTACAGTTTACCCAAAGTTATTTGCTACTGTGCAGTGTTTATAGGAATGAAATTAAGCTGATTATCATAGGTAACTGAAAAATCTTACTGATTTCAAATTTCACAACTGGTGTGAAAGAGACTGAGGTGATATGATGTGGGCTACCCAACAAAATACAGAGGGATGTGATGTGCTTGGGACTGGAGAATTGTAGGGTGATTTAGGACAGAAAAGCATTACTGACCTATTCCATGGAGCTGGCCAGATGTATACTTTTATTTATTTAAAGGTATATCTGCCACTGTATAGTGCAGTAAGGATGGTGAACAATATAGTACGTGTAAAAAATGCAAACTGTTGACCATAACTTCAGTTCTAGAACTTTGCCAGAATGTTTGTAACAAAGTAAGTGATCAGCTTAAAATACATATTCACAAAGTATTGAAATAATCAGTAGACAGAAAGCAATCACATATTTACGGGAGCACATGGTACAATGAATCTGCAAAGAGGATCGGAGACTAATTGTACACAAACTAAAAAGAAAGAGATGACAAAGGAATGCCTGATGGTAAAGCATCACATTCAGTAAAAAATTCACAACCATAAAGCAAATGGATATTCCTAAATGGTTGACTGACCATTGTGATAAATGAAAGGACTAATGTTCAAATGTCAGATAAACATTAAAAAAATGCTGACTAAAGAATGCCTATGTGGAACATGCCAAGGTCACAAACATACTTAATGTTTTACAAACATTTTGGAAGTTTGCAAAACATGCTAACCATAAATTGGAATAGAAGGCTTCACTTACTCTCAACTCCAAAAAAGATCAATAGACATTTGTTAATTTTTGGAACACACCACTGCTATGTTAACTGTCTGTAATGCACAAAAAACATACCATGATATTTGCCTCCCAAAATTGTCACACCATCTATTACGGTCTGTACCAATTTCTCACTGCTCTGCCTATATGGAAAAAAAATATGTAAAATTTTTATTTGGTTTTAAGGTATTTATAAAGTATTTATAAATAAGATGCATTTAATTACACATTATAATCACATTCTCCAGCAAAAACACACAATATTGTTCCTTGTATCTTGCTAATAATACTCATCTGTTTTATTGTTTAGAACACACACACACACACACACACACACACACACACACACACACACACACACACACACACACACCTAACTTGCACCAAGCTAAAGTGACCATATGACTGTACTGTTGATCTGTTAAAAGACTCAAGACAGACTTCTTATGGACACATTACCCATAAGGATCAAAAGCCAGATCTCACAGCTGTAGACCAAGTCTGAATGGTACTACTGCACAGGTCCTAAACAAATATTCTAAACACTTGAAGGGAATGGAGGGGACAAAGTGGAAAAGAAATGATAGTAAAAACAATAAAATGACTTTACAGTTTAGAGCAAGAATGAGAGGTATCTGAAATTCAGACAAACAGAAAGCCACACAACAGTTTCTTAAGCTAAAAATTATTGCATAACTTAGAAGTAACACAAGGCACAGACAAGCCTTCATGAAATAAATTTTCTTAAAATATGTGAACAGTATAAAATCTGTGGGGACTGATTGCCTACTAATACTTTATATTAGATGCTTGCTTTGTTAAAGAACTTTTTCATATTTTTAATGATAAGCAAGAAAGTATTCATTTATCAGTCCCCATCTATTTCTCTCAGGACTGTTACAAGAGTGGTTCTAAATAATCCATACTGTTTGAAGAAAATAAGATTCCCAGTCCATCTGAAACTAAAACTCAACTGTTTTACATAAACTACCAGTTACATATCTGACCTTTCTGTCTGCAACCACCAAAGAACTGTTGTCATTAACTTGGTGATGCCGCCTCCAAAGTCAAGATCTGAGGACATCAGCAGCAATACTTCAGTCCTGTCTACGTCTAGAATATGAGAAAGTAATTCACACCAGTGGGACTGAAATAATAACAATAATAACTAAATACGATTAGTCAAAAGATTTTTTTTTATTTCCTTTTTTTTAAACTAGTTTTTCCTCCTCTTACATGCCAAACATCAAGCTGGCTAGGACAGGCATCCTGAGACAGTGTAGCAACTGCCTCATGTACATGGACAACCCTCTACTACTACCACCTAGGAGCACAATTTGTGAGAGATGCAATTACATCAAGCATCTAGTGTCATTGCTCTCTCCCCCACAAACCAGTATATCAAGCACTAAGAAGGCTGGCAACACAAACATCACACCTCAAACACCACCCCGATCTACACAACACACCCCCACATATACAGAGGTCCTCAACAAAAGCATAACCACACAAGAGAGACCTCTGAGGCATCAATGCATGCAAACTCCACTGCCCACCACACCACACATAGTTCACACACCTGTGTCTTACAGCCACTAAGGCCTAAACATAAACCCAAAATATTAGTCATACGAGACTCCATTGTGAGAGACACGGATGTGCCACTCACCAGGCTGGATAAGGAGAAAGTCATGGTTAGCTGTTGTCAGATGCCAGAATCCACCATATCATCAATGCACTCAAGTCTCTCAACAGGTACGGTAACGACTCTGTCATAGTCCATGTTGGAGTGAATGACTTGAGATGTACCTCCCTGAACTATATGAAGACAGACATGATCGAGCTTGCTGAGTATGTGTCCCAGGCAGGCACATTCCTACCCTTAATCAGCATTCTACCGTCACCCAGAATGATGCCCCAATACAAACAAAAAATGATTGACTAACTGCCTTAGTTTCTGATGTCATTCCAAGGGGATCCGGTACCTGACATCCTGGGATGACATGACTGACAAGTCACGATACTTTGCCAGAGATGGCCTGCATATGTCTCCCTTGGGCTTTAGGCTCCTGGCAAAGGCTCTTGCCTCCCTGTAATGCCATGAAGTCAAAACTACCAAAACAAAAATTTCACCAAGACATAAATTAACGGTCATGCTGCTAAATGCTAGGAATCTAAACATGAAACTGCACTCATTGCAAGCATTCATAACCCTGGAAGAAGCTGACATTTGTGCAGTCACAGAAACCTGGATCAAAGCGGCAGAGAGCACCCCAGCCATACAAGGTTACTCATCCTATCATTCATTTAGACCCCAAGCTGTGGGCAGCAAAACAAAAGGAGGTGGAGTTGCAATACATATAAAAGACATATCTACACCTCTAGGCTGGTCAAACATTAGGATGCACAAGAAATACTCCAGGTGCAGTTAACAATTGACAAGACACCTATTTAAATCATAGCTAGCTACAGGCCTCCAACTCTGAGTCAAGATGCCCACTCCACCTATATGGACCTCTATGAATATATCAAGATTCAACCCTTTACCCTGATCCTGGGTGACTGACTATCCAACCATAGATTGGAAGAAATACTCGTGCCAAAACGCAGATGCCCAGAGATTCCTTGATTTCGTCAATGAAAATGCCTTGCACCAGTTGGATGACATCCCCACAGCAGATGAAAATATCTCGGACTTGGTATTAACCAACATGAGTAACCTCTGCAGCATCCAAACAGTGTCATCATCCCTGGGAAGATCCGACCACAAAGCAGTCACTTTTGAAGTCACAATCTCCCCTGACCTCCAACACCAGCTAGGGTCAAACAAAACAAAAAAAAAAAAAAAAAAAAAAAGCTGATTACAACCTCCTGAGGGAAGGTATAAACAGCTTCACAGCCCCCTCCTTCTCCACTGGCACCTATGTCCAAACCTACATCAAAGTACTATATGATCATTTATATAGCTGCATGGAATCAGGAATATCAGACAGGATGAAATAATCCTCCTCAAGAAGAGTAAATCTGTCTAGTGGACATCTACAATAAATAATCTCTATAATAAAAGGAAAAAATTGCTGCACTCATTGCAGGACCAAGAAGGAGCAGGTGTCTAATTGAAAGCAATCTCTCCTTAGCCTGAACAAGCAAATATGAGCACTAGTGAAATCCTCCAAAGCAAACTTCCAGTCCAAACTGGCCACATCTACTAAAGACAATCATAAGGCTTTCTTCACATATGTCTACAATTTCAAGGGAAGCACTGAGATCTGCTCAGAACTGGTGGTCAAGGACACCACATACACAAATCCTGTAGATGTAGCCAACCTGCTGGCAGACAGGTTCAGTGAAACCTTCATTCCTGTGCCCTCCCAACAATAAAACTGGATATCCCCAGTACCTGAACCCCAGTACCTGCCTCCCTCCACTATCATTAGGGAGCAAGTCATCACTGCCCTCTCAAAGGCAAAAAATACAGCCTCCATGGGACCCGATAAAATCCAAGGCTGCATCCTACATGAATGTAAGCAGGAACTTGCAGCACGATTAGGCACCGTATTCAACCAAAGCCTGAATACCGGCTTGGTCCCAGCCGAGTGGAGGACAGCTACTGTCACCCTTTGCACACAGGGTGGAGCGCCCACCAATCCAGGAAATTAAAGACCCATCAATCTAACTAGCCTGATCTGCAAGGCCATGGAACGGATTATCATGGACCTCATTAACAAGGACATTGGCAACCTTCAAACACTTGATCCCACACAGTTTGGTTTTGTCAAGGGGATGTCATGCATGTTAAATTTGGTCAACTTCTTTGAGACAGTCGCCAAGGTCACAGATGAGGGGAAAACAGTGCACACCGCCTACCTTGACCTGGCCAAGGCCTTCTATACTATTCCTTACTAGGTATAATACATAAACTCTCTCAACTAGGCATTCATCCATATGCTACCAGATGGGTAGCAAACTGGCTCCCTGATAGAACCCACCTAGTCAAAATAGGGGAAGCCACCTCAAGTAGTAGACCTGTAACAAGCGGTGTACCCTAGGGATCGGTCTTGGGGTCCCTGTTGTTAGGGATATACTTCTCAGAGGTGCAGGCGAAATCTAGTGGGCTATTGCTGACCAAGTTTGCAGATGACTGCAAGCTGGGTACTGTTATCACTTCCCCTACTGCTGTGGACATCTTCCAAGAGGGTCTCACCCAAACAAATCACTTGTGCCAGAAACATGGCCTCAAACGAAACACCAAAAAATGCATCATCATCCCTTTTAGGGAGAAAGACAAATTATCACATTAATATAAGGCACTAAGCATGCAATAAGTCATGAGGGACTTGGGTACCCAGGTTGATAGCAAACTGACTTTTGACCAACATATTGCCTCCATTGTATGGAAAGCTTTCTACATGGCCCACCTCATTAGTAATTGTATCTCATCCAGGGACAAAGTAGTCATAACATCCCTTTATTCTTCCCTTATAAGACTGATTATTGAGTAAAATGCTCCTTTTGGCATGTACCTCACAAAAGCACATGCAGCAGCTGGAGAGTCCACAGAGGTTTGTCAGCTGGAGAATTAAGGGTCTCAAACATCTACCCTATACAGATAGCCTAAAAGCCCTATCCCTCTACTCAGTCTCCTACAGACTCCTCAGAGATGACCTCTGTCTGGCATACAAGCAACCACAAACCCAGCCCTGATGGGACTGCTGCATATCCAAAAGTCAAGCTCCACTAGTGTAACATGCACGCATTACCCCAACCTGGTCTGTAACATCAATAGGACTTGTTGGCTGGACAGATTTGTGTCCCAGTGACTCTCCCTTTTGTGGAACAGACACCCTCTCCACATAATGCAGAGTACATCATTAAACCTTTTTAAGCACAACCTGGATAACTGGATGAAGAACAGAAAATTCAACAATGGGATTCCACCTATGTCCCTGCTGGACAGTAGCACAGGGTGCTGACTTGGTGGAACACGGGCTAAATTCTTGCCTAGGCTTATAAGGGCCTAAGGGCCAATAGCCTAGTAACTTCCTATGATCCTAAGATGGCCATGCCTCCATCCCTGGATGGACACATCCTCTCTAACAGCACGCTCTATGAATTTACCAAACTTAACTGAACTTGGGTCACAGTGACAGTAGATGGGGCCTTATTCTTCTACTCCAACAAAGTGGGCTATTTCCTTGGGTTTTAGCATATAACATTCTCTAGGTTTATGAGAACATGGCTTCAGTTGAAAGCTGAATCTAAAAGACTGCTGCATTTGTTTTTTCTTTTTTTTTTTTAATACTTAAACAACATAATAAATATACCACAA
>NC_056725.1:1269375638-1269418147 GCF_019279795.1 Protopterus annectens | reverse complement strand
TCGGTGGGTGTGAATGGTGTTCCTTCTTTGAAGGTTGGGTGTCAGGCTGGCATCCCGACACCGTAAAAATCCACTGCCAATCATTAGCAGAACGGAGTTCCACTGTGGCGACCCCTAATCGTGAAAAGTCGAAATTAATTAGTTAAGTCTAAGTTATGATGTACATTTGACATATTTAAAACCCGCACATTATTTTGAAAATCAGTGTCTCTTAATTTTGTTGTTTCTAAGCTGATTAGGTCAGGTAATTCTTTTAACCTTTATATTCCAGAAACAGTATGAAGCATCTTGCCTCTGTAAACCTTCAGTTAAGTTACACAGAGTACCAACTGCTAACACTGGCTATTTATCTTTCCTATCTCTCCTATCGCTGTATGCTGTAAGTGTAAAATTACACTGTCTATTGCCTATGATTTTTTACCTTGTGAACTTGTGCCTTATTGTACCATGATGTCGCTCTCTTATAGCAAATGAAAATGTTCTGTTCTCCATATATTTAAATCCTAAAACAAAGAGTAAAAAAGTCACATAGAAAAAACAAAAATCAGTGAAAACTTAAAGAAAAACCCAGCCAAGCTAGATTTTCCACTGTGTGATTCCTTAAGACCTCTTGCATTAGAGGTAACATGGGATATATGCAAATGACCCCTTAAGGTCATCAGATGTTTCAGTTATATGGCAGTTCTGAATGCCCATGACTTTTTTCTTTTTTCCATCTGTTATGGACAGATTCAGGCCAATAAAGCCAAACCCCATATAGCTGAAACACCTGATGTCCTTAAGGAGTCATTTGCATATATCCCATGTTACCTCTAATACAAGAGGTTTTAAGGAATCACACAATGGAAAATCTATCTTGGCTGGGTTTTAATTTTAGTTTTTATATATTTAAATCCTCAAACATTGTACAGTTAATCCATTTTCTTTTTATTATATAGCCTATTAAGCATGATGGCTATTTTCTGAGCACTAACTGGTCTTGAAGCATAATTACCATATATTGTATTAATGTGTGTCTATACATTTTTAACTAGATTTAATAAGTCTATTTACCTTTTTAATTTATGTGTGCTGTAATAGAAGTCTGCCTTCTAAATGTGTGTCTTAAATATCCTGTAAATATCTGAGCTATACTAGTTTACTAAAACCTGTGTTTTCTGTATTTCAGAGCTATACCTCTGCATACTGTCAGTAGCATTTTAACTTTCTGTATAATGTACAATAATAAAAAGTGCACTGTAATCTGTAAATTAATTAATAATTTATGCCTGTCCTGTTTTGCCCTAAGTATATTAAATAACTTACAACATATTTTAGATAACTTATTTTAATAAGCCTGTTAGAATAACTCTGTCACTTTACCTTTAAACTAATGACTTAATAATGTGAAGTAGGATGTTATTACAAGCTATAACAGGGTATGAATGTTACATTCTGAAATCTGACCAAAATGTATGAAAGTCATATTCTAAACCTTGACTGAAATTTACATTAAAGTGATGCATATTTATACAGAACATTTAAAATAACTGTATATTCTGGAAACTAATTAAACTAAGTAATATATTTTGCTGCTGTAATCTGAACATAGATAAATGCATAAAAGCATAACTGAAATCTGGTAAATGTTATGTTCCGGAAACTAAACTATTAGTACCTTCTTTCTGACAGTATTGTCAGAACAAAGATAAAAACAAACTGAAAAACTACTACTGTTATATAACTGTCTGAAAACATGAGAACATTTACACACTTGCTTTAACCCTAATGCACATTTATTGTGCTCAGATTTTCTGTAGATAGTTGACTTGTGCACCACAGCTCTTGCCAAGATTAGGCCTTACTCTAAATTGTCCCAGCCACTGCTGAGGTATTGGAGGCAGTTTTAATGTCCAAATGTCCTGTTCCATGTCCTTTTTTTCTTAGGCCTTCCAAACCTCCTCTTTTCCATTTATTGTGCATGGCTGGGTGAATTTTGTTTTTACTGTATTTAAAATCAACTGGGAAATTATTTCTGCAAAGCACAAAGAAAAAAAAAAGAACACTTCCAGGTCCTTAAAATAACATTTGCAGCTTTAACGATTACAAACTGATAAAGTCAAGGCAACAGGCAGTGTTATTTACATTTTTCTGCATGAAATAAACATACACTGCTAATAAATTCTTGTAAGTCTCTCAGCAAAATGATAATGTACTACTGTGAACTAAATCAATGTTACTAATCAATGCATTGCTTGTTGCCTGACTTTATTTTCATTTTCTGCATGAAATAAACAAATTCTTGTAAATCTATAAGTAAGCTGATAATGTATAGTGAATTAAACTAATGTTACTAATAAATACATTCTTGCAAGTCTGTAATTCAACTGACAACATACTACAGTGAATGGAAAGACTAATTAAAGTGGAAACCTCAGTGGCATTGTTTTTTTCCTGTCATAAACTCAAATGAAACTGAAGTAGTAATCAAACGCTGTATTAATATTTCTACATTTTTTGCATTTTTGCACCTCTATAAAATTAATCTTAACTGTTGAACTTTCTAAGTTTATTCTGTGACCCTCAGGTCCTAACATACTGTTCTGGGCGTAATCTTGACCCACTGTCTTAAGATAGCCGACGTTCCTTTAACTGACGTCATTATTTTTTTCAGTACTACCAAATGCTGAAAGGATTTATCATTACTGTCTAAAAAAATTTTTTTTTGGATAAATAGTGAGAACTGTAACTGCATAAACTGTTACTAAGAATATTGAATTTATCTTTACCTTATTGTTTAAGGTGAAGTTTCTTTACATAATATACACATTTATTACTACAGCTGAACTGATCCAATTCTGGGACTTTACTTGTCTACCCTTTATACAAATATAACACAGGCATTGGACCTGTAGCTTTAATGACAATATTTATGATGCACTCTTTTCTTGCGTGGGATCTGAACATTTGACTGTATTGTCGCTTCTAAAATGTAGTACTGACTTTGACTTTCTTTCCCTGGAACTGCATGCTTCTTGCGTGGGATCTGAACATTTGACTGTATTGTCACTTCTAAAATGTAGTACTGACTTTGACTTTCTTTCCCTGGAACTGCATGCATAAATGAAAACACAAATCTGACTATATTTTCAGGCCTATTCTAACAGTGTGAAATTGTTAATCAAAGTGTAGCCTGCATGTGATATTATTCACAATGAATTGACACACATACTCAGTCCCCCACTACCAAACAGACGGTATCTGCTTCCCTGAGGAGAATATACCTACAGGCCTCCAAAGGAATGCTGCCAGTTGCAAGCAAAAAACCCCAAACCCTCACCACTAAATGGACAAGCTGGTTCTAGCCACCCCTTTTTACACCCTGTTCCATCTCCTCCAGCACTTGTGGCACTAATCAAAGAGGAGCAGTCTGGGTCACAGTCAGGGCTTCATCTCTCTTATTCTTTCTGGTTTTGTTTTCCCATCCCCCATTACCTCAACTGATCTATTCGATCCCAACACTTTGTACTGGCATCAGAGAACAACACACTATGACCTTCATAGTGTAGGATTTGGGGCATTTTTTAAAACGTATTTATTTATTTAGTTGCAGTTTGTTAACCAAGAAAGTTTATTGGGCTGTTCAGAAGCCGCTTTCAGTGGAGGCCCAGGGGAAAAAAAGCTCCTTAGTACAACAAAATCAGAATTTTATACATTGGCAATATACAATGATCAGTTTAGCCTACAAAGTTAAAAACACACTTAGCAATCCAATGGCAAGACAAAGAGTAGTGACAAATTACAATATTTTTAGAGATAATTAGAGCATAGAGGAATTTTTTGTTAAGCATGGCATAACAAAAATAAAAAATATATCATTACAACTTGGGTATTCAAGGAGGCTGAGTTCCAAATGGAAGTTAGGAATACATGTAGAGAAGCTTTGAAGTGGGCAGGATTTTGGATTATTCTAATGGATAAAGGTAGAGCATTCCAACTTTTGGCTAAACAGTAAGAGTAAAGAAGTTTGCCGGGAGGAGGATTTGGCTGGTAAACCTGCAGAAGTTGCTGATTCTTAGATCTAAGTGGCTTATCTGGGAGGCAGAAGGTGAATATAGAGCTAAGGGCAGGAAAATCAGAAGGTTTAAAGAAAAGTTTGTGAACTGTATTTAGCTGAAGATAGGTGAGATAATTTGGTAGTTCCAGTCATTTTAGGGAGTGTACAGGACTACAGTGAAGGGAGAAGTTTTTGAAATTTGTTTCGAATTTTGCTATTTTATTATAACACATCTTGAGCTTAGCTTTTAGAGTGCTTTTAAGGTTGGTAAGTAGAGGGGCACCATACATGAGAGAAGAAAGTAGTTAAGTGGAGGCAAGGGTTTGTTTAGTGGAGGGGCCGAGGAACTAGTTGTGCCTATAGAGGATTCCTAGAGTCTGATGAGTTTTTCAGACGTTGTGTTGCAGGTGAATATCAAATTTTAGATGTTTGTCTATGCTGACGCCTAGAAGTTTGTGTGTCTAACAACTTCTATTTATACCTTACTTTAGGAACAGATACTGAACATGGTTTTGTCTAACAAGGTTGATTTCTTAGGGATGAAAATAGCATGATCCTGGATTTATTTTGGTTAAGGGCTAGGTGGTTATTATACATCCAGGATTCAGTGGTGGACAAGACTTTTTGAGTTGGAGTTCAGAAATACAGTCAGCTGAAAAGACAATAGTAGACTAATCTATATACTGAATAAGAGCTCCATGGGTCATAGATGTATGGAAGTTATTAATGAAAAATATTGAACAGGAGGGGACCAAGTATGGAGCCTTGAGAAACTCCAGTACAGGTGTTAAGATAAGAAGAGACAGAGTTCTGCCATTTGATGGCCTGCTGCCTGTCTTTTAGATAGTTTGAAAACTAGTTAAGAGTGGTGCGGGAAATCAAAGGTTTGAGAGTTGTGATAGTAGTAAAGGGTGGGAAACTGTATCAAACACCTTTGATAGATCTAAGAAGAGGTTGATACTATTTTCCTGGAATCATGAGCTCTGTTAACAGTATCTAAGAAAGATTTGAGGGCAGTTGTAGTGCTATGACCAGGCCTGAAACCATGTTGCAAAGAAGACAGGAGGTAGTTATGAAGTAGATAAGGCATCAGCTGAATGTGAATACACTTTTCCAAGATCTTAGAGATAGGGGACAGAGTAGCACTAGGACGAAAGTTGGAGATATTTGTTTTGCCACCATTATGAAGAAGGAGAATGAAAGCTTTCTTCCATAATTTGGGCACACAAGATTATTTCACATATCTATTAATAAGTGTACTTATAGGGAATGCAATGCCTTCAGCTGCAAGCTTTAGAAATATTGGGGGTATACTGCCAGGTGCATTAGGGCAGGGTATGAGCTTCATGAGTAGTCTTTTTACAGTTGTGGTCGAAATGGAATTAAGGGTGAATTTAGGGGTAGAAGGGGGTGTTGGGTTGGTGAAGAAAATGAAAACACTGTCAAATGTGTTAGCATGTCTGGAAGGAGATTTGTGTATATTCTCAGATTAACTTGTACTGTATGCCAGCATGTCTAATTGTGAAAATGTAAATAAGTGTTTGAAGTGTTAAGTATCTCCCTGCTCATACAAAATGTTTGCAATCGGTCAGTGTTTTTGATACATTTCTAACTGCACATGTTTGTGAGGGAGATTCCAAATTACAAACCGTTTCTGGAGAATCAGCTGATCAGTAGGTGATGTCATTAAAATGCTCCTGGTTGCTATGTGATTGGTTTGAACAGCTGATTGACAGGAAAAAATATCTTTTTCAAACAGCTGACTGTTATTTTTAAAATAAGACAGTTGAGACCGATAAGCTGGGCAGTTAGTTAAGAGTAAAAGTTAGTTAGTGAAGAGTTACAGTCAGTTACAGTGCTGTGCAGAAGATGCCCAGAAAAAGGACTCACCAGAACCGTAAGCCTGCCTTTGCCTTGCTGTTATGTTTTAGATTAGATCAAGGACAGTTTTCTCTAGTTAGATTAGGAAAGTTTAGCTGTTTATATAGAGTTTTTCTAAGATGATGGACTTCTATCCTACAGTTTCATTCTATAATTCCGTTTATTGAATTCTGGTGTTTATTGAAATTTACCGATTTAAATTATTGTAAACATTTAACTTATTATTAAATGTTTTTCATTACTTTACATTGTGGCACGACAATCAGTGTGTTCTTTAGAGATTAGAGAGTGCTTATACCTGCTTGATACACCCCAGGTCACATCAAATGCCTGGCTGCTCCTGGTCATAGTTATCATTTATTTAGATATTTAATTTGTAATAATTAATCACCCTTTGAAGGGTGTGTAGACCTGTCTGACTCTGGCTGCAGTATGTACCATTTGTATTGGGGAGGGGACACAGATGGAAATCTGTGTCAAGATTCTCTTAAGTATTTGAGTGTGTGAGATTTAAATTTATTTTGAGTGTGAGTGAGTCAGAGGTCTTAAACTGGAATATAATGCTCTGAAGTGCATAATAAGAGAGTTTACATTTGGAGTGGACAGAAGTATATACTCCATTCCCAGGAAAACAGAGCATGTTCCTGTTGTGCTCTTAAGGGAAATTGTGGAATTTTACTTGTGTGCTCTGTGCTCCTGTATTTTCCGTCACACTCCCACAATGGAGTCAGTGGTGAGGATTGAGGCTCCATAATTACTGACATGGGTTTTAAGTGGGGATATCACATTATTGGTGGCAGTCCAGTGAGATATTAGCCGGATGTCACAGGGTTCATGGGTGGATGAGGTGCATGTAGAGATAGGGAGGGTAATGGAGGCTTTTGGTGGAGCAGCATTATTTATGCTGCCTCTCTATCATCAGGGACGTTTGTAGTAATGTCAGCTATAGAATTCATAAAGAAAGAGTTAAAAATAAGCTGTTTCAGGAGAAGATTTGTTGGAATGTGGATACGGGTTGTTTTTGTGCCAGGGTTCAGGAGTGACGTGATAGGATTCCAGAAATTTTTAGGGTTTTGTTTATGGTTATACTGCAGTTTTGAATAGTATGCTTTTTTATCTTTATGAACTATTTTTTTTACCCGATTACGAAGATGTTTGAAGTGTATCAGGACATGCTGACGTTTATTAGTTTGATAGTGTTTCCATATTTTGTCTCTGGAGTGCATCAGGTCTTTTGTAGGTTTAGTCAGCCATGGGATGGTTTGTTTTGATCCTTTTCAAATGAAGGGGTGCAAGGCTATTTAGTGTGTTCAGGAATATAGTATTAAATAGTAGACAACACTGTGTAGTGGGAAAGTTTTTAGTTTGTGCCAATTAATCTTTTTTCAAGGTATCAATAAGGTGAAGAGGGTTGAACGTGGTTAGGTTCCTTATTTGTCTGTAATGCTGTTGATTTCGTTAGGGGGGGTGGCGGATAAAGGTGGGGAGGTGTCACTCAGTATCCGGAAGAGTGCCTGCTTCTGATATTTTATTGGGATTGGAGAAGAGAATCCAATCTAGGATGGATCCTGTGGTGTTATCCTTATTTGGTCTGGTTGGGGTGTTTATGAGCTGAGTGAAGTTGAATAGATTAATATCAGAAGAAGGGATGTTGGAGCTCAGGTTTAGCCAGTTGACATTTACATCACCTAGGAGAACAGTTTCATTTTTGATGTTAGTAGAAATCCAGTCAAGGATTTCTTCTAGTAAAGGTATATTGTTTCCAGGGGTATGTAGAGAAGATGACACAGACTTTTTGCAGTTGTTAATTTTTAGGAAAGAAATAAGAATTTTGGCATTAGTGAATTGGGGAACAGGATTTGTATAGGATACTATGTTGAAAGTGTTGGGAAAAATTAGTGTTGCTCCCCATCCTTTTTTTGTTAGGCCTACTGGATCTTATAGTTTGAAAGCATGGGGAGAGTAGGGTTTCAGACAGATCTCTGTGATGGCAATAATGTCTGGTTGATTATCGTCGATCTAGGCTTAAAAATTAGAGATTTTGGTGCAGATTATTCACAGTTACCATGTAAAATGGATTTCTGAATTAATTCCGAGTGGAGGTGTGGTGATATTATTTGAAGTGGGTCCTGCACTGGGGTGTATATCTCCTGATAAAGGTAAAGGTGCAGTAGTGAATGTAAATATATAAACTAATGGCTCTTGTTTGGAGGGAGATTTCGTATTATATGCTTGAGAGGCTTTGCAGTACAGCTTATATGAGTTAAGTGAATTTTATTTAAGAGAAGGACAATTTTTATTAAGTATTGGAAAGGGGGTTTATTAAATAGTGGTTTGGAGATGATTTTGTATAGCTCTTATGTCCTGTAAAAATTTAAGTAGTGGTGGTAGAAGTTATGAGGTGAGAAGGAGAAGTGGTTCAGGGCAGTGATATGTAGTATAGGATGAAAAAACATGGAGGGATGTGACAGAGTTAGAATGTGTGTACTAGATGACTGCATAGTTACATATGTAAGAAGTGAGAGTATGAAAATTTATGTGGGTGTGTGGTAATAAAGAACAAAGTTATGTTGCCTACAGAACGTTACAGGTACATATCAAGGAGTGAATGGAAAGGAGCACAGAGTGATAGAAAACTTGTGTAGCAGGGGTATAAAATAATAGTAAGCCAGGAAGGCAGAGGATGAGTAAGGAGTAAGTATGTGTAGGACAGAAAACAGGGGAGATATAGAAAATTTGTATGGAAAAAGAAAGGTAGGGATTAATTGGATGTGGAAGGGGAAGGAGTCACCTAAGTATAAATTTAGAGGTAGTGGGGGCAGTGTAAGGGAGTTGAGTGAGCCCGAACAGAGTGGGTAGAACCACAAGGCATGGGCACAGTAGGAGAGCAGAGTGAGTCCAAGCGGAGCGAAGGCGAATGGAGCCGGTAGAACCACCAGGTGGAACAGGTAGCATAGAAAAACCAATCAGCTACCCAGAAAGCTGCAGGTCAGTGCAAAGAAGTTAAATACCAGTACTATGACTTTTGCTTGCCACTGGGTTAACAGCAATTTAGACCTTTGAATTAGTGTCTACACTGGCAGCTGAAAAATCATTTTTGTTTAAATTAAACTTAAGGAAAATGATTGAAGAAACCACCTGTTTGGGAATATTGGGAGCCTATAGCTTTAGTGTCCCAGTTAGTGTGCATGCCGTTACACTGAGTAAGGTTGCAATATGCTGGCAGATACAAACTAAGGTATTTTTCTCTCCTTTACATTTGCCGCAATCCTGCTATAAGGGGTGGATATTCAGGCATCCAACTCTGGTGGGGGCAATGCTCATGAAGGTTTAAGATGGAGAGGCCTTAACACGGATCTAAAATGTAGACAGCAACCGTTAAAGTTCAGATTGAAGTAATTCAGGTGGATGCCCCCTTCACCACCATAAGAAGTTTTAGTCAACGATCCATTTCTAAAATCATGTGCATTGTCGCACTACTTTTTTGCTTGTTTTCTATGCTCTAAGCTATCTCCTTGGCAGCAGATACCCTGCAGTGTTTGGTTATACTGAGCTGCTGACATAACTGCACTCCTTGGCTAGGCTCTTACTTTCAAGTCCCTCTGCATGCGAGCACATTATTAAGCTTTCACCTAGGTGGCATTCCTGAAGTGGGATTTCAACTGACTACCCCTGGAATAGATAACCAGAACTCAGTCACTCACTCCCATCACCCCCTTGTGAGCTCTTTTAGGGCCATGGCTGGGAGTCATCTGGGTGTAGTCAAAATCACGACCTCCACACTGTAGTTCCAGTACTGTCTGTAAGCTACTAGCAGAAAATGATAAAATTTACAGTACATTGTGGTACAAGAACAAAGCTACTCATCAAGAAACAATGAAACTTGCATTTTCCAGTAAAATGGGATCCCAATAATTTAAATCTCTATACTTCTGGTTTCATTAATTTATTTTTTATTTAGTTTACTAGGTATGCACACTAGGCAAATGTCCCTTTTCAGGAGCAATCTTGGGAAACTATCGGGTTAAATGATTTGCTCACACATCAGGCAAATGGAGGTTGAGAGCATCAAAACTATCTAAAAAACAAAGCTTAACAGCTCTTAGGGTTAACCTTCTGCAGTGACATGCCTTTTGCTAGGAATGTGCCTGCATTCATTTTGCCAGTGTCTTAAGATTGAGGAATACGAGCACAGATTCCATATGAAGTGCAACCATTTAACAAACGTAGACTTGGACAAACTGTTTTCCCAATACCAAAATGAGCTACTTTGTCCCTGACTCCAGAGAGATGTCACTTTTACTTTTAATATAACATTCTGCTATCTTGTTCCATTGATTTACACCAGCTAACTCAAAGTGTGTGTGGGATGTTGCTAGACAGAAGGAGCAGTGCACAACTTTTTTTTTTTTTTTTTTAATTTCGCCAAATGTTTTAGGTTTCTAACACTGACATGGGAATGGACCCCATTCCTAAGTCAGGGTATGATTAAAGTTCATGAAGTTAGTATTGCTTCAGTTTTTGATATTTGCCAACAGATCTCCTCAGCAACTGCAATGCACCCAGAAATGTATCCTTCTGTTCATACAGAGTTACATGTATTGGTAGCACAGTTATGTATGATCCTAAATTCTTTTCAGGCCTGCTGCTTCTGCTACTACTATTGGAACTCTCTGAGTAAGCTTCTTCAACATTGTTCTAGTTTCTACTTGCAGAATCTGGAACTTTATGGTATTGTCTCTCAATATACAACAAACTATAATTGTTAAAAAAAAAACTGAAATTGGCTACACTTAACTATTCTAAATGTATTAAGTAATAATACAAACAATTTAGATACATTTGTCCTATTCAATCCACAGCATACTGATTAAACACTTATTTAACTAAGCATGCAACCTTAGAACAACTCCCAAAAATTAAAATTATATGGATGATCTTGCTTTTCTAGGTGCTCATGAGAAGAGCTTAGCCCTGCCCAGCAGTTTCTTACTTAACGTTTCAACTTATTATTGCTTCTTCTATTAGCATCCATGCCTTCTATTTTTGTTTCTTTTCAATTGGTTTCCTCCTAGTCCTTTGCCCTCCATGATTTGCATTTCAGGGTTGGATATGAGGAGTATTTCTCAGCTTTCACTTTTTAGTTACTGCTTTTTTGAAATCTGTCAATATGACAAACTCCAAATAGGTCTTGGGCAAAGATAAAAGATATGAATATCAATCTGAGTTTTCCTTACAGTAATTAAGGTAATTTTTAGCCTTACTACTGGAGCCAAATGTTCTGTGACTGTTCAAAATCTATCAACCCTTTGCAGTCCCAGAACACATGGCTCCATGACCCCTTGCTCGTCTATGTTGGGTCACATCTCCAACATTCTTCCAAGCTTCTTGGGAACATGTAATCCCTACAGGTATTTAAAAATATTTATGTAAACACTTCCAAGTGAAAATTCTGAATCTTGACTTTTAGTGGTCTGCCTTGTAAGCAAACCGACCTGCATCCAATCCACTGTTGAAGATTCCCTTTCCAGCTGCCACTCCCATTTTTCATTCCACTCCAAGGCCACTTTCCTGTCCAGCTGCCAAAGTCACCTACATGCGCTGTCAGTCTGTTTTCTATACTATGGAAATTCACTCTTCAGTGTACGAATATCCATTATGTCACGTCTAAACTGCAATTCCGTTTTCTTTACTAGGGCTACCAGCCCCATATACTCCATTCTTAGGATGTTTTCCATGTTGTATTAATTTTTTGCACTCTGCCAAAGTAACCAACCCCCTTTTCTTCTCAAATGATAATATTATCTGATCTTAGTCTGCCTCAGCATCCAGTTTTCTACCATCGCCTCATCATATCTCACATCTCCCCCCATTTCTATCAGCACAAAACATTTACACCACAGGTCTACATTTTACTTTTTAAATAGGCACCTTATTGTGGTGCCTGTAGTTTTTAAAAGTTTATTCCTACTACTATTTTTTTTAAAACCTTTATTGAATTATCACTTGTGACATAGGCAATTTCATACTCCTAGTGGGGCTTGTTCAGCTCAGATTCCTAGTAGGGCTATTGTCGAGCTTTTCCAGTTGGCTTTATAACCTCCTGCCACAAGCAGCACAGACCCTTATTCTTTGTGGTTTTCAGGTTTTTTTTTTTGGGGGGGGGGTGGATAATTCCCAGCTCTCCCCATTTTCTTATCAAAGTTAGTCTGTCCCAGGAGAGTCTTGGTTTCTTCTCCTTCAATATGAAGTCAATAATCAACTTTTAATGATCTTTATAAATTCTGGAGGGTGCCCAATGGAAGGCCCAGAAGACATACAAAATAGAAGTAACAAATAAATTTGTCTGGATTTTTTGCTCCAGCTGCACAGTCTTCCCCCTTTTAATGTCCCCTTAATATGTTCCAGCCAGAGCTCATATGTCATAGAGGCAGACATTTCCATAATGGAACCAATCAAGAATGATGTATTCCCTGGCATATGTGTTGCAATAAGAAAGCAGTCTGAAGAAATCACCCATTCTCAAACTCTCATGGCCACCCTGCATAACAGGTACGAATGGGTTCCTCCCTGCTTGTTGATGCACCAAACCACTAACATGTTGTCCGTCATAATTGCAATTGATCCCAGAGGAAGGCAGTCCTGAAAGGCTTGCAATGTGTGGAGGATCACCCTCATCTTCAGAACATTTATATGCAACTTGGTCTCTGTAGTGGACCACATGCCTTGAACCATTCTTCCCTGGAAATGCTCACCCACCCCAACATAGAAACATCCATTGGCACTAGGGCAGAAGGAGTGGGAAGAGTGAATGGCCTTCCTGGATGGAGATCATCCATTAATGTCCACCATTGGAGATGGCACCTGCAAACTGGAGTGAGTCTGACTGCCGCTGACAGGGGGATAATACTGAATAGACCTTTGTATCACTAGAGTCCATTGAAGAATTCACATGAAGAACCTGGCTAGGGTACCAACAGAATGGCAGCTGACATGGATCCCAGGGTCATGAGGACTAGTTGAGCTGGTGAATTAGGAGTGTCTAATAAGAGATCAACCTGCTACCTCAGAGATAAGATTATTTAAGAGGGAAGGGCTGCTATTTGTGTAACTATGTTCAGCTGCATCTCTTTGAACTCTGTCTCCTGTGTCTGTTTGAATTTTTTTTATATTCACTGTGATACCTAGGTGTTGAAACAGATGTAACATGAACTGGATAGCTTGTAGTAGTTGGTGCCTTGTGGGTGTGTCAGGAGCCAATTTTCCAGGTAAGGAAACATCTGGAATCCTTCCAGGTGAAGATGAGCTGCAAACACTGCTATGCATTCAGTGGTGAGGCCAAAGGGCAGTGCTCTGAACTGATAATGATTGGCTCCCAGCTGGAAGTGCAAATATCTTCTGGAGTGCCTGTCTATCTTGATGTGATAGTACACATCCTGGAGATCTGCAGAGCATATCCAGTCATCCTTGTGCAGCGGCGGCAGAATGGACTGCACCGTCACCATGTTACACTTTAACTTCTTTAGGAATAAATTCAGACTGCTCAGATCCAAGATGGGTCAAAGGTTCTCTGTCTTCTTTGGCACCAAAAGAAGTGAGTGAGTAAGTCCTGCACCCTAGTTGTTCGGTGGGGACCTGCTGGATGACTCTTGTTTAGAAGTTTCTGAACTTCTAGAAGGGCACTCTCCCTCTGACTGGGTGGTACGTCTGGGAGACACTTGTCAGAACTGGGAGGAGGAAAGGAAAAGGGAATATAATAACCTCTAGAAATTATACTTAACACCCAGGTGTCGCTTGTTATGTTTCTCCAGGCTTCTGGGTATAAAGAAACTCTGCCTCCAACTGCCTCCAGAGTAGGACAGTCAGGCAGCTCTTCAGGAGCACTGCAAGGGCCCAGAGGAAAGTTCCCTGCAGCCCTGATTTTGCAGGCCCCCTCTCACTGTGGGATGGCATCTGCCATTGAACCCCCTCCCTCTGCCTTGAGGAGACGATTCATCCTGCGAATCAGGAAAAGACCCCTGGGATTTATGGAACCACATTTTCTTCCTGCTCCGCTGGTTCCTGGAGAAGGTCCGTTGAAGAGAAGAAAACTTCATCCCTATGGCAGATAGGATTTTGCCTTCCTGTTTGCTGTGAGTAAGGGTTTCGTTAACGGAGGTTCCAAATGAAGAGGAGCCATAAAAAGGAGCGTTAATAAATGATACCTTAAAGGGTTCAGCAAACGTGCAAAGTCTTATTCAGGCATGTCTCCTAAGGACTATGCCTGAACCCACCACTCATGAGGTACCTTCTGTAGCATGGGAAAATTAACCTCATTGAGGAATTAGCTATAGAGAACAATGTGGTCAGCTGAGGAGAGACCTTTTTATAATTTTCCTCCAACAGCAACTGCATCAGAGAGCTGGAGATTTTCTTAATAAAGTGGCGGAGGCATACATGTGCTTCCCATGCCTGTCCAAAGCCCAAGACACCTTGTTCAGGGTGTAAACAGTGAAGCTCTTTTCCACTAGCTCCTTTCTGATGGCTGCCAACACCACAATGGCATCAACTGGGACACCTTTACTCCAAAAGGGCCATCACAGAGTGGGCTAAGATACTTATCCACCCGTTTGGGAATTGGTTCCATCATGTCAGGCTCCTTCCAAGCCTGGCGGGCGATTAGGTCAATGAATTTGTCTGCTGGTAGGGTCACTTAGGATGTCAATGGGCCCATCCCGAATGCCTTCAGAAACACTGACTCCTCTGAGAAAAGGGGGATGGAAAGACCATCCACCCTTTTGCTTTAGAATTTCTAGGATATCCCCGAAGAAAATATCATTGGCTGGAGATCAGGGGGACCGTTCCCCTTCATTGAAATCAGCGTCCTCCATCAATGACTCCAAGGGGGAGTCCAGGTGCTTCCTATTGCACCAACAGTTCAGAGGAGCCTCCTTGATAGGGTACTTGGTGGAGGACTCTGAGGACAGGGGGATCCCTTGCTGAGGGACAGGTTGAAGGCTTTCTACGTGAGGCTGACCATGAATCTGATGAATGGAGGCAAAAACCTGATCTGCTTAGGACTGGTTAGGACCTGGCAGAGGAGGGACCAGGTCTCTAGGAGTAAGAAAGACTTCTCTCCCACCTGGAATGCCGATGATGCCGGAAGGAGACGTCCCCCTCAAGGCAGTGGCCAAGACCACTAAGGAAGAGAAGAATGAGGTCATCCTGGATCTCACACCTCCAGGAGGCACCGACCCCAAGCTGTCGAAGGCCAAAGCCCCCAGAGTAAGGGATGGCTCGAAAAAGTTGGAACCGACACGGACCCTGAGTGTGGGACCCACTCAGCTTCGAAAGGAGTGGAGCTGAGCTGATCTGTGACACTGACTGGGTTGAGGAAAAAGCTATTCCTCACTCCAAAGCTGGTCCACTCGAAACAGCCAGGCCCTGCAGCTCCAAAACCAAAGATCGAATCAGAGCAGGAGGCTGTATTATGGGGGTTGGAGCTCTCACGGATCCAGCATGGGTCCCCAGTTGGATCTGCCCTTCAAGGAAACTTATCAAAAACCACAGGAAAATATAATATAGAACACCAAAAACAGGAGCCAGGATACATCAGGAACTTTAATGTCTTCTGGTACCTCGGCTAAACAAAGCCTTCATAGGAATAATAAAAGACATACAGCTGCATCTTTTTATACAATTTGCTAAATTGAATAATTAGGCAATTGATTAATGCAAAAACACTTAATAACAACTACAAAGCATTTCTGTTTCACACAAAAAAGATAAATAACATAAGAGTAAAATACTCATTTTTAAATAATTTATAAGATTATTATAAAGTAATATTCATTTCTAAATTCAGACCCTTAGGCATTAGAGTACCAAAGTTAAGAATAAATCTACTTTCTAAATTTAGAAGTTTTTGTGAGGAAACTTATCATCTGATCCATACTGGAGTGTGATAGCCGAGAGGATCTGGAGGATATGGACAAGTGAGCAGACCTAGCCAGAGACATGGTGGGCCAGGCAGTCTGGATCAGAGATGGTGGATTTACTCCATCCCAGAGTATGGCTTCAAGAACTCTGATCCTGGGGAACCTGACTAGAGGTCCACTCTGGAGAGGAGGAGCTGTGGATCAGGATACTTTCCATTAGCTCTGATAGGGTGGTCGGACCTGAAGTCTGAGGACCCAGCTTAGATGACACAGTCAAGGGAGGCTCCATTGGATCCGAGGGTCCACTTGGATCCGGAGAGGAATGAGAACCAGACTAATCCAAGAAAGATGGATCAAAGCGTCTCTGTCTCTTCTCAGGAGTGGAAGATGTGGTCCCCTGAGAAACAGAAGGGGCACGCTTCTTAGCTATGGTGGTCGTTGCTCCAGAAGCCAGGAGAGACCTCGTAGGATTAGTTTGTTTCACGAGGTCCCAGGGTTGAAGGCTGAACAGATGTCACATGGCATCCCCAAGTGCCCCGGAACCAAGCAATATGCACCTCTTTTGTGGGCATCAGAGTGGGGCATCTTATACCCACAAGAGGCACACCTCTTAAAACCAAAGAGCTTTTCTGGCTTGTCAGACATGCTGGCACAGTCACACAAGTCACTCACACATGCGCACAGTCTACAAGCAAACACTACTACACTAAGTTAACTAAAAAATACTGGGAAAGATTTTTTTTTTTAATAGGAAAGAAGAAAGAAAGAGAGAAAGATTAAGAAGGGATTAGAAGAAAGCGCTGGAAGAAACTAATGTCAGCGACAACTGTCAACAGAAAAGTTTAACGTGGGAGGGGAGGTAGCAAAAGTATAGAGCTAGGAGAAGGAAATTTACTGAAAAAGAAAAAAAAACTTCATTTACCTGTAAGAGGCTCAGAAATTGCTCTGTGCTGGAAGACAGCAAACGAGATCTGATGGTTTGAAAGGAGTGAGGCATTTTTGGAATGGGAGGAGTTTTAGGCTCAGACCTTATGTAGCTGTAAGAATTGGTTGAGTCAGATCAGAGGATGGACCTGAAGACCTGTTTTTGATGCACAGTGAAATGGACATCATCAGATCCAGTAGTTCATGTCTAAACTGCAATTCCCTTGCGATAACTAAATTTTTCTTCACTAGGTCTACCAGCCCCATATACTCCAATCTTAGGATGTTTTCCATGTTATATTAATTTTTTGCACTATATCAAAGTAACCAACCCCCTTCTCTTCTCAAATGATACCATTATCTGATCTTACTCTGTCTCAACATCCAGTTTTCTCCCATCGCCTTATCATATCTCACATCTCACCCTATTTCTATCAGCACAATATATTTACACCACAGGTCTACATTTCACTTTTTAAATAGGTGCCTTATTGTGGTACCTGTAGTTTTTAAAAGTTTCACCCTACTATTTTTTTTAAACCTTTACTGAATTATCACTTGTGACATAGGCAATTTCAAACTCCTAGTGGGGCTTGTTCAGCTCAGATTCCTAGTAGAGCTATTGTCAAGCTTTTCCAGTTGGCTTTATATCCTCCTGCCACAAGCAGCACAAAACCTTACATCTGAGTGGTCTCCAGGTATTTTTTGGGGGTTGGTTAATTCCCAGATCTCCCCATTTTCTTATCAAAGTTAGTCTGTCCTAGGAGAGTCTTGGTTTCTTCCCCTCCCATATGAAGTCATCAACATTTTATGGCCTTTGTAAATTCTGGAGGATAGTACCCAGGGGAAGAAATACAATCACAAAAGTAACAAATTAATTTGTCTGGATTTTTTGCTCCAGCTCCAGCTGCACCACCTTCCACCTTCTAATGTCCCCTTGATATGTTCCAGCCAGAGCTCATATGTTACAGAGGCAGACATTTCCAAATTGGAACTTATCCAGATTCCCAGGTAATTCAACTATCCTCTTCCCAGAACTCAAAACAGTTAAAATGCTTGTTCTGGACAAACTGATACTCTACTGTAATTGCCTTTGTTTTTTGCACATTTGTTTTACAGCCTGAAAATATTCCAAAAGTTCACAGTATAGCAAATAATTCCATATCTCTTGCAGGGTTTTATAGCAGCACTAATACATCACTTGCACACCCTACAATTTTATGTTGTCCTCTACCTGGGGTATACCCTTTAATTTCATGTTTTTATTGCTAACATCAATGGCTCCAAGTATAAAGCAAACAGTAAGAGGGGGCAGGGGACAGCAATATCGTGTATTGTTAGGGATCTTGAATGGTCTTGGCATTCCCTCATGTGTTTTAATTGTGGCAGAAGAATGGCCTCCCAGGAAAAAGTTTTCCAGTACTGACTAAGTACCCCCACTCCATGTGGCTCAATGCTTTTTCAGCATTTAATTAATTCTCTCCAATACAGCTCGAGTGTGTACCTTTAGCTCCCAGTGGGTGTGGCTTGAGCTTATAAAAAATGAAGTTATCACCTTAAAGTTTAAACAAATAATCATATCTCTGGAACTGTAAGTGATAAAACAAAACTGTATATTGAAAACTATTCAGGATAAATTAATCTTTGCATTAGTGGCATTCATTCAGTTTGATGCTTTAAACTGTTTTTTTATAAGCCAAAATAAAGGCGATGAATATTAATTTTGCAATGTTGTATAAACGGATTACAATATCTCAGTAACCATTCAAGCAAGACACATACTGCCAGCAGGATTTTCTTCATATAACTGAGCTTTCAAATGGGGTTATACAATTCTTTGTGTTACCTGCATGTTGAGATATTTAGAGAAATATGAAAATTATTACAAGACAAATAAATAGTAAACAACATTCAGTATCTCTTTAGCTGCACTAGACAGAGGTCAAATATCAATACAGTTGTGTTTAACATCATGTATGGTTCAAAATGAAATCTTTTGAAACTGTGTATGTAGCATGGTTTTGGAATTATTAAAGCAAATATGAACAAGCAATATTTGATGCCGAGGCTCAGTAGGAGTTAACTGCATAAATGCCTGGAGGCGCAATCGGTTGTAATGAGATAACCTGATCAGAGCCATCTTTGCATGAAAGAAATTGTTGCACTATATTACTAATGCTGCACTCATTATGTTCTCAGCTGTTTACCTTCTTGTTACAAACAAATCTGATCTTTATGGAATAGCTGGGGGCCCACTAAGCTAATTTCTCTGCCTACATTGCTATAAAAATTATAATCATGATTTAAAATGGATAATTGATCTGTACAAAAAGAGTGGGACAATACAGTTGTGTAAGTAAACATACCGCAACTGTAGATGCCCAAATGATAACTGCTGCAGTAGCCTTAGCTATGTAGGTTACATTGTGCCAGGGATACAACCACTGGCCAGCTTGCAAAGCTTCAGGGCACCTTCCACGTATCCAAACTGTTAGTTAGCTCAAGTTAAACTGACTAAATTTCAGGTTTGGGTGCCTAGTCCTTCAGAGCTTTCATGCCAACAGAGAGAGGGAGGTAAATCACTAAGAGGACAATGCTAGGGATATAACAACACAAAGTACACACCTAGGCATAAAAACATATAAAATAAGAGGGATGGTTGATGTGAGCAACTACTGCAGCAGTGATCAAACATCTATTGTTATGGTAAGTTTACTTACACCACTGTACTATGTTCTTCATTGAATCACTGCTGCATTACCCTTAGCCATATGGGTAGATTATTATAGCTTAAAACTGACTGGGAGGAGGAATAAAAGACCAGCAGCCCCTGGGGAAAGGTCTTGGTGAACTCTGTCCTAGACTTGGAGGAATCTAACTTATAGCTCTTTGTGGAAGTATGCACAAAGGACGATGTTGGATGCTAGAAACAACCCTTTCCAAAAGCCACAGAAGAGGCTAAGTCCCTCATAGAGTGAGCCTTTACTCTGCCTGGAATTGTTTTGTTGGGGTAGGTCTATGAAGTGTAATAGCCTGAGCAAACCATTTTGAAAAGCAGTCCATTTTGACATAGGTTGTCCTTTTTTCTTATCACAAGAAATGTAAGATTTTGTTTTGTCAAGCTAGCACCTGAGCTGTCTGTGGACATCCATTGTATGAAGTATCTTTTCTCCCTTATTTTTTGGTTCTGGAAAGAACACAGGGAGAGAGATAGCTTGCCTTAAAGTAAACTTGGGCATAAGAATTAAAACAAACAAACTCTACCATTGTTAAACAAACCATATGGCTGTGTAGAACAAGATAAGGTTGTCCTACCATGTTAGATTCCTTGACATGGAAAACAAACATTAAGTCAGCCTGATGAGTTGGTTCAAATGGAGTAAGAGTTTGTTTTTCTAACACAAAATTAAGATACCAAGGGTAAGTAAGCTGTTTCCTAGGAGGCTTCTTATGCTACACCCCTTTCAAGAACATTTTCAAAAGAGGTTGCATTGAAAGATGGGTATCCATGGGCAAACATGCTGAAATGACTGACTTGACTGAGCATTAAGACAAGCCTGAAACTATTAACTCACACGAATACTGTACAGCTAGAGAAGTACTAGTCCTGAATGGGCGCTGGTTCATTTATTTCCACTTGATAATATATAACTTTATAGTGGCAGTCTTTCTTGCCTCCATTAATACCCGATGCAAGTCATTAGAAGAAAAATGCCTAAAGGTATTAAAATACTATCAATCATCCAGGCAATCAGCTATAGTAGTTGGGGGTTGAGATCTATAAACACTCCTGGTCTTGTGTGAGTAAATTCAGTCTATGAGGAAGCTTGAGGTAATTACCCCCTGGCTATTTCCAAAAGAAGGGATAACTACCATTCCCTGGCCTTTAGGGAGTTACCACAATTTTCTTGGACAGTCCTTCTGAATTTTCATAATGACTTGGATATTAGTGGAAAAGGTGATCAGTCCTGACCATGGAAAAGAAAAAAAACATCAGTCTTCCAGGCCTTCCTGTGTGGAACTCTGGAGCAGAGGTTTACTAAAAGACTGATGAGAATGGAGACAACTGGATCTATTTAAAGTGTTCCCCACAGCCGAATCAATTCTTGGAAGACCCCCCCCCCCCATTCAATTTCCATTCATGAGGGTCTAACTCTGGTCTTTCTCAGCTTTTCTACTACACATGTTTGTTTGGATAGTATGCAAGATGTATGTGGTGTAAAATTATGCCAAAAAGATACATCTCAGGCTACCATGGCTAGAAGGTAAGATCTGGTCCCTCCTTGCTTGTTCATGCACCATGCCTTTAACATGTGAACAGGTCCCGGAGATCAAAAATGGTTGAGAGAACGGACAGTATTTAAAAGTGGTAATATCTCTTATGTTTATGTGTTTTGTTCTTTTTTGTTCCAAAGACACTGCACTTTTATCCACACAAACACTGCTCCCTGAGCAAAATCCACAGTGTCAGGTGCGACTGTGCTGAAGCAGATAGTGAGAATGTGAGTCATGGATTCAGAGAAATTTGGTGTCTCCACCACAAACTCTCTTTTCACAAATTCCAAAACTGGAATTTGCGAAGTCAAGGGATGTTGATTCTGGGACCAAGAAGATTTTAGGTACCACTGAATTTTTCTCATGTAGTCTTGCAAGAGGTATTACAGATGCCATGAGACCTAGAACCCTAAGCAATTCCTTTACTGAGACAAAGGTTTAACTGGAGAAATGAAGGAAAAATATATAAATATTGAGTTTGAGTGGAAAAACAGAGGAAGGATATACATATTGATTACTTTTTTTTGCTGAAGAAAAGCTTTTTGAACTAATGTCTCCAGCAAACATCACTGGAAACCAATCATGTGAAAAGGAGCAGACAACTTCTGTAACTTCTCTTGGAATTCCAACCTGTGTAGGAGATCCAATACCAAATGGAGAGATTCCTGACACTTTGAAAAAGTCTGCAAAGATAAGCAAGTCTTTGAAATATGGACAGATTTGAATATCTTGCAGTCTGCAGTAAGCTGTCACAGGAACCAGACATTTCAGGAGCACTCTTGAAGATGTAGACAGACCAAAGAGTAATGCAAAGAGCTGACAATGCAATCCAAACAGAAAACCTCAAGAAATGCTTGAAATCTGGATATATATAGGAAAGTGATACGTGTTTTTTTTTTTTAAATCCAAAAAGTCACTAGAAAACTCAAATGGGGAACAATGGGAAGCAATTTGTGAAGAGATGGAATTTTGAACTTGGCAACCATCACAAACTGATTTAGAAAAAAATTGTCCAGAAAGGACCTCCAAGAATTTTCTTTCTTTTTTTGACACCAAGAACATCCTTTAATAAAACCCTTCTTATAAACTGAGAAGAGGACAGCTACTGCCTATTCCACAAAAAGCATATGCTGAATGAAAGGAGGGATGAGAACTGACTGGTCTGGTGGAGGAGGAGGAATCCCTTGGAAGGGAGGGAGGGAGAGGCTCTCACTACCAACTGTAACCTTGATGAAGTATTGTCAGAACCCATCTGTCTGAAGCAATATGTGGCTAGAGAGAAACAAGGGTTCAGACTTTGAAAGGATTGCAGAACTGTCAGGGTGGGAAGGGGTTTTGAAATCCTTCTTATAAATCAGTCAGACTTAAGACAGTCCTTTGTTCTGTGGGGGGGGGGGGGGTTCCTGCTTTTTTTTTTTTGGAACCTCACTGCCATTGTTATTAAATGTTTGTGTTCCAGCAGCTTGCTCTGACTTTTAAAGAAAGTTATGGAAGGAACATTGAAACTTTTAAACTTACAAAATGAGGGCAGAAAAGCAAAGAATCCCTTCAATCAGCTTTCCTCTCTCGTTACACTTTTTAATGACCTCTGCAGCAGACGGTCCAAAAAATTGTTCTCTGTCTACAAAAGAATTCAAAATCTCACTTTTGACATCCCCTTTATGGTATTGAGAACATAGTTAGGCAAATCTCATCATAACAGTTTCAGTGGTAGCAGCAGAATCATAAGCACATTTCAAACAGTGGGTAGTACTTAAGACACAGAAGGCACCAAGTTGCACAAAGCAGATTTCTCCTCACAAGATGAAACAAAGAGGCAGGCATAAACTTCCAATGAGCTTGGCAGCTGAGAATTTTAAAAACAAAAGTTTCAAGGAAATACACTTGTTTCCCATATTTATAAAAAGCCTTCCAATCCTTCTCAGAAAGAGAAGGATTTGTATTAACCATATGTTTAGCAGCAGCTGGGTGCACTAAAGCAGTAACTGCTGGATCAGATATGGGATGAGTGTATAAAAACTTAAAAGACTGAGCTGAGGTACTTTATAAAGTCTGTCTGCATTCTTGAGGGTTGTAGACTGGGATGTCAAGGAAATTACAGGCTTAACAAAACATCTGCCAAAGCAGACAGAACAGGAGGAATAGTAGGTTCTGGAAATTCTAAGTGTAACAAATCATATTTCATGAAGGACTGACAAACATCACTGTTTTTCCACTGAAACAACAAATTAATTCTAGACAATTTCAGAGAATCCTTCAAAAATACTGGCTGAACCCACATTGACTCTCAATCAGAATTTTGCAGAGATAACACACAATCTCAATGTGTGCTTCCAGAATGAGTTTGGGATTCAAAAACTTTTGAATCTTTTCAGAAAAACAGTTTTCTTTTACCAGAAACAGCCATACATGATTGGTCAAAAGCTTGCACTAAACCCTGAGCTAAGCCCAATAAATTACTCCTGTCCAAGTTAACTGAGACAGTAGAATACATGTCAGGTTTCTGTTTCTTTTTAACAGGAAAATCTGAAGAAACAGACTTAAGTTTGGTAGCAAAAAAAACTCCCTAGGCATGGGCACATCTTTCTAGCTAAGCAAAACAAAGTGGAATTTCTGGCCCCTTCTCTCAGAACCAACAAGGTTGGCTCTTTCTGGTCCACCAAGGGTACCCCAACAACTAAAGAGGACATGTCTAAACCTGGATCCATGGTGGTTATAGTGACTACACCAATGGGACCCAAGGAAAAAAGATTATTGGCCAGAGGAACCAGCTTTGGCCATACAACAGTCACCTACCTGAGGATAAGGCATTTTATCAGCTAAATAGGTGGCAAAGGCTGCCTAACAATCTTATTTTTGTATCTGGAAGATAGTAGAACCGAAGAACCAGTAAATTGTTCCATGGTCAAGATGAAAAAGATGCCCGATTTCTGGGGAAGTCTGGCAGCAACAGTCAGCACAATAGGATAAAAATAAAAGTAACTTAGCTCAGCCTATAAAAACACAGTAAAAGTACTTTAAACACCCCTGCACTATCAAAGTTAAATAACACAACTTCTTCCACAGAAAAATTAGTTTAACCACAAAACTGTTCCTTCACACAACAGCATTAAAAAAAGCCTTCTCCTAGCTTTTTTTTTTTTTTTTTTTTTACAGAAAAACATTTTTTGTCATAAAAGTAAAGTGGAAGGCTTTTTGTCCCAAAGGGAACTAAGTGCCCAGCAAAGGAACAGCATTAGCCCAGTATCGAATCGATCCTCGAAAGCCTACAGAGGAGTGCTCTCTCTGGTGGCTGGAAAGCTGTGAAGGGCTTGGCAGCCAAACCCAGTTTTAGTCAATTCAGCTCGAGATGACAAATGGTTTGGGTTCATGAAAGGTGCCCAGAAGCTTTGGAAGTTGTCCAGCAGTTATATCCTGGGCAGGATATAACCCATACAGCTAAGGCTACTGCAGCAGTTATCAAATGAAGAACATTCATTACTCCTTCCTTCTGTATGTAAAATCACCATGACAACTTCTTTCATGTGCTAGGGATTAATCCTGTCTCTAAAACTTGACTATATAACCTACTAAGAGAGGCATATAACTTGTCTGTGCTTGTTTCCAGCACTCTACTAGCAGGTCACCTGGCCCTGGCATTTACCACCTTTTTGTTTACTCACCAACATGTGTTCCTCTTGTGGTCTAACTGGCCTCATCAGGCTGACTGCTTGTTCTTTTGCTAGTTTAAGGGGCACAAACTCACTTACAACCTTCTCATTTCATGTTGTTCTGCAAAGGACTACCCTTGAGTTTTACATAGGATATCAAAAGAAGCTCTCCACGATTTTTACTGGATGTAGCAGTTTCTCATTTGTAACAGAAGAGTAAAGGTACTCAATTCTCTGTAATAGGTTTTACTGCTAACATACACCGATATCAATGCAAGTCTGAAGAAACATTCCTTAACACCCTCTCTATTATAAAGTTCCCACTTTATATCAATTATTCAAGAATCCTTCCCTTTAGCTCAGTTAGATTTTTCTTGTCTATTTTTTTTATTCTCATTGTGAGCTTTTGTCAATATCCTCATTTGTGTCTCAAAACAAGTAAAACTGTTAGTAAACAAACCTTTATTATTTTTCCAGTTCAGATTTAAAAGGTTCTTATTTTATTAATCTTTTCTTCATTGGATCCCACAGGCTCATGAGCTCCTCCCTTCTCTCCTGAAATCATGTTAATTCTCACTAAAGTAGCCCCTTTACCCAGTTGTTGAATTTTTACTAATTTTGGAATTTCCGGTGCTTCTCTGTTCCCCCCATGCCAAAATTTGGTATTTCCATACTCAAAGGCATCATCTGATGTGGCATTTATATAAGGTCTCATACCTGCCAATTAAGTATGTACACTCTTAATATATATCCCCTGTCTAGTCCAGCCACTTTGTGCTTTCTTCCAGACCAATAAGTTCGTATCGGAGTTTCTCTCCACACTCTAGCTAAATTCCACTGGCTCAAAACTTCCCAAATAAGTCCCCATGTATATTCCTTATTGAGATCTTATAGCGAGGTCACCACATTCCAACTTCCCATACACAACACTCTTTCATGAGAATAAAGTCATTCTGCCATTTTGTCCACAGAGCTGTATCCCGGGGTGGCGTATGCACCAATGCTAGTGTCATTTTAGCTGCCTATCAGGATCCCTTAACACACACATATGTTTTCTTTGGGTCTACCTAGAAGACAGGAAGGGAGAAGGAAGGGAGAATGGCATGCTACCAGCAAAACTACTCCTCTCTTCCTCCCTTCATCTTTTAATGTAAAGGCCACCTTGTTCTACTCCCCTTCATCAGCTCTTCATGTCACTGAGATGTGTAACACACTTCTCCTTTTATCCAGGAAGGACAGCCCATTAACATTCCATGAGACAATCTTCACTTTACTGATACTCCTGAGGGGAATGTCCCTAGTATACTGATTACCTGGGCCGACCTACTACTGGGTTTGCCTGCCACTTGTTTTCAAATATGTGCATTGAGTGTCCCCCTCCCACGTACTCTCACTACAGCATCTTTTTGGCTCTGCCTGGGAGTTGCAACTTAAGGCAAACCAGATAAAGAATTTTGAATTTCATTTTTTGGCCGTTTACAAGGTCTAATAGTTGGGATAACATAAGCCCTTTTCTGGACTGTGGTGGCAGAACAGTCACTCTGCATATCACATAGAGTTAAAATTCCTTTATTAGGATCTCCTCTTTCATCCTATGTTTCCATCCTCACCACTATATGTCAGGGTCTTTTAAACTCCTTGGCCTGTTAATGAATCTTTGTGAATCCCCATCCATTTAACCATGCA
Organism: Protopterus annectens; assembly: GCF_019279795.1. Lineage (NCBI taxonomy): Eukaryota > Metazoa > Chordata > Ceratodontiformes > Protopteridae > Protopterus > Protopterus annectens. The sequence continues at coordinate 1,269,391,778 of NC_056725.1, read as the reverse complement.
TTACACAGCTCTTACCCATCCTTTCCAAATCACCAGTTATTGCTGTACATCTAACTATCCTGTAGATTTACCTGCATTTCAGCCATTTTGTCTACCTTGGACTCCATATCTGATAGTTTATCTCTCAATGTTACATCTTCATTCTGCATGGCCAAAATATATCTGAATGCTCATTTAGTGTGGCATTTACCTTCTCATTTATCTGAATGCTCATTTAGTGTGGCATTTACCTTCTCATTTTTCTTCTGTGAGGCTTTCATAATGCTTATCGAATTAGGAGTTTACTTTTTGCAACTCTACAAGGTTTAAATCCAAAGCACAGTTGAGTATCTCTGGGTCCTTCTTTCTCACTGCTGATGTTTGATTGTTGGGTTCCCTTTCTAAGACATGGTGTGGCTTTTCTATATGCATTTGGAAACTTTTCCTCAATAGCAGCATGTTTCTGCACTTTCTGCTTCCCTTGGACATTCATCCCACATTTCAAAGCAACAAATCCAATTGGATAAGCCTCTTTTAGTACTCTCAGTTCCCAGATTGAGCTTTGTCACTTTCAAACTGGAGCAATCTGAACCATGTCTTATCAACTAGCTCACCATACAGCCAGTCCTATAGCAATTTCAATTATTAAAGGTTACTTTTTTTGGGGACTACCAAGTCTGAGTTTCTTGCATCTATTTTTGAACAGTTGGTAGTGGGTGATCCCAAGTGATATAAACTTCACTACTGTTGATAATGCTTTGTGGCTCATGAGTCCAATGCTTCTCAGCTACTTCTACACTGTAGCTTTTGCACAATCCTCAGTGCAACAGTTGTGCCTTTCAGTATACAGACTCTTATCTATGGACTATATCACACAAAGCAACAAGATGTGCAACTGTTTCCAGTTCTGTTTTACAGAACTTGTATTCGTCTATTTCTCCCATTTTTTTTAAACTTTGTAAACTAGTGAGTATGCACCCCACTATCTTGTGTTTCCATCTTTTGCTTTAAATATATTTCTCCTTAACCATTATGTCAAATCTTGGTCAACATCCGATTGTCCCATGAGTTCTGAATACTTGCCACTATATTTGTGAACTTTCCGTTTTTTTCCTTTCCTTTTCATTTGGTCCTTTTCTTCATATTTGTTTTTTTTTTTTTGGCACTTGTAGTTGCCGTCTTATTCATGTCTACATCTGGTTCAATTTCAATCCCCACTGTGTTCTGAAGTACTTCTACTAAACTAAGCAAAGATGTCAAATTAGACTTCTCTTCATGCTTTAAAACTTTCACTGTATTTGGATGCAATGAGATCAGCAAACATGTATACAGTCCTATGTGTGCAGACCTATACATCAATTTTGAGAGGCCCATACTTCTTCAGAACAAGGGATGTATAATCTTAGTATACACTGTTTGTTACACATCATTTGATAAGCATGAAGCATTTTTATTTTCTTATCTACTTGATTCAATACTGTTTGGGGCCAGTCAAACAAAAGCTGTAAGTTAAAACAGGAAGAACAAATTGGTTTAGATTGGACTGTATTCCTGTTTGTCAAGACAGTTTTCAGTATTAGCCTTTGTCTTCTGCAGTACTCCTTACTGAGCTTTGTTATAATTTGTTCATATTTTATTACCAGCCCTTCAGCTATTCTCAAGTATTTATATACTTCTTCCTGCTCAAGTTCTTTTATATCACATCTATCCCAGGTCCATATTTTCTTGGTGATGCAGCTTTCCTTTTATAAAATGTCATTTTTCCACATTTATCAAGACCAGATATAATTTTCATATCATCTGAGAAAGTTTTAACCATTTGTAGTAGTCCTTTCAGATCATTATATGAAAAATTTTACAGTTTTAAACTGTCCACAAAAAGCAGATGAGATATCTTTGATCAAGGTTGATTTTTGGGAGTTGTGCTGTAACCATAGTCTAATCTATTAAGTAAACAGCTTAACGGGATAAGGGCAAGGGAGAAGCAAGAATCAACCTGGAATGTTCCTCTTTAAATCTGTATTTCTGGAATAACTTTAGTACGGGAATTAGTCTGCTGACAAATTTTGGATCAGGAGGTTCAAGTGTCATCAGATTAATCTTTAAGCCTTAAAAAAGTGTTTTTTCCATGTTTTCAAATCTTACTGTTGCGCCATGGCAAGTCGTTCAAAAACTGCTGAACAGCACCTTTACCCATCAGTGAGCATTTTCTTGTGGTTTGGGAAAAAAAAACACACACACTTTAAAAAAAAAAATATATGAATTTCCATTCACTGATGTCACGGAGGAAAACAGTAAGCATTAACCTTGTTGGTGTCAGTGCATGGAAAATGGGTTCCTATTGCATGATCGAAAATTGTAAACGGTGAACGCATATTGAGCAAACCCGATTGGTAGAAACGTTGAAACATTGTGTGCGTAACACGGAAATCGCCATAGGGAATATTCTCCCTTTACTTCAATGCAGTGCGATCTCTGAGTAGGAATATTTAAGTAGGGGGGTGTGGGTGGCACAACCCCCCCCCCACATGGGGGGTGCAGGGGGTCTTGCCCCCCTGCCTACAGGATTTAGGTAAGTATTTTTTTTTATTTTTTTATTATATTTTTGAAATTTCAAACATCACTCATATGGTGTTGACCATATGGTGTTCAATGTTTGAAACTTTCGAAAATATAATATAGACCCATGGAAAATATGTGTGTGCCCATAGACTTTAAAAGCACACCACTGCACACGCGCGAAGGTTCCCATTCCCATTAAAGTCTATGGGCACAACTCATCTTGCCCTAAGCTAAGGCCAGAATAGTAAATATTACATTTATTTTGGCTGTGCTTTAATAAATAAGCTTTGTAAACTTTTTTTTTTTTTTTAAACATCCCAAATACACAACTATAGACAGTGGACAAATGTATAGCAGCACTTGACCCATCAAATGCATATCATAACATTGGAAAATCACTTTAAATAATACTAGCATGGTGCAAAAATACCCAATTCTAAAATTTAAAAAGAAAAAAAAAAGAAAAATGTTTTTTTTTCTGTGTATCTACCTCCCATTACAGTTTCCGATGAAAACTTGATTTGCTAAATTTAGCTGAAAAAATGGTTGAGTCATAGAACTTTGTTTATATAAAACAGCAAATGTTCCATTACTCCCACCTGTAGTATGAGCAGATGTTATAAAACATAATTTCTGCCCTTGACAGTAACATAAAAAGATGAGTAAAAAGAAATGTAGCCAAAACATTTTCATTCTCAGATATTTTTGTATTAATGACAAGTGACAAGTGCACTCCATAGTACTGCACAAGCGTGTATCTTAAGAGTTTCCATGTTAAATCATAACAGGCAGTGGACAATTTACTTACTAATACATATGTTTTACTAATGCTTTTTATCTTCTGATCACTTTTCAGAAAAAAACAAGGCTATGTTAATTTTCTGCATTAAGTTATCTAGAAAAAAGCAATATCATGATAACTGGGGAAATAACAGAGGACATAATAAGTAGGGTCAGTTTGCGGAAGGGGTTGCTAAGCTGCTACATTTGATATCAAAAAGTTCTGAGTGGCATATGGATATCCGCTACATAGCTAGAGGACTGCTAACAGAAAACTATAAAATGCAGATGAGAAAAGTTGAAAATAATGCATCTTAAAAAGATAAGGTTGCACAGCTTATGGGCCCCAAGGTTCCAGAATTTTTTACAAGTTTTAATGCCCCCACCATGTACCATCCATCAAGTCCTGGCTTCCTTCCTAAATCTCCAAATAAATGCAGAAGGGAAAGGAAACAGAGGATTGGTGGTATGGTGCAGTCCTGACAATAGGAAAACATTTCCCCTTGGATATATGCTTAATGACACCTAAAGCAGGGCATAACAAGGCATTAATAATGCTTGTATGCATATGCTGTGACAAGCACACTGTCTGCCTCTCCTTCAGTTTTGTATACCTAAGCTACAGTCCCCTGTCCTCTACAGGGGACTACAGTCCACCAGGAATACGAGATCATAAAAGCAATACTAAGCAAATTATTACAGAGACCACAAGACGCAAAACGATAAACATCTTTAAGGAGACACACTTAAAAGTTCTTGACACCCTTTGCAAGTAATTAACAGTGCACACCTCCCAAATCAGCAGGGCTGTATATATAACCCTGGTATAAGTTTGTCTCTATCCATCCACTCATCAGGACTAGCCTTAAAGACAGATGGAGCAGTATTTTGCTTGACCTATAGTGGCAATTTATGCTGGGAATATATCCTTCTCTCAAAAGAAACATTCAAGCCACTCAAGCATACTTCTACAGTACTTAGGCCTTCTCAAACCATGGAGTACCGATTACCGTCAGGGTTGCACTACTCAGAGCCAGGAGTAGACTGGGTCTAAACTCAGTTATGGCGACCACTGATTACAACATACTCCTGAACACTTAGGTGTCTGAGTTGGCGTTTTACAGACTGCAGTGAAAAAATCTTACTCTATCATGCAAGTCAAAACTATTTAATGGTAATATGCATACATTTCCCATGATCCCATGATACTCAACATTAGAAGATATAAGCAAAGCTCTACAGTAGATATACCCTTCTACAATATTTCATTCAGTATACAGATCTCCATCCTGGGCAGTATACAAGTCAGAATAAGTCAAAATGTTGAACTGCCTATTGCATATGTATCTTCAAAATATGACCAGTCTGAAGCAAAAAAAAAAAATCAAGCTGGATTTACCTTGATGGCATGTACCAATCTTGGAAAAATAAACAAGAACATCCATCACCCAGCCCAGCCTAACTTCACATGTATTTAATTAGCAGCATGAGAAAATGAAAGAGTTACAGTAGACAAAAGCCCCATGTGTCTGGATAATGCAAAACTAAAGGAAACAAGCTGTCAGATGAAGACTGCTTAGGACTTCAAATATTCAACTTGACCAGTGAATAGGCAGTTTGCCCTAGATCAGTAGAGGACAATAAGACTCAAAATGACCACTGAAGAAGATCCAAAAAAACATAGATGATATGGCCGATAAGAACTAGCACAATACCACAATTTTTGAGCCTTCTCTTTCCTTACCCACAAGATCAGTCAGGGAATATAGGGGAAAGGATGAAAAGAAGGAACACTATACAAGTGTGTCCATCGGGATAGACCCTTCTTTCAAATACGTGGGAAAACATCTTGGCATTTTCCCCCAAGGAGAGTCAAATTTTTATATATATTTGTTTACTGGTGTAGTGTAATGAACTCAATGGGCCATTTGCAGTACAGCCTGACTGAATAGATCACATAAAAATGAACAAGAAACACATTGAGATGCACAAATATGCTAAAAAATATATACACATTTAGAGATGCATGGATATGCTACAACAATAACTACAAAAAACAATTCAGAGTCTCAAAATATGGATGGAAAATGGAAAAAAACCTTCATTACTATCAACAGTCAAATGTTTTGTGAATGACAACATTAAATAGCCGACATCAGAAGCTGGGTAGGAGGGACAGGGGAAATTCCAATAAAGGCTGAAAAGCACAGAGTTCCCCTACCCCACAGAGGATACTATCTGTAAGCAAGCGCAGCCTGGTCTTTCACTATTACAAGCAGAGTTGTAAAGATTCCCAAGCCATTACTTACTTACTAAGTAGATACAAATTTGGTGTTTAAGCATAAAATCAAAAAAATGATATGCAAGTACAGCCTCAGAATAGATCCTCAACCATGACAAATTTGGCACTTAAAAACAAATACCTTGTGTCTCTGCCAACCACCACAAAAGCTTCTTGCTGGAGATCAATAGCTTCTTTCTTAGCAATGTTCTCCAATGCACTGGAAATACACTGTTCCTCTGCATTTGCTAAATTAGTAGCATGTTCCTCCCAAGTTGCTGCCAGCATCTCTCCCAGAGGATCCACTAATTTCACTCCATTGTCTTCCTGTGAGAAAGACAGAAAATTTCTAAAATCAGAATTTCCTAACAAAAGTGCACACACCTGCTAAATCCAGCATCTGATACATTGCTGTACTCCTCTATCTACTGCAAAAAGAAACCTTTTCCTATAACTTTTTTTTCTTTATAATCCCTGTATTTCATTCACGTCTGAGTAGAGGGACATTGTTTGCAAGCAGGTTGCCATCATTATCTAAGAAAAGCATTAAATGACACAGAACTTGCCTACATTATCATCCATTACAACATGCAGAGTGGGCATTTCTTGTGCATGGGGTACTTTTGCTCATCTAAGTGCACACCGCATTGCTGCACAAATCTTATCAAAAGCCAGAGCACAATCCAAGGTTAAGACTTTCCTGGGCTTGCTTACCTCTCTTGCACAGTCACTTATGGCCACTAACTAGCAACATTAGACAGCGGGCAGTGACTTCACAGACTCAGACTAGCAATGCAGAACCTGCACAGGCAAACTCGCTTAGCAGTGCTAAGTTTTATTCAACTTCATATAGATACTGTGCTAGAACACAGGATATCCACCTGTCAACTGAATCATGTAATACTAATGTCTTTTGCTATCAGGAAAAATAATGGCCACTATGAAAGCCTACATTCACCATTCTTAAGCTGGGAAGGGAGATAGGGTTACCACCTGTCCCACTGTCCTGACAAAAAATTGTAAAAATGGCAAATGTCCTGAGATTGTAGGACAAAATTATTTCCTATATTTTATGTAATAGTTTCATAAAACAGTTATTCTGTATCTGAAATACCTAAATGTTATAAGAAACAGAATAAGCAACTAAAATGCTACAAGAATAAGCTTTTATTTAGGCAACAATGTTAAGTTCTAACCATTGTACTAACCGTGGGTAGGTGTCGGCATGTAAAACCTGATGTTTGTACCAAAAATGTCCCACTTTGGCCATTTGAAAAGGTGGCAACCCTAAAGGGAGAATGCACACAAAATACCTTTTCTAGTACCAGCCCAGTATGCATTTATTTATTTCATTTACCATTTCATTACCAAATTGGTAGATTGGTCTGAAGACCCTTTTCAGCCACTATTCAATAATACAGAAGTAAAAGCAAACATGAATAAATCAGTACATATATAATACACAAGACCAAATGCAAAATTAAATGTTTTAAAGGCTCTTGGAACATACATATTATGCTTGCTGTAGATCCTTATGCTTGCTACAGAGTCTTAAGTACAGAGAAACATTGCAGAGACAGAATTAACAGTAAAAACAATGTTGTTTACAACAGTTACAATATATACATAAAGTCCATTTGGAATTTCAACATTACAGGAAACAAGTAGGACAACATTTAGGATAACAAGCAGGAAAGACTATCATGCTAGAGGTAATATGCAATTAGAATTCAGCATTTCCTGGCAACTATCTTGATGGAGGTATTATGTTATTTCATAGCAATTGGTGAGGTTAACCATTGTCCCCAAATCAATTATACTCAGTTTCCTTGTGCAAATGTTCAGAAAAATGCCTTTTTTTTTATACAGCGAGATATTCCAGGCCCCATAATTCAGGTGGGACTTTGTTCCACAATGCTGAGCCTAGTCTGGAGAATACAAGTTCATGAGCAGCTGTTTTACATGCAAGTTTGCTTAATGTTTGCTTAGTACATTTTAGGAAGTAAACCTGATCTTGGATGGGAGTTTCCATCTCAAAAGGTATGCCACAGGCACTGTTAAGTTAACTTGTGACTTGAAGCCATTTTAGAAAATGTAGTAGGTTACAATTGTGAGATCTGCTACTGGCAAGGAGGGCAGATGTTATTTTCTGTGTTCTGAAATCTCTGGGGATTTTGTACGAGAAAATGAAAATCAGAGGAACACGGACTTCCAATTAAGGGTGAAGAACATTTTGCCAACAGAAAAGTGGGTATCATAGGTAAATAGGTGCATTCACTTTTTAACTCACACCAATGGCAGAAAGCCATTTTCTTCTGATCACACAAATCTGCAAAGTAGAAAAAAATGCCTTAACAGAAACAGCTACAAAGTCTTACACAATACCATTTCTAAGAATTATTTTCTTTTGCCAGACAGACTATCTTAAAACTAAGCAAAGCAGCTTGGTTATCAACAACCCCATCCCACTCTCCACCTTGCCCAAGAGCAGTCACAACATGCCACGACTTACTGGCAAAAAAAAAATAGTAACATATTCAAATTATGAAACAAAATATGTTCCCAGTTAAGTCTCATGTGTGGTTTATAGAGCCACTATTAGATTCAGTAGTCTTACTTACTTGTTATACATTAGTGAGTAAACTTCAGAACCACACGTCTATGACTGCATGTCACAGAGGATGAGAACCACCAAGATCAAGAAAAATGCTGCAAATAGACAGAAAGTAAACCTTACACAAATATGAAACATTTTTACAGGGGAGGAGTTTACCTCCATTCACCCCCACACCCCTACTAACAATATACTAGCTCCAAGGTTGCACTGTTTTGAAGTGTGTTGGGAAAATGCCACTTACAAAGTCCATGTGCCAAAACATTTATTAAACATTTTTTCTTACGTAATTAAAACCTATAAATGGTTTACTTTCAATGTATTAATAGTGATGACCCTTTTATGTGCTATAATGCTACAGCATGTACAGCTGTACCTTTCAAATGATTAGTTTACAGCACTTTTTATGTTGTTTATAAACAGGTCACCACTCATGATTTCTACAATATAAAGATTTTGCAAGGAATGACGCGGTTAATTTCAGATTACAACAAACACTAAATGGTAGGGTTTGTTTTAATCAAAATGCCAACATTTTAATCAAAATGTCTTCAGAAAGTGATGTATTAGTAAACTTGTACTTTCCTGCTTGTAAGATGGAATTCATTGTCAGTACAACACAGCAGTATGGCAATGTTCTCATTCATAGGATCATGGGATCATAGGAGGTTACTAGGTTAATTACCCTGGGGCCCTTACAAGCCTAGCCAAGAGTTTAACCCCACAAGTAGAAAACTCAGTCATCACCTATTGCCCCTGTCAATGAGGGACAAGGGTGGAACCCCTGAGATAAATTGGTGGTTTCCTATCCACTCATCAAGGTTGTGCTGAAGAGGGTCAGCGAGGTACTCTGACATGTATAGAAAGTCTATTCCAGAGATGGGATAACCTTTGGAAGACAAACCTGTCATGCCAGCAGGTTTTGTTGATGTTGCATATTAGATTTAGGCCTTTCAAGCAGGTAATATGCAAGAAGTTATACTTATGGATATGGAGCAGGTCTAGTAGCGCAGGGTCCGATATTGCCTTGTAGGCGAGACACAGATCACCCTCTGACCAATCTGTACAGCACCGAGTAGAGTGATAGTGATTGGAGCCTGTCCACATATGACAGGTGTTGGAGGCCATGGATTCTCTTTGTGAGGTATTTCTGTGGCCTTTCCAGTTGGTGCAGGTGTTTGGAGAGGTACACACCAAATGGGGAGTTATACTCAATTATTGGTCTAATAAGGGAAGAGTACAGAGAGGTAATAACCTCCTTTTTTCTGGCTGGAATCCCTTTACTTATGAGATGAACTAAGTAACAGGATTTCTGATCACTGCTGCCACATGATGGTCAAATGTGAGATTGTTGTCAACCTGAGTACCCAGGTCTCTCACCACAAGTTGCGTGCTTAGGGGTTGCCGTTGATCTAGTAATCAGTAGGGGCCGTGTATTTGCCAAATGGTATGATAATATTGTTTTTTTGTTTTTAACTTAAGGCCATGACTTTGGCATCAGCCATTTGTTGCTGTGAGACCTCTTGCAGTATGTTAACATCACTTGGGAAGTCAATGACAGCCAAACTCAAAAACAAAGGCCAGCAGACAGTGGCATACTAATAGCTTTATTTTAAGCATGTGTAAATGAAATTCTGTCAGACCAGTTTCAGCTGAAAAAAACACTTGGATAGCCTTCATCAGTGGGACATGTAGATCAAAATTCCATGAAAACCAGTGTCCATTTATACAATAACCTGTCAATACAAATGGAGTTAATTGGCTATTCAGAATTTCTCATTCAGACATGGTGGAAGTAAACCACCCAATTTAATAATCCATTTTTTTTCTTTTGCATTCAATATAGAGTGCCATCCAGCTATAATTGTCCTGTTCCCAACAATCCTATCAATAATTGTGAATCTAAAGTTTGCACGTGCTTGTATAGGGCATTGCTTGATCTTTTCATTCTAAATCACTACAGTGTTCAGATATCTGTAGTCTCAATGGCCTAGAGGTATGCTCATTATAGAAGGCTGAACAGGTACATGTAAGCAAGATAAATCACCCAATCCATTTCGCAGTTGGCTAGGAATCTGATATCATAAACTTTGCCTGTGTTCCTGCTAGTAAATTGTTTGGATTTGACTAACTTATGGCAATGTATACATTTTCCACATGACACACATCCAGTAAGTAAATCACCTGTCAAGGTACGTTGACTTTGGTCCTGTATTTGTTCCCAGCCATGTTTGTAATGATTAAGGTGGGACCCTAAAGTTTTCCCTTTCCGAAATGAAAAGAGACACCTGTCATTAAGAATCTCAGATAGCTTGCTATCAGCTAAAAGAATATTCCAATGTTTTTGGACACTATCTAATAGCATGTTGGTATTCCGCCCATAGGCAGTAATGAAATAAATGTCTATGTGTCCACCCTGTTCTTTATTTTTGTAGGTCAATAAATCATTCCTATCTAGCGTTGATACCCAGTTATTGGCAGTCAAGATGTTACCAATTTTATTGCCCCCATCTCCAAATCTTCTGGTCAGGTCCTCCTTGAAGTATTCATATTTATCTGCTTTTGAACAAATGCATTTCATATGAAGAAACTGAGATTTGGGTATATTTCTAGTGATATGTGGTGGGTGGAAATTGGATGCATGCAATAGGGAGTTATATTGTGGGTATTTACGATAAACCTGAGTGGAGTGTTGTTAATATTTGTAGTGATCAAGACATCCAAGAAAGTGACTTGCTGGACATCATATTTGGCAGTATATTCTATTCCCCACTTATTACTACTTAAGTATTCAACAAACTCTTGCAGATATTTAGTGTCAGACCTCCAGACCATCCAGCAATCGTCGAGATAACGCCTCCATATGTCAATTTCCTCTAAATATATATTATGGCTACTATCGTAAATACATTGTTCTTCTACAAAGGCCATAAAGAGATCAGCATAAATGGGGGCAAAGGATGTCCCCATAGCTGTCCCCTGAACCTGCCACTAACATTTGTCTTGGTAGTAAAAAGACATTTTTAGAAAGTACATGTTCCGCAAGACAAATCAAAAAAGTATTAAATCCTGGTGAATAGAGTTCCGATTTAAATAACCAGTGTTCAAGAGATTGTAACCCAGCCCAATGAGGAATGTTAGTATATAGAGTGGATACATCCACAGTACATAACAGCCATCTAGGTTCCAATTGCATATCCGAGATTACCTGTAAAAATTGGGTTGTATCCTGGATCCTAGACCTAACACATTTCAGTAAAGGCTTCAAGTATTTAGTCAAAAACTATGAAAGGGGTTCTGTAATGGAGCCACGACCTGACACAATAGGTCTGCCTGGTGGATTAGGCCATTGAGACTACGGATATCTGAACAGTGTAGTGATATTAGAATGAAACGATCAAGCAATGCCCTGTACAAGCACTCATTGGTACGCAACAGTGCAAATTTTAGATTTACAATCATTGATAGGATTGTTAGGAATAGGACAAATAAAGCTGGAAGGCACTTTATATTAAATGCAAAAGAAAAAGTGGATTATTACGTTGGGTGGTTTATTTCCACCGGGTCTAAATAAGAATTTCTGAATAGCCAATGAGCTCCATTTTTATTGGCAGGTTATTGTATAAATGGACACGGATTTTCTTTGAATTTTCATAGGTTCATAGGTTGGTACTAGGCTATCAGCCCTAGGGCCTATACAAGCCTAGCCATAACAATTCCCTGGCTATATCTTCCCACATTATTTACTTTCCTGAACCCCTGTCTAGCAGGGCGACTGACGTGATCCCTGGGGTGAATTTCCTTTCTCCCATCCAATCATCAAGGTTCCTCTTGAAGAGGTCCAAAGAGGCACTATGCTTGACATGTATGGACAATCTATTCCAGAGTCTGGGGAGTCTCTGGGTCAGGAACCTATCCCTCCAGCATGTTTTGTTTATTGTGATGACAAGGTTTAGATCCCTGGAGCGTGTAGCTCTGAGGGATTGGGATTTCTTTAAGTGTAGCATGTCCAACAGCTCTGGGTTTGACATGGCCTTGTATGTTAAGCAGAGATCGCCTCTGAGTAGACGATATGCGACAGAGTATAGCTGGAGTTTTTTAAGGCGGTCAGCGTAGGGCATCTGCTTTAGGCCTGTGATTCTTTTAGTGAGGTATTTCTGAGGCCTTTCCAGTTGTTGCAGATGTCTTGAGAGGTACACACCAAATGGGGCATTGTATTCTATAATGGGTCTAATGAGGGATGAGTACAGTGGGACAATGACCTCCTTTTTTCTGGATGAAAAGCCCTTCGTGATGTGGTGTGCCACATAGAAGGATTTCCTGACTGTTGTGGCGATGTGGTTATCGAAGGTGAGACCACTGTCCACCTGTGTCCCCAAGTCTCTTATCACACTTTGTGTTTAGTGTACTGCCACCTATATGGTAATTCATGGATACATGTTTTTTCCCAAAGGGGATAACAATACATTTCTTGGCATTGAGCTTGAGCCCATGGCTCTGGCACCAAGCATCTGTTTCTGTAAGGCCCTTTTGTAGAGTATCCACATCATTTGGGGATTAAATAATGGCTCCCAGTTTGCAGTCATCTGCAAACTTTGTTAGCCAGAGTCCCTTAATATTGACCTGTACTTCAGAGAAGTAGATGCCAAACAAGAGCGCCCCCAGGACTGAACCCTGAGGTACTCCACTTGTCACTTGTCTGGAGCTGGATTTGGAGTCGGCTACTTTTACAGTGTGGGTTCTATCAGTAAGCCATTTAGCAAACCATTGGGTGACATAGGGATTAATGCCCAACTTAGTAAGTTTATCTATTATTCCAGAGTGGGAGATGGTGTCAAAGGCCTTGGCAAGGTCTAGATAGGCTGTGTGGACCACCTTACCCTTGTCCATGGCTCTGGAGACTGATTCAAAGAAGTAAATCAGGTTCAGGAGACAAGATCGCCCCTTCACAAACCCAAACTGGGTGGGGTCCAGTGTTTGAAGGTTGCCAATGTCTTTGTTTATAAGTTCCATGATAATACGCTCCATGGCCTTGCAGATAAGGTTTGTCAGACTGATGGGACGGTAGTTTCCGGGATCCAAGGTGGATGCCCCCCTTGTGGATTGGGATAACTGTAGCTCTGCGCCACTCAGTGGGCACGAAACCTGAGGTGAGGCTATGATTAAACATGACACTTAGGTGAGGTGCCAGTTCATATTGTAGTTCATGTAGTACACAGCCTGGGATTTCATCTGGTCCCATGGATGCTGTATTCTTGGCTTTAGAGAGTGCGTTTTGTACCTGTGTGGCCGTTATTACTGGAATTTGGCAATCTTCCGGTATTGAGATGGGCCATTTAAGGGGTGAGAGGGGGGTGAAGTTGGCACTGAATCGATCTGCCAGGATATTGGCAATATCCTTCGGATCAGTATATTTAATACCATTCTGTTTTAACTCAGAGCAGATCTGAGCATTGCCATTTAGATTCTTGACATAGTTATAGAATGCTTTGTGGTTGTCTTTGGAATCTTTGGCAATTTTATTTTCGTAACTAGCTTTGGAGGATTTTATGAGGCATCTCAGTTTCTTACTGAGGCTAGTAAGGGAGTTTTTTGCATCCTGGGATTTTTCTCTTTTCTGCAAAAGTTTCTTCCTTTTGTTGTAAAGTTTGTTTATGGCAGGGGACCACCAGATTGGCTTCCTTTTTTTGGATGAGAGTATTTTGGTTCTATTTCGGATGGCACGATTCATGCATGAGTGGATGTGCTCGTACAGTGCCTTAGTGTAGGATTCAGCAGTTGAACTTTTAGTTCCCATCTGCATGGGTGTCATGAAGTTTGTCACTTCTGACTTGAGTAGCATGAAGTTGGCTTTGGAGAAGTTTTTTATGATGGTTTCTTTACTAGGGGGTGGGGGTGGGATGTGGATGTTAAGGGTGATTAGCTTATGGTCAGACCTGACTAACGAGGTGGTGACCATAGGTATGGAGCATTGATTTCCCATGTTGGTAATGACCAGGTCTAGGATATTGGAGCCCCTGGTGGGACTATGGATTAGTTGATCTAGGGCATTGGAATTTATGAATTCCAAGAACCGTTGCGCAAAGGTGTTGGGACATGAGTAGTTTTCCCAGTTAATGGCAGGGTAGTTAAAATCACCCAGTATTAGGGTGTTTGGTTCTATCTTAATATTTTCCAGTATGTTTAGAAAGGTGTTGTGAGAATCTTGGGGTATGGTGGGGGATCTGTAGCAAGCTACAATTTGGATTGCAGTCTTACCTAGTGTTAGTTGCACTTGGAGAATTTCAGACACACTGTGTTGGCCAACTAGCCTGGTGGTGTGAATATCCTTGGTGAATATAGACACTCCTCCACCTTTAGTGTTTCGGTCCTGGTCTGGTGGCCAAAAAGTGTGGTAAGAGTTGTAGCCTGGTATTGCAGGGGTGCTCTCTGGAGCCTTGAACCAGGTCTCAGTTACTGCACAGATATCGATGTTCTCCATTTTTAGGACTGTCTCGAGAGAGTGCATTTTGAGGTTTAGACTTCTAGCATTGAGTAGCATTACCTGGAGATTTCGCACGCTTGTACCTGTTATGGTGGTGGTTTTGTCCTTTGAAGTTTGCCTAAAAAAGGCACTATAGGGGTGGCAAGAGCCTTAGCCAGTAACCTGAATCCCAGGGGCGACAGGTGCAGACCATCTCTGGTAAAGCATCGTGGTCTGTCAATCATGTCATCCCAGGCAGACAGATACTGGATCCCCTTTGAATGACACCATAAGCTTAGCCAATTGTTGAAGTCAATCATTTTATCCTTATATTGTGGTATCATTCTGGGCGAAGGCAGGATGCTACTCAGGGCTAGGGTCATACCTGCCTGGGCCACATGATCCGAGAGCTCTTCCATGTCTCTTTTCATGTAGTCCAGGGAGGTACGTCTCAAGTCATTCACTCCAACATGGACAATGACAGAGTCATATTTGTACTTGTTGTGGAGTGACCTGAGTGCATGCGTTATGTGGCGGATCCTGGCACCCGACAGGCAGCTGACTGTAATTTTCTCCTTATTCAGCCTGGTGAGAGGGACATCAGTGTGCCGGACTATAGAGTCACCTATGACTAAAGTGTTAGGTACATTGTCTTGCCTTAGGGGCTGTTGCTGGGTGGCACACTGGTGTTGTGAACTATGTGACACATTGGTTGTGATTGGTGTTTGTTTGCGTTTCAGCTTCAGAGGTCTTTGTTGCTTGGGCAGGTTACAGTTAAGGGCCTCTGCATATGTGGATTTAGTGTTGCTATATGTGGGTGTTGGTGGTGCGGGTTTAGAAGGGCTATGTGTTGCTTGAGGTGTAGTGTGGGTGTTAACCTTCTCCTCTTGACTGTTTAGCGCAATCTTGGGTGGAGAGAGCTTTGCTTCCATTTTGGCTATGTAAGTGCATCTCTCACAGGTTGTAGTGTTGGGTGGTAGGAGGACAGGGTTGTCTGTGTACATGAGGCAATTACTGCATTGCCCCAGTATGCCCAGATTCACCAGGTGGACAGGAGAAATCACCGGAAGCTGACCCTTGGACATGCCTGGTTTGGGGCTTTTTTTTTCTTTGTAAAGTATAGGAGCTGTTTCCTTAGCAAGGTACTTTGCAATTATAGGCTGTTTAGTGCCTACTATTAATTTCTCCTTGTTAACAAGGAGAGTTCAGTGTTTGTATGAGTTTAAGGCTTCCTAGTGCTTTCCAGCAGGTATTAGAGAAAGTGCTAGTCACAGGGATGCTTAAAGGTAAGATTGAAAAGAATGCACTCTGCAGTGTGCACTAGAGAAGTTAGATGTGAAAGTAGGTAACTTGAGTTTTACCTGTTTAAAAAGTTAAGGTTTAGTGGAGAGTTACTATTTTTAAAACAGCAAGATGGATTGAAAGGGGTGGTCACTTTTGTATTTTGGTACTATGAAATAC
>NC_056725.1:1269290638-1269368138 GCF_019279795.1 Protopterus annectens | reverse complement strand
TTCAGAAGTACAGGCAAACACAGGAGGATTATGGCTGACAAAGTTTGCAGATGACTGCAAACTGGGTGCCATAGTTGAAAACACATCAGACACAGATATCCTTCAGAAGGGTCTCATAGAAATGGATAACTGGTGCCAGAGCCATGGCCTAAAGTTAAATGCCAAAAAATGCATAGTCATACCCTTCGGGAAAAACAAGGTTACCCCTAGCTACCATATAGGTGGCAATCCACTAAGCACAGAAGAGGTTATCAGGGATCTGGGGACCCAGGTTGACAGTAACCTTTCCTTTGACACTCACGTTGCCAAAGTAGTTAGGAAGACCCTCTACAATGCCCACCTGATCAGAAAGGGATTCACATCCAGATCAAGGGAGGTCATTGTTCCCCTGTACTCATCACTCATCAGACCAATGATTGAGTACAATGCCCCATTCGGAATGTATCTTACCAGACACCTGCAGCAATTGGAAAGACCCCAAAAATTCCTCACCAAAAGGATAACGGGTCTCAAAAATATGTCTTATGCTGCCCGACTGAAGGAACTCCAGCTCTATTCAGTCGCATACCGTCTGCTCAGAGGGGACTTGTGCCTGACATACAAGGCCATGTCCAACCCGGAATTAATGGACATCCTCCACCTCAAAAAATCTAAATCCACCAGAACTACAAGATCAAGAGACCTAAACCTTAACACGGTTATAAATAGGACGTGCTGGAGGGACAGATTTATCATCCAGAGACTCCCCATGCTGTGGAACAAAATCCCGGTACATGTGAGGCAGAGCACCTCGCTGGCTTTGTTCAAGAGAAATCTTGACCAATGGATGGGAGATCGCAGGTTTACCCCGGGGATCACCTCTGTGTCACTGCTGGACAGAGGCACGGTAAAATAATGGGCACAGCATCCTTCAACTTAAGGGGTGGTGAAAGCCACAAAACTTTGGGCTAGGCTTATAAATGCCCTAGGGCAGATAGCCTAGTATGAACCTATGAACCTATGAACCATTCATCTTGATAGGAAAAAACATTGTATTCTAATACAAGCTTCAAAAATCTCAAAAGGAAATCAGTTTCTTTATCCGAATATTTGTTGATTCCTCTAACCAAAATTTAGCTGCCATGCTACCACCCTCATGTGATATACTGGTGAAGAGTGATTGCACATCTAAGGTACTCAAATAAGAGTTAAATGGTGCCTGCACATTATCCAAGACTAATACAAACTCACTGGTGTCCTTAATGCGTGCTCTAATTAATGGAAGTAAAGATTTCAGTTGTGGCTTCAAATAAATAGACAGTGACCCTATCACCGACCCTCTCCCCGAAACAATAGGTCTCACAGGGGGATTGCTCCTGGATTTGTGTATTTTAGGTAACAAATAAAAATAAGGATGTTGGGGATCTCCACCTTCAACTGTTCATGCAAAGCATCAGCAATCAAACCCTCATTCTTCGCCTTAATCAAAAAGTGATCTATGTAAAGTTTAAAGGAAGAGACAGGATTAAATGGTAGCCTGCTATAGGCAGTCCTATCATTAAGTTGCCTTCTCACTTCATTTTCATAATCACAAGCACTGGGACCACTCGTGAGGCATCAGAATAGCCCGGCTGAGCTTGTCCGCTATCATGTTGGATTTCTCTGGGTTGTGGGTTGCAACCAGAAAGCATTGGGAAGACATCACCCACTGTCAAACTCGTAGAGCCTCTCGACACAGGGGATAAGACCTGGTTCCACCCTGTTTGTTGATGTACCATACTACCGACATATTGTCCATCGGAACTGTTACAGTCCCTGTAGGTAGAGAGTCTTGAAGTGCTTGCAACGCCAGAAGCACTGCTCCCATCTCCAGGACATTGATGTGCAAGTGATACTCATGTTCCTGCCAAGTCCAGTGAACAGTCTGTCCCAGATAATGCTCCCTCCACCCTATCTGGGAACGTCCATGGTCACTGTGGCTATGGGTTGGGGGGGTTAGAAATGGCCTGCCTATTGTTATCATAGGGGAGTGAAGCCACCAATCCAAATCCTTTTTGTAGGATTCCGTGATCCAAATTTGATGTGATATGGGGAAATCCTGGAATGACCATTGTGCAAATAGGAGCCACTGCAGAAGTTTTATGTGGAAGCGAGCCATAGGGACCAGAGTGATTGTTGCTGCCATAGAACTCAGGACCTTGAGGACAAATCTTGCCTGAATTCTTTTTTTTTTCATCAGTAGTGAAACTTGGCAACGGATTGTTAATACTCTTTCCTGAGGCAGCTTTGCTATCATAGCCATTGTGTCTAAATCTTCCCCTATAAAAGGTAATATACTGAAAAGGCAACACAGCAGACTTTTCGTAGTTTATGGTGATCCCTAGTTGAGAACAAGTGCGAATTGTGGATTCCCTTGCTTTAATTAGCTGATGCTCGGTGGTGGCAGTAAGGAGCCAGTCGTCCAGATATGGAAACACCCGGAATCCTAGACACCTCAGGTGAGCCATGCCATAACTACTGCCATGCATTTGGTGAACACCCTGGGGGCTGTGGTGAGACCAAAGGGCAGAGCTCTGAACTGGTAGTGACTGGCTACCAGCCATAAATGTAGATATCTCCTTGACCATCTGTCCATTTTTATGTGGTAGTACACATCCTGGAGATCGATAGAGCACATCCAATTCTCCTGTCCCAGAAAGGGAAGAATGGACTGCAGTGTTACCATCTAGAACTTAGTTTTCTTGACTGATTTGTTCAGCCTGCCGAGATATAAGATGGGTCTCCAGTCCCCTGTTTTCTTTGGAACTAAAAAAGAACCTTGAGTAACTTCCGGATCCAATTTGGTCTGTGGGGACTTCCTGGATGACTCTTTTTTTAGCAACCTTTGAACCTCTAGGTTTGCTTGATCCCGAAGACTGGGTGGAACATCTGGGATAGAGAGTTTTTTGGGGTTTTTTTTGTTTTTTTTACAGGGGTAGTTGGAAAAAGGGGATATTGTAACCTCTGGATATTATTGATAGTAACCATGTATCTTCTGTGATTGTCTGCCAAGCTTTTGGGTGCAAGGATAATCTCCCCCCAATTGCCTCCAAAGTCGGACAGTCGGGCCTCCCTTCAGGAGCACTGGAAGAGCCTACCAGAGAAGGTATCTCCGTCACCCTGATTATGCAGACCCCCCCCCCACCGCGAGACTGGCATCTTCTGTTATTTCCCACTCTGCCCTGGGGGAAAATTTTCTACGTGTGTCAGGCGAAGCTCCCTGGGATTTCCAGAACCACATCTTTCTGCTCTTCTGGCCCTTAGGATAAGGCCTAGATGGAGCAGAAAAAATGTACTCCCATGGCAGAGAGAGTTTTGCCATCTTGCTCACACCTGGTAAGAGAGTCTCTTTTACCTGAGGCCCAAACAAAGACGAGCTGTCAAAGGGGGCGTTGGTAAAGGAGGACTTCAAGGGCTCCGCAAAATGCAAAGGTACATCCAGGAGTGTCTGTGTAAGGCAACCCCTGTATCTTCCGCCCTGCTCGCCCCATCGGCTGCATAAGAGAAATTAGCCGCATGGAGGAGTTAAACTACCGAAGTCAAGGTCACAAGCTGAGAAGCCGCCTTGCCCGTGGCTCCCACAGCTGTAAGATCCTGTAGGTTATCTCCTAACTCTTTGAGGAGATCTCTCTGAAGCCTTGTAAAGTGGGACAAATAGTTCAGTGACCTGAGTGTAAAGGTCGCTGAAGAAAACATACAATTTCCGTATCTGTCTATCGTATGAGACTCTTTGTTCGGCAGATGAACAGATGAAGAAGTTTCCGCTAATTCCTTCTTGGTGGCTGCTGCCACCACCATAGCATCAATGGGCACATCTTTGGATAAGAAGGCTTTTTCTTCATGGGCTGTTATGAATTTATTGGGCCTCCGGGGAACTGGTTCCATTGTGTCTGGAGAGCTCCACGCCTTTCAACTCACTAGGTGCAACAGTGGGTTGAAAGGCAGAGATTCCCAAGAGGTGATGGGTTGGGAACAGAATGCATCCAGGTACACGGACTTGTCTTCAGAAGGGGCAAGGGACTTTCAGTCACCCTTCTGTATAAGGATTTCTAAGATGTCTGAAAAGGAGACATCTTCAAAGGGGGACTGTGGGGACCCTTCAGAGTAATCCAAGTCTGTGTCTGATGTCAAGGACTCAGGGGAGTCCACATGCTTCCTCTTGTACGTCCTCTTCCGAGGAACCTTCTCTGAGGGGTGCTCTGGGGAGGTTTTGGAAGAGGTGGGATTGCCCAATGGGGTGTCCTGGAGCATGGGCTCCCTACACTTTGGGCGGAGAGGAGGTTAGGAGGCAGACACCTGCACTGAAGGCAATGGAGCCAATGAAGCCAAGGGTAGAGCTGTCTCAGTATACAGCACGCTCCTCATCACCTCGAAGGCACTGCTGTCCTGACCCAAAAGAGTCTCCAGCTCCGAAGATCCTGGAGACCTCCACTGAACAGAGGGCGGTGGCCCAGAGGCTGATGTAGAAGCTGAGCTGACCTGTGCCGAAGCTCTCAGAGGGACAGTAGGGTAGGACAAGGGTCCAATAATGCTCCCCCCTCAGAGCCGATGAGGGAGCATTGGCCCCTAGATAGAAGGGGGTATCGAGGAGATCGGAGTCGTAGTCGGAACCGAAAGACCGGAGGTTACCGGAACCGATGGTTCCACCACAATGACTTCCATACACTCCGGCTCTGAGCTCAGAGGAGTCAGAGGAGGAATAGACAGGTGCTGGTTTGGCTGTTGGCACCACTTCCATCTGAGATGGGCCTGAAAGTAATTTAGCTAATGCTGGTGTCCTAAGAAGCCTCTTCACCACCCACTCCACATCATCATCCCAGAGACTCCTGGATAACTGAGAGGAATGGTGACTGCCTGCCACAGATTGTAATAAAGGAGACTGTGGCACAGACCACATCGGTTCCAAGGTAAGAGACCTAGATTGCTTATGAGACCTTATTGGCTCAGAGACAACAGAATGAGCTGTAGGCGAGAGTGCCTTGTTGGAACTGACAGTTGGATCTGACTAGTTTGATACTTGTCCTTCTCTTTAGATGGTTCCTAAATCGGAGTTGAAGAGGATGAGGGCTTGGATTTGTCCAGTTTTTATTTTCCTGGCTGAGTCCCCTCCATAGCAGCATCAAAGGGGCACTTCAGTAACTCTCTTAAGATCAATTTGTTCTTTCTCGCCTGCAGGACTCGTGAACTGAATGCATGGCAAACATAACACAAATCCTGCAGGTGAACGGGCCCTAAACAATACACGCAACTCGTGTGCCCATCCAGAAGAGACACCTTTTGGCAGCACGAGTCACACTTTTTGAAACCCGAAGGTTTAAATTCCTTGGCAGTATCTTTTGACATAATGCCAAAAGTACAGTTTTGTACCTACCATAAATGTAGATGTTCGAGGATCCACATTGCTGCAGTCCTAACTATTGGGTAGTCCGCTGTCCAGTCGGCCCGAATATGGCTGGCCGTCAGGGCGCATTAGACTGACGTCAGTACGTCAGGGTACTAATGCGCATGACCGACGTCATATCCTCAGTCTTTTCTTGCCCCAGATGTCAGAAGACCCTGAAGAGATAGGGCCCAAAACCAAACACTGCCAACATACCTGCACCAAAAAATATATATACAAAATATACAAAATTAGCAGATCATAACCTCACCTACACAACCACCCCTAAACACAGAGGGGAAGGAGGGAGGAGTGGACTGCAGCAATGTGGATCCTCGAACATCTACATTTATGGTAGGTACAAAACTGTACTATGTTCTTCATACCACATTGCTGCAGTCCTAACTATTGGGTAGAATCCCAAAGCAGAGGTAAGGGAGGCTGGCAAATCATAAAGAAGCAGGAACTGACAACATGCCTTGCAAAATAGCTGTGGCAAAACCAGCCCTAGACTTAGAGTAGAGAGGAAGGTGATAATGCTTAGAGAAAGTATGCACTGAACTCCAAGTAGCTGCCTCCAAAATATCCTTAGTTGCCACCCCCCTTAGAAATGCTGTTGAAGTGGCAGTAGCCCTAGTGGAATGAGGCCTAATCCCAGCTGGAATTTCCTTGCCATGATGGGAATAACAAAATGTAATGCAACACCCAATCCATCTAGAAATAGTTTGTTTTGACACAGGCTTGCCCTGAGAACTCAAAGCAAAAGAAATAAACAACTGCTGAGACTGTCTAAAATCTTTAGTCCTGCTCAAATAATATCGCAATTGCCTGTGTACATCTAAAGTGTGCAAAATCTTTTCCCCTTTATTTTGGGGATCTGCATAAAAAGTAGGCAAATGAATAGTTTGGTTTAAAGCCACACTAGAAACCACCTTAGGCATAAAGGAAGGATTAGTACGTAAAGATACCCTATCCTTATGAAAATCAAAAAGGCTCCACTGCCATAAGGGCCTGCAACTCAGAAACCCTTCTTGCAGAAGTAATGGCCAACAAAAAGCAGTCTTCCATGACAAGTATTTTAAGTCAGCAGTAGCCGAGGCTCAAAAGGTTGTAGAGTAAGTTTCTCCAACACAAAATTGAGGTCCCAAGCAGGAGTAGGAGCTCACGGGGTCTTATATTCTTTGCCCCTCTAAGAAATTGCTTGAACAAAGGATGCGAAAACAATGGTGGGTCACAATCATAGTGAGCTGAAATTGCTGCAGCATGAATCTTAATGGAAGAGAAAGACAAACCTTTGTCCATTAACTCAGTAAGATATTGAAGAGCCACACTCAGATTTGGCTCCGAAATCTCCAAATTGTTTGCTGCACTCCAAAATAAAAATCTCTTCCATTTTTCATGACACTTTCCTTGTACTAGGTCTCCTGGCTTCCATAATCACATTTAAAACTTGTTGAGGAAGTTGAGACCTGCTGTCTTTCAAAACAGAATATGCCAGGCTGTTAGATGAAGAGAGTGAAGCTTGACATTGAGCAGGTGACCGTCTCTCTGAGACAACAGGTGTGGAATCAAGGGTAAAGACCATGGAGGCTTCTTTACCAGACTCCTCAGTAATGGGTACCAGTGCTGCCGAGGCCAATCTGGAGCTATTAAAATCATCCTTGGCTTGTCTTGTCTGACCTTTAGAAGCACCTTTGGAAGAAGAGGCAGAGGTGGAAACGCATACACATGAAGATTTTTCCAACTGAAAGAAAGAGCATCCACTTTCCAAGCTGTGTGATGAAACCTCTTTGTGCAAAACTTTGGCAGCTGGTGGTTTAGTGGAGAAGCGAACAGATCTATGTCTGGAGTTCCCCAGGACACTGTCAACTTTGAAATACATGAAGATCCAGTTTCCACTGTGGGGATCCATGATTTGTCTGCTTAACACATCTGCTAAGGAGTTCTGTGCTCCCGGCAGAAACCTTGCCTGAAGAGTTAGTTGCAAGCTGAGCGCAGTCTCCCATAAAATCATTGCTTGCCTGCACAATGGGTAAGAATGTGTTCCCCTTGTTTGTTGATGTACCACATGACAGTTGTGTTGTCTGTTAGAATCAACACCTGCCCTGGAAGAAGTAACTCCTTGAAAGCCATTAATGCAAATTGGACTGCTAACATCTCCTTCATGTTGATATGTAGATGCTGTAGTCTGGCAGGCCACTTGTCTTGTATCCACTTTCCATTTAGATGAGCTCCCAAGCAATGTCTGAGGCATCTGTCGTTAGAATCTGACTGCCTCTGGCCGGGTCACAGAGAGTCCCTTGTTTAGGTGACATTCCTGAGCCCACCACAAAAATTCCTTTTGAATGCAAGGTATTATTTGAATGACAGTGTCCAAATCCTGGCAGTGCTGTGTCCATACATTTTGAGATACCATTGTAGCTTCCTCATATGCAGTTTGGCATTGGGAAGCACCAGAATACAAGATGCCATGAACCCTAAGGCTTGAAGGACTGTCCTTGCAGTCAGCCCGGACTGAAGAGATGGTTGATGGAAGTAACTGGAAAGATTCTTTGTTTGTCCGGGGTTAAAGGCCATCTGGGCTGCTGTATTCAGTCTCACACCCAGAAAGCACATGTCTTGAGAGGGTACTAGACTGGACTTTATTTCGTTCACAGAATACCCTAGGCATCTTAGCACTGCTATGACATATTCCAAATGCTGTAGAAGGTCTTCCTTTCCTTGAGCCAGAATCAGGCAATCGTCCAAGTAAGGATAGATTTGAATTCCTTTTATCCTGAAGTAAGCTATCACTGGAGCCAGAACCTTTGTGAATACTCTGGTAGAGTAGATAAGCCAAAGGGCAATGCAGAGAACTGATAATGAGAATTTCCAGCTCGAAACGCAGATACTTTCTGCAACTTAGTCTTATAGGCACATGAAGGTAAGCCTCCTTGAGATCTAAAGTTACCATCCAGTGATCTTTGCCCAGCAGAGGTAAAAGCTGTTGTAACGTCAACATCTTGAACTTGGGAATGTCCAGATAAGTGTTGAGGATAGATAAATCCAAAATTGGTCTCCACGTGTTCCCCTTTTTTGGTACTAAGAACAGGCGAGAATAAAATCCTAGGCCCCTTTCTGGCACAGGAACCGCTGAATGGCCCCTATTTGGAGTAACAGAGAAATTTGCTTGTGAGCCTCTTGTCTTTGTAGAGGAGGAATGTCTGGCATGCCTTTGAAAGGAGGCAAGGTATGGAAATAAAACCTGTAACCGTGGTGAATAATATCCAGAACCCATCTGTCTTGGGTAATTAAATCCCAATTTTCTTTGAAAAGAGACAGCCTTCCTCCCAACGGTGCTGCCAGACGAGAATGAACTGGCAGCTGAAAAGGCAGGTCATTGGGTCTGCTTACGAAAGGACTGACCCCTGCCCTCCCAGAATGCTGAGCCAGGGAACTCCCTGTCCTAGGCCTAAAAGAACCCTGAGCTCTGCCCCTACCACGTCTACACCTACCCCTAGACTGGGAATCATAAGCAGGAAAAGTCCAACCCTTAGCAGGCCAATTTCTACTAAACTTCGGAGGCTGCACCTGTAAAAATCTTTAACAGTTTGCATAGATTTAGCCTTGTCCTCCATTTTCTTCAAAACTGCTTCCACAGGCGAACCAAACAACACATCAGACTGCAAAGGAGCATCCAAAATCCTTGTCTTAACATGCTCAGCTAAGTTCTGATCTCTCAACCAGGCGTGCCTCGAAGAACAGAACCAGTGGCAGCCACCCTGGAGGAGGCCTGCACAGCATCAAAACCACATTGCAAGGAATGTTTACCCACCTGTTCAGACACATGAACTAAATCCTGCAACTCTTTACAGTCAATACCTTCCGCCAGAGCATCCACCTTAGATTTCAACTGTGAAAGAAGATAATTCTGATATTTTAACATGTGAAACTGACAATTCAACGCCCTCATGGCTAAAGTGGAAGAAGTATACACTTTCTTTCCCCATCTATCCAAAGCCCTTGCCTCTTTATCAGGAGGGACAGGATTTTTAACAACTGAGGCCTTTACACCTTTAGGCCCCTGAGAGACAGTTTCCGGGTCTGCCCTAGGACTCTTAAAAAGATACTTATGAGCTTCAGGCACCCTATAATACCTATCCGGTTTAACTGGGGCAGGAGGCAAAGAATCAGGATTCAGGGAAGCCTCTGCAAAAACATCTTCCACCACATTCAAAACAGGAGGTATAGCTAAAGGCCTATGCTGGGGTAAAACAAGAACTCCCTAAGCCTTTTCCTGGAATCAGAGAAATCTTGGCCTTCCCACTTAAAATGCTCCCTCATGGAATGCAAGGTCTCTGAAAATGAAAAATCCTCAGGAGGAGAAGCTGAAGGAGTAGAATCATCCACATCAGAATCAGAATAAGTAGGAACTCCTGCAAGTCTTCAGCCAAGACTCAGAAGCCTCGAGCATTGCTCAAAGCTCTCAAGCTCAGGTTCCACCCTAGGCCTCTTATCAGGAGGGGGCATAGAACCCCTTATCATAGTAATCAAATCTTCTGCCATTTTAAGCATATGTTTCTTAGGCAAAGACCCTGAAGCACTAGGAGAAACCCCACTGAAGCAAAACTTGGCCTGCCCCTAAAGAAGCCTTGGAAACAGAAGGGAGGCCCTAACCACCTTAGGAAGTGAGGGAAGAACAGCCACCTGAGAAGCCCCCTCAGCCTGGCCTACTTCCTGAGAGGATACATCCTGTAACAGTAAAGTCTCTCCCTGAGACTCCAAAGAGACACCTGGCAAAACCTCCGGCTCCACTGAGCCTTCCAAAGAACCGACGTCTGGGACTGTCGGTTCCTCCACCCTAGGCTTTGCTGCTTTATCTTTTGCTTTTAGCGAAGCGCCGGAGCATCCAACGGCATTCTATAATTACAACGCTTCCCAAACACTAACCTGGCACAGTCTAACCTTCTCTTAATAGTGCTTGTTAAATCTAGCACAAGAGCGCATCCAACAACGTCGTGCTCAGGCCCTAAACAAGGTATACACAAAGTATGGTAATCCCTATGAGGTATCTGTTTCCCACAAGAAATACAGTTATTCACTTTTTCTGACATCCGGTTAAATACTGAGGCAAGAAAAACAAAATATTCCCAACGGGTACTTAGCCAACTTTGATTCGGTCTGAAACTCTGACTTCAGAAACTTTCAGAACGCCAACCTGCACTCGCAAAATTGCTTCTGCATCGGACCATGCGGCAAAAAAGACTGAGGATATGACGTCGGTCATGCGCATTAGTACCCTGACGTACTGACGTCAGTCTAATGCGCCCTGACCGACGTCAGCCATATACTTTGGTATTCGGGCCGACTGGACAGCGGACTACCCAATAGTTAGGACTGCAGCAATGTGGTATGAAGATCAGCAATATCTAAAACTAGAAAAAACACACTATTAGCAAAAATAAACAGTAGAATACAGAGAAAACTTTTTTTTTTTTTTGTTACAAACAGGAAAGAAGAGAAGGGGGGAGAGCCTCTAAGTTAAACAGCGAACTCCCCACCGAAGGACAGCCTCTAACTTAAATGGCAACTCCTAACAGGTGATAGCTTAATAGAGTTTGAAGAAAGGTAGGAAAGACAAAGAACCCTCTAATTTAAACGGGTTTAGAAGAGAGGAAAGAGACCTAGAGAAAAGCGGTTAGTCTACATAGGTTCATACTAGGCTATCTGCCCTAGGGCATTTATAAGCCTAGCCAGAATGTGTTTGGTTTTCGCCACCCATTTTAAATTTATTTTGCTATGCCTTTTTTTGAGGTTAGTATACTGTGCCTCTGTCTAACAGTGACACAGAAGTGATACCCGGGGTAAACCTACGATCTCCCATCCACTCATCAAGATTCCTCTTGAAGAGAGTCAATGAGGGACTCGCCTAACCTGGACTGGGATTTTATTCCAGAGTGAAGGGAGCCTCTGGGTTATGAATCTGTCCCTCCAGCATGTCCTATTTATTTCATTGCTGAGGTTCAAGTCTCTCGAGTGCGTAGCTCGATGGGATTTGGATTTTCTGAGGTGCAGCATGTCCATTAATTCCGGGTTGGACATGGCTTTATACGTCAGACACAGATAGTCTCTGAACAGGCAGTATGCTACTGAGTACAGCTGGAGTTTCTTTAACCGGGCAGCATATGGCATCTGTCTGAGCCCTTTGATCCTCTTGGTGAGGTACTTTTGGGGTCTTTCCAGTTGCTGCAGGTGTCTGGTAAGGTACATCCCAAAAGGGGCATTGTACTCAATTATTGGCCTGATCAGGGATGAGTAAAGAGGCACGATGACCTCCCCTGATCTAGATGTGAATCCCTTCATGATTCGGTGGGCTATATAAAATGTTTTTCTAACCACTTTGGCCACGTGGTTGTCAAATGAGAGATTGCTATCAACTTGGGTCCCCAGGTCCCTAATTACTTCTTCTGTACTTAATGGATTACCACCTATGTGGTAATTTGTGGGCACTTTGTTTTTGCCAAAGAGGATGACTATACACTTTTTGGCATTTAGCTTGAGGCCATGGTTCTGGCACCAGTTGTCTGTTTCTATGAGGCCCTTTTGGAGGATGCTTGTGTCGGCTGGAGAGTCCATTATGGCGTCCAGTTTGCAGTCATCTGCGAACTTGGTCAGCCGCAGTCCTTCCGTGTTGGCCAGTACCTCTGAGAAATATATACCGAACAAGAGAGGTCCCAGGACTGAGCCTTGTGGGACATCACTTCTAACTGGTTTGGAGTCTGACATGGCTCCAGCAGTTCTAACCATGTGGGTTCTGTCCTTGAGCCAGTTTGCAATCCATCTAGTGACATAGGGGTTTATATTTAAGCTGGTGAGCTTATCTATAATGCCAGAGTGGGGTATTGTATCGAAGGCTTTTGCGAGGTCGAGGTAGGCTGTGTGGACCACCTTCCCCTCGTCAATGGCCTTGGTGACTGTTTCAAAGAAATCAACCAGGTTTAAGAGGCAGGATCTGCCCTTAAAGCCGAACTGGGTAGGATCCAGTGTCTGTAGGTCCCCAATATCTTTATTTATGAGGTCCATGATGATCCTTTCCATAGCTTTGCACACCAAGCTAGTCAGGCTTATGGGGCGATAGTTTCCAGGATCTGTTCAGGCACCACCTTTATGGAGAGGGACCACTGTTGCTGTACGACACTCTTTGGGCACATATCCTGTAGTAAGGCTGAGATTGAACAGTAGTTTTATGTTTGGGTTTAGCTCTTCTTGGAGTTCATGTAGGACACAGCCTAGGACACCGTCTGGTCCCACTGATGCTGTGTTTTTTGCTTTGGAGAGGGCAGTTCTTACCTGAGCATCTGAGATGTCAGGGGGGGCTGCACTCTGCTGAGATAGATATTTGCCCTTTTGGTGGGGAGAAGTTTGCGCTGAACCTGTCAGCTAGGATGTTGGCAATGTCTGTGGGTTCAGTGTATTTTTTGTCATTTTGGACTAATTCTGGGAATATCTGGGAATTACCACCCAGGTTCCTAACATAACTAAAGAAAGCCTTGTGATTATCCTTAGTGTCCTGTGCAGTTTTTCTCTCGAAGCTGGCCTTAGACAATTTTATGAGTGCCCGTAGTTTTTTGCTAATACTGATCAGTGAGATGCCTTCCCTTTTTGGGATTTTGCTCTATCATTTAGTAGCTTCCTCCTTCTGTTGTATAGTTTGTTTATGGCTGGGGTCCACCAGACAGGACGTCTGCCTTTAGAGGATTGGGTCTTGGTTTTATTTGGGATCGCATGATCCATGCATTCCTGAAGGTGTTCATAGAATGCGTTTATAAAGGATTCTGCAGTCTGGGACGTATTTTCCACATACCCGGGGGCTTTGAAGGATTCCACCTCGGTTTTGAGGAGTGTGAAATTTGCTTTAGAGAAGTTTTTCACTGTGGTTTTCTGGGCAGGGGGTGGGGTCGGGATGTGAATATCCAGTGAGATTAGTTTATGGTCTGATCTTACCAGTGAGGGATACACTTCTGGTCTGGTGCATAGAGCCCCTATGTTGGTGATGATCAGGTCCAGTATGTTTTCCCCTCTTGTGGGAGTGGTAACAAGTTGTTCCATAGCATTTGAGTTTATAAATTCTAGGAACCTTTGGGCTAGGGTGTTGGAGCTAGAGTAATGCTCCCAGTCTATGTTTGGGTAGTTGAAGTCACCCAATATAATGGTGTTTGGAGAGACCTTCATATTTTCCAGTGTTCTCAGGAAGGCCAAGTGGGGTTCCTGGGTTTGGGAGGGTGGTCTGTAGCAGGCTATAAACTGTAAGGCAGTTTTACCCACTGTTAGTTGCACATGGATGGTCTCTGATGCTTCGTGCTTTGCCACCAACCTGGAGATGTGGGAATCTTTGATGAATATCGATACTTCCCCTCCTTTTGTGGTTTGGTCCAAGTTTTGGGGCCGAAAAGCATGGTATGGGGTATAACCTGGTAGTGCTGGGGTGCTCTCAGGAGGCCTGAACCAGGTTTCTGTTACTGCACAGATATCGATGTTCTCCATGCTAAGGAGAGTTTCGAGTGTGTGCATCTTGAGGTTTAGACTTCTGGCGTTGAGTAGCATTACTCTTAGTTTCTTATCCCTTGTGATACCAATGGAGGTGGGTTTGTCTTTTGAGCCTTGCCTAAAAAAGGCACTATGGGGGTAGCAAGAGCCTTTGCCAATATCCGAAAGCCCAGGGGTGACGGGTGCAAGCCGTCCTAGAAGCATCGTGGCTTGTCGAGCATATCATCCCAAGCTGACAGGCATTGGATCCCCTTTGAATGACACCAGTACTTAAGCCAGTTGTTGAAATTGATCATCTTGTCTTCATATTGTGGCATCATTCTTGGTGAGGGTAAGATGCTACTCAAAGTCAGGGTCATACCGGCCTGGGCTACATGCTCAGAGAGCTCTTTTATGTCTCTTTTCATGTAGTCCAGGGAGGTATGTCTCAGGTCATTCACACCAGCATGGACAATGACTGAGTCATATTTGTACTTGCCTTGGAGTGACCCGAGTGCTTGTGTTATGTGGCGGATCCTAGCGCCCGACAGGCTGCTCACCATGACCCTCTCCTTGTTCAGCCTGGTGAGCGGGACGACAGTGTGCCTGACGATAGACTCACCTATTACAAGTGTCTCAGGTGTGTTGTTTAGTCTTAAGGGCTGCGACTGTTGTGAGATATGTGTTGCACGTGTTTTGTTTTGGGGTAGCGGTTGCTTGGGTGTCTGCTTTGGAGGTCTCTGCTGCTTAGGCAGATCTTTATTTAGAGCCTCCGAGTATGTTTTTGTGTGATTATGTGTTTGGTTTGCTGTCGTGGTAGGTCTATGTGAGACTGCAATTGTAGTGAGTGTGGTTTCCTTCTCCTCCTGACTGGTTATGCCAGTACTGAGTTGAGAGAGCTTAGCCTCCAGTTTGGCTATATGGTTGCATCTCTCACATGTTGGAATTTGTTGGGAGGAGGAGAGGGTTGTCCGTGTACATGAGGCAGTTGTAACATTGCCTCAAGATTCCCAGATTCACCAGCTGGACCGGAGAGGAGATTGACAACTGACCTTTGGATATGCTAGAATAATATTGGGAATTCCTTAATAATTGAAAACAAGGGCCAGTGGGAAGTGAGGGTGTAGTGCTTTTAATTTTTAGTGCTGACTTATATAATTGCTTTAGTGAGCAAGTGCCAGGTAACAAGTGCAATGTGTTACAGGTAACAAATGCAAAAACGACAAACAGTAACTTTCTTTCAAGTGAAACAAGGAAATAAGTACAGTAAGCAATGCAGATATCACTAGTGATCCACAGAAGCGCTGAGAAGCCGCGTATTAGGTGGAATTAGCATTCCAGGGAAATAACAAGCAAACAAACAAACAACAAGCATATAAACAAAGCTAGATTCAGCAGGCCTGGATCTAGTCTATGCTACAGCAAACAAGTTGTACCAGTTTCAGTAAGATACAGTTCAAATATTCAGGCACTATAAACCTTTAATCAGAAATTCCCAGCTCAGAAGGGCAGAGTCCAGCCTCTTCTCCCACAAGAGTGTAGACCATGAACCTTCTTAATGTAAAATAACTGGCCTGAAGCCCAAGTGCTTAAACCAGAACTAATACACTTTAAGAACAACAGACACTGGGCTCTCAATCAGCAGTTCCCAGCTTAGAAGGATGAAAGCTACCTGTCCTGCCACCACAGTGCATGCCACAAACCTTCCTAATGTAAAACAACTGGTCTGAAGCCCAAGTGCTTAATCCAAAAGACTTGGAATGATAGCTACACTTTAATCAAGTTACTACCAAGCAGTAATTAATACAACTGAATACTTTAGAGAATGCCTGGATTAGTGCTCAAGTTACACAAACAAAGCTAGATCCAGCAGGCCCGAATCCAGTCTATGCCACAGCAAACAAGGCGCACCAACTTCATTAAGAAGCAGTTCAGATATGCATGCACTATAAGGCTTTAACCAGAAATTCCCAGCTCAGAAGGGCAGAGTCCAGCCTCTCCTCCCACAAGAGTGCAGACCTCGAACCCTCTTAATGTAAAATAACCGGCCTGAAAGCCCAAGTGCTTAAACCAGAATTAATACACTTTTAGAATAACAGACACTGAGCCCTCAATCAGCAGTTCCCAACCTAGAAGGATGTAAGCTACCAGTTCTGCCACTACAGTGCAGACCACAAACCCTCTCAGTGCAAAACAACTGGTCCGAAGCCCAAGTGTTTAAACCAAAAGGCGTAGAATGAGTTACACCACAATAACAAAACACTCAAGACGGGATAGGAAAAGGTAGAAATACACAGAACAACTACTGCTTCAAAGTTAGGTAATATAAATACAAAATTTAACTCCAAAAATATGAGAGAAAAAACACTTAGCCTGAGTCAGTATCTGCAATATCAAGGCTGCAAGCGGCAAATGAGATCTGGGTAACTACCATTAGGCATGTTGGGATAGGGGCTAGCCTCAAGCCAGAAAAAGCTCTCGAGCTATAGTATACAGCCAAACCAGAGCAGAGGATCGGCTCCGAACCCAATGAAGACGAGATACGGACAACGTGACATTGTAAATTGCAGTACCAAGAAAATATTAAACTGGGACAGGAATGTAATATAAAAGAAATTGAGCAGTACAGTATTTGGGAACAGATTAAAGATAGGCAAGAAAACATGAACAAATGAGAATAAAACTCAGTAAAGAATACTTCACAAGAATAAAACTAATACTGAAAACTACCTTGATGTCTAGGAATAAAGTCCAGGCTATAAACCAGTTTGCTCTTCCTGTTCCAATTTACTGTTTTGGAGTGACTGACTGGCCCCTAAAAGTATTTTGGGATGCATGGCTAGGCTTAAAAAGGCCATTGTGGTCATGAGCCTATTACACATGTATGGACCTATGGGATCAGTTGGACAAGAAAAGAAGAGAAATGCTTATTGTTTATCAAATGATATAAAAAAAATCACTGTATACCAAGGTTATATATTCCTCCCTCTGAAGGACGTATGGGCATCCTCAAAACTGATTACATCTATAGGTCTGCAGTCGTGGGACTGCATAAATATCTGCTGACCTCACCAGATTCAGACACAGTACAAGTTTTAAAACAAGGAAAATAATTGTAAAATCACATCTTTGCTTAGCCTGAAAAAAAAAAAAAAAAAAAAGAATTGGAAGCAGTCACATATCTTGTTACTGGATGTAATAAACTCATGGCAGAAGGCCTGTATACGGAAAGGCACATTAATGTGGCAAGGCTGTTGCAATAGGAATTGTGCAAACAATATAATATAGAAGTAGCCAAGAAACACTGGAAACATGAACCATAAAACAGTATAGGGAATAATAAAGGTTTACATCTCATGGGCTCACCAATTAGCTACAGTTCAAAAAACAGATAAAAGAAAACCAGATATAGTATTCCATGAACCACCTCCCCACAAAAGTAGCAATGATCATTGAAATTACAATAGCCAATGACTACAATGTCTTACATACAGAGAAGTCACACAATTCATAAAATATCACAATTTGCAAGC
This sequence comes from Protopterus annectens, assembly GCF_019279795.1. Classification (NCBI taxonomy): domain Eukaryota; kingdom Metazoa; phylum Chordata; order Ceratodontiformes; family Protopteridae; genus Protopterus; species Protopterus annectens. The sequence continues at coordinate 1,269,350,702 of NC_056725.1, read as the reverse complement.
AAAAAAGAAAAGAGAACAATATGGAAGAATGACATCCAGGCAGTTCCAACAGTAGTAAGAGCAACAGGCCTACTATAAAAGAATGTCCAGTCGCACTTAGAATTAATATCAACGCATGCAACTCTGCATGAATTACAGAAGCAGTCAGTTTTAGTAACACTGCGTGTGCTGAGAAGAGCATGTTTGGTTAACATCAAAGATGGAAACAATATTAATTCTGTGTACTTGAACTGTACCCTGAAATAGGAATGGGGTCCATTCCCTTAAAGGTATTAGAAGGAGACCATCTCTTAGGCAACTAAATAGGAACAACCTGCTTGAGCAAAATAGTAGAGATGTTATAAATACAGTTCCATATTCCTATCTCAACTGTCTAGAATTCCCAAAACCTTAATCTTAAACTTGTCCACAAAATCCTTTACACACCGCAGAAAAATGTCCCTGTTTGACATACCTTATGGTGTGGTACTCTCCTCCCCCCTGGGTACTTAGATCCTCCAAACAATTCCCTTCATGTAATGTTCTGGGCATCTGTCATGTTGATGAACAGTTAAACTTACTCCCTCTATCACTACGTGAAATTAGTAGCCTACAACACTTCAAAGTACTTCTAAAAACACATCTCTTTACCAGATGGAGTTGCTTACTGGCCCACATCACTATTTTCATTTTACATTTCTGCAAACAGTACTTTCTTGGCTTCAACGTTGAGTCTCCCCCCAACATTAATTTCTCTTACAAGCTGAATGCTCAGCCCACCAACCATTCACCTCAGTCTCATAATGTTTCCAATGTAACTATCTACCTTCCTTCCTTCTATATTTTCCTTATAGAGAGGAGATTTTGTTCCAACATTCTTACAAGAGTATATTACCATCTTGCATTGTGGCCACCCAGGAAACTGATTCTACCAAAAGAAGGGTGAGAGAACTAGTATTTTGGCCTTCTATGTCAAAGGATATTGAGACAGTACTTTCAACATGTTCTGCATGTAATAGTACTAGGCCACATCAACAGAAAGAACCACTTCAGCTAAACCAAATTCCTGAACTACCTTGGTCGACAGTACTTAGACATTTTCGAATGGAAGGGTCAACATTACTTGGTGTTAGTAATCTCTTATTCAAATTGGGTCAAGATTGACCTACTTCCTAACCTAACATCCAATACTGCCATAACTAAGTTGAAGTGTTATTTTGCAGTCCATGGTGAATCACACAGTTATTTCTGACAATGGCACACAGTTTACAAGCCAGCAGTTCAAGAGATTTGCTGAAGAGGACTTTTATTCATGTTGCGAGTAAGCCCTGAGTACCCACAATCAAATGGTTTGGTAGAACGTATAGTTCAGTTATTAGAGAAGTCGAAATGAGATAATAGCTATGTTTTTCTAAATCTCCTGAATCTCAGACATGTTCCTCGTAATAAACATCTTTGTTCACCTACTCAGAGACTTTTGTCAAGACAAACCAGAACCACACTACCAATCAATAGCCATCTGTTGGTTCCCTGTGCTAAGAACAATAAAGCAGTGAAAGCTCAACTTATGAAAAGGCATTTGTCCCAGACGTCTTCTTATAAGACCAGCAAACCGCTCAATTCATTACAAGAAGGGGGGATAGTGAGGATGCAGACAGCAAAAGGTTTTGATCAGACTGCAGTCATGAAAAAAGTATTTCTCCAGAGCAGAGATCGTACATTGTGGAATCACAAGGAGTTGAATTTAGGTGGAATTGGAAACATTTAGTACCAGCATCTGAGCCAATATCGCAGTGTCTTGCCTGTCATAAAGACTCTAGATCTCAGAGCGAGTCATCCAATTTTCCAGTTCCAGAGGACATTCCAGTAAATATCCCTACTTGGAATCTTCTCAGGAGAGTCCTCAAGCAAATTGTTCACCAATGACTGTCCCTGTTGCTAAACCCAATCCTAACTACTACATTAGTAGATTCGGTCGCATTTCCAGACCACGTTCCAGATACATGGCAACTTGGACATGAACGTTGTGTTTATTTCTTAGTGTCCATCTAATTGCATGCCTATTCAAATGTCATTGCTATTGTAAGACAATTCTCAAAAGAGGAAGGATGCAGATCACAGTGTGTATGTATCTTTAAGAAGCTTTCCATGGGCTTGCACGTAAGTGTAAATACTGAGCACGTGCGAGGCTAACTACTATTTTGTAGAGAGCTGTTGAGATGTCAGCATGCATGGGTGTGTTAGTCTGTCAGTTAACTAGTTCATTAATATGTTATGTTGCTGCTATACATCCTGATGCGTTTCTATATAATAAAGCATATAAGCGAACTACCCCGCCTGTTCGTCTTGTATGATAACAGAGGACAAGCGACACTTGCTTTCCTGTCTTATTCTGTATTCCACCTCCATATACCTCCTGTCTTATTCTGTATTCCACCTCCATATGCCTCTAACATCTCCTTATCCTACCTTAATACCTCATATTTCACAAACTATTATCATAATAGTCTTATTACCTCAATTAGTAGATTTCCTACTGCTTGATGTGCATTGTAACCAGATAGATAACTGAGACAGTATAAAAATTATACATTCCAAAATGTCTTAACACTTAACTTTCTCTATTTCCAGACCTCTTATTGTTGATTTGCAATGTATCATTTTTTTTTACAGTCACAACTGTTTATATCCACATATAATACTTATTGTCCCAGTTTTCAAACCTCAATTGAAAACTGAATTGTATTGTAACCACATGTGCATGTTTGCATTATTTATGTAAACTGCACAGTACTTGTGGAGTTTTTAAATACTACTCTACTCTTGAAAGAGTAAAACACTGGTATAAGAATTTAGATAAAGCTTTTTCTATATCCCTAAAAATTGTTGAGGAACATTTGAAAAAGTAGCATTCATTTGGAAAAGAATTCCAGGTAGGACATTCATTTTGACCACACTGGCTTTAGAGAGTAAAGACATGTTAATATTCTTCTATCTATTGATATCATTTTGAATGTTAGTCCAAGTATGTAATAAATTGTTCTTAACGATCTCTCTAAAGTCAGAAGTATAAGTTTCTCCTATATATTTTATCTGATATTTAATTTTTATCTCACTATCAGGAAAGAATTCTTTATGGCCTATTGGATTCAAAGGAAATACATAGGATTTATTTGAGTTTAGTTTATAGTTGGATATCTCAGAATAGGAATCTACTGAAGTATTTTTGGGAGATCAGTATCGGAAAGTTAAAAGTATAGATTTAAATCATCAGCAAAGACCGAAAATGAAAGTTTAATGTTTGATATTCTGGGTATGTGATGGACGTTTTTTAGGGATAAATATAAGAGCAAGGGTTCTAAGTAGAAATTAAAAAGGTAGGGAGAAAGAGGACAACCTTGCCTTGTGCCTTTAGAAATGGGGATTGAATTGGAATTGAGTTTGCTTATTTGAATATTAGTGGAGGCCTTCTGATAAAGTACCCAAATAATTTTTATAAATTCTTGTGGGATTCCAAAAGAGGGCAGGATATTAAATAAATTTACTCTGTCAAATGCTTTGCTTGTGTCAGCAGTAAGTACATATCTAGGATGTCTATCTTTGTCAAGAAGTCTTGTAATTGTATCCAAGAGAAGAGTGTTATCACAAGTTTGCCTATTCTTCATGAAACCCATTAGTCGTTGGGAGATGGAAGAATATTTTTCAGACTACTGGCAATAATATGGGCTAGTATTTTAAGATCAGTATTAATGAGGGGTATTGGTCTAAAGCTGGCTGGGTCTGTTGGGTCAGAGTTTGGTTTAAGAATTAGTATAGTTTTTGAGTTAATATATTTATCAGTTATGCCATGGTGAATTATATAACTGAAAACTTTTAGAGACACGTTCTGAGAATTTTTGGTAAAAAATCCACCGTGTAGCCATCCAGTCCAGGAGATTTACCAGCTTTAAGTTTATTTATAGCAATTTTAACTTCTTCTAATTGCAGGGGTGATTTAAGAAGTTGTTTCTGATGATCAGTGATCTGTGGGAATTTTAAATTATTTATAAAACTCAAAAAATTTGTCTGTAAAGGGAGAGTTAGGTAGATTATAAAGAGTTTTGTAGATGGCCTCAAAAGCATGTATAATATCTTTGTCTTTATATTTCAAGAGTCCTTCATGTTTTATTTCTTTAATCTTTGGCGGACCATTTTTTATATTAATTAACCTAGCAAGTATTTTTGAGGGAGTTTGGGCCCACTCAGAATATTGATACATTGATCTCATCTCTACAAAAGAGATATTTTTTTAAGTAAAGATTATGTCATTCTTTCTGCAAATTATTCAATGATTTTTCAAGTTCCTTAGAGTAATTACGCTGGAGTTCCAGTTCAATCTCTTTGATCTGGGTCTCAAGTTTGAATTTAATATTATACTTTTTCTTATACCATGTGGATTTTTGGATGAGACCTCTTATAACCGATTTAGCTACCGCCCATTGGGCATCATAAGGAATTTGGGTAGACAAAATATCAACACCCAGTTGGGCTAGAATAGTATTTATTTCCTGGGATACTGCTTGGATTTGAATGACGTTAAGATTTAAAGTCCAATTATTGAAATAAGAGGATCGTTGATTATAGGTTAAGACATTAATGACAATACTAATTTTTGCATGGGCCGACATGGATCTAAGGGAGACCTTATAACTTAATCTATGGGAAAGGAAGGTTTGTGAGATTAAGAAGGCATCAATTCTTGACCAGGTTTTATGTGAAAAAAAAGTAAATCTAGGGGTTGAGGTATTCTGCTGAAGTTTTATATAGGGAGTCTATTAATTCAAAGGTATTTTGCAGTTTTTCTAGAGCTGTGGTAGTATGTTGCGATTGCCTTGTGTCTTTATGTGCTGCCTTGTGTCTTTATGTGCCCTATCCCTGTCAGGGTCTAGTAAAGTGTTCCAATCCCCACCTATAATGTACAAGTGATTTGAATAATTAACCAGAATATTAAAGATTTCATAAATAAAGATATGTTGAGTTGAACAAGGGCTATAAACATTAAGAAAGAGTAAGGGTTCATTTATGGTATGATAGTTACTAATGAACAAGACCCACCTTCCATTTGGATCACTCTTAGAAGAGGTGATTTCTCCTTGGTAAGATTGATTTATTATAGTGGCTACCCCTCTAGATGATGTGTTATGATATGCAGCAATTATTTGCTTGACCCATTTCCTTTTCCTTTCAATATTCCAGAGTTGGTTAGTCAAGCGAGTTTCTTGTAGAAAGGTTACATCAGATTTATTTTGAAATGTTAGAGGTGACTCCTAATCTCCTATATCCTATGCAAGTGCCTACATACTCATCACTCTGTATAGGAGAAGAAATATTTGTTGTATACCAGGAAAGAGATGAAGTTAGTTCCAAAGTAAAATGCAAAGTAGAGGGATGTCAAAGATACCCAATATGATCCAAAAGTAAACAATCAACTACAAACTGTGTAATACTACTCCTTAGATTTATTAGAAACTTACTAGGGGATCATTATCTGAATTTGAAGTATTGTAATAAGAATACCTGTTTAATTATCTTATTGAAACCAGAGAGATGAATGCCAGGGGTATTAGAATAAGCCAGCAGTTATAAAGTATCAAATCTTGATAGTGATAAAAACTTCCCAAGTTAAGTAAACAAGAGTTTATAGACTTCAGGATAAAGAAATATATCAATACATTCATCAAACTTCGTCTTAGAGAACAAACTAATGTTGATTTTATAGACACATTAATTTACACATTAAGGCAAAAATGTGGTTCTGTGGGAGCACTGATCTAATAAACGATAAGTACCCTACTAGAAGGGTCAATCATTCTTACGAACAGCTTAGAGGGGGTACCAGTAGACTTTATTCAGACTCAAAGAAGTAGTGTTATGCTCAGAAAAAGGATATAATATACACTATCATGTTAAGATGTCTTCAGAGAAAGTATAGATATATCAAATATTGATGTTGAGACTTGTTTAATTTGTAAAATATAATCTCATCCTGCTTGTTTAAAATAATTTAAACAATAAAATAGTTTATAGACGGAACCCTTAAGAGGGATTCCTACATAGGTATATCCAGTTAAATACTCTTATAATAGTATTTAAACAATTTGCCAGCGTTAAATAAATCAAGAAACGAACCAGTCACTAATTATATAAGTAACAGATGAAGTTTCTTGTGCTGTTAACTTGCAACAGTACATCAACCCAATAGACTTTTATAGTAATAATTGTTATAAACAGTCTTTAGAACTTTTTGAAACATTTAACCATTAATCTATTCTTGAACCAATTACTTTTGCACATTATCTGGCTAAAGAAAATTGTTTTACTTTTCTACATTAATATTTAACAAACAAGTAATAAACCTCTAGTTTTCTATCCTAATAACTTTTAGAATTTCGATTTATACAAGAAAAAAAAAAAAAAAAATCAACCAAAAAAAAAGTTAATGCAATATAAGTGGGAAAGAAAGCAACACGAAACGTTAAAACATCGTAGTCAATTTGCATTCCTAAAAGCCATTACTCAAGCGCAGTATTTTTTATATTCTTGGAATCTTAGTAGTAATTATAACAGAACCTAGTAAGAAACACACTAGGTATATGTCATAAGGGAGCATGAAGTAAGTAAATATGATTAGCATACCATTCAGTAAGCAAAACTCAGTTCACATATGTATTTGTCAGCAGTTTTATCTAGAATGGAACAATCAGTCATTCGCACAGAAGGTGGAAGAGACCCAGACCCATCATGCAGGGAACCACACTGTCGCAGAAGACATCAACTGCAAGTTCAGAGTGAAATCAAAACATCGCCACCCATACAAACAGATATCTGACATCAAAACAATGACATAACAAATATTGCAGAAAAAAGCATTTTCCAAAGTACAGTTCCCTGCACCCAAACATCAATAAATCCAAGGTTGAAGCTCCTCCTCCATGCGTCTACCCATTCTCTAGATAAGTATTAACTTGATCTTTGCATTCTTTATGAAAAAGCTAGGTCTGTCTAAAGTGAACAGTTTTACAATGTATCCTCAGGACAAGGCCGCACTTCATATTAAGACTAACTATGTTTTACTTTTAAAACTGTAGAACATTCTCAGATATGTCTTCTACCTCTATACTTGTCAAGGTCTTCAAGAGTACCATCTAAACCTCTGAAATGAGGCAGTACCTTCAGTCAGCCCACTTCAAAGGCGCACCGAGCCATCAAAGGGAAAGGAACTGAAGTGACATAACCCATTATCCTTGTAGCAATTATCTTCAAGGGTTAGACTCTACATGCAGCCCAGGACTTTCAACAAATCATCCTCTCCATTTTTTCTGTTATTTATGGTGTAGAAGCAGAAGAGGAATGACAAAGAACAAAAATAGAAGCCAAAAAATAAGAATTAACTTTCATAAAAGCTGAAATCAGTTTTCGTGACTGTAGAAGCTGTTTAGGACCTCCCAGTAATGCTTAGCAGGAGGAAGTGAGTCAGAGACTGCACCATTTCTTTGAGAGGTAAAGGTAGCATCATTTGCTCTTGAACCTGAGGGGTTTTCTGGGAAATGGAACAATAAAATGTCAATGTTTATCTAGGCCCAGAAAAAACAGCGAAGCAAGCCATCCACATCAGACAATCAATGCACAAAATGGCAATATCTTACAGTAAGCCGGTCATCAGCTCGGCAATAGGCAGGGTGAGGTTTTTTTTTTTTTCCCCCCTCATATGTATCAGTAGATATTTTCATTTCTTTGTTATAAAAGACCAAGGTAGCAGGATATTTCATTTGGAACCAAATCTTTTTTTCTATCAAGTAAGAGAAGAATTTGCTAAGCTTTTGACGTTTTTGTTTAACTTCTGTAGGAAGGGCTTGGAATATATTAATTTTGTGGCCTCTCCAAGAGAAATTCTTTTTGACTTTGAATGCTGCAAGTATTGGCTGGACATGTGCTGAGTTTAATAGCGTTTAATAGCCTGAAATAAATTTGCCTCAGAGTTTCAGTTGTTTGGGCACACCTAACAGAGCTGTGAGGTCTTTCAATTATTATATTATTAATGAGATCTTTATCATTTAGTAAAGTGTTTTATATTTCTTTGATTACTGAGTTGAGCTGGGCTTTCTCAAAAGGTTTCTGGAATTCCTCGCAAGATAAAGTTATTGCAACGGCTTCTGGCTTCAAGATCTAACATTTTTTTGTTGCAAGTCTTTAATAGTGTTGTCGCTGGTCTGTAACTTGTTTGACTTCATTTATTTTCATCTCATTGTCAATAACTTTTGCTTCGTTCTGTTCAAGTCTAAGCATAATTTGATCTAAGTTAGATCCAAATGAGGTTAGTTTTTTGGAGAAACCTTGCATTTCAGTTTGTAGAGGTTGCAGTGCAATTTTAAGGTGTTCACTTGTCAGAGATTGTTCTTGTTTTGACCCGAGGGCAATTTTTGTAGACTCTTGTTGCGGTTTACTGTTTTGTCTCTTAGAAGAAGTGTCTTTTTCAGGAGTAGTTATCAAAGACAATTTAGTTTTGGTAGTTAAAGTTTCCTTTTGGTCTGGGTGATTTTCCATTTCTAATCCAGATGCAAAAGCTTGCTAATAAAAGAAATAAATATATGTGAAATTTCCAAGTCACATATATATTTCTTTTTATTGTTGTCTTTGTTTAGGCCTCAGTGTCTGGAGGTATCCACACCATGCAATTCAGGGTTCAGCATCCAGGGAGTGGTATTTTAGTTCAAAGATGAGTTTTCTTGGAAAAATATTGATGAAAAATGAATGTATCTGTATTCTCATCTCAATTCTTAGAAGTTTAGGATGTTTTCTTTGTAGGATGTGCTGGCAAATGGTCAGATAGTATTCTGAAAGTGAGGAGCAGCACAGCTAGTATTCTTATAGGCTGTCCACCATTTTGGAATCCCAATATTTGGGGGTTTTAAATGCAGAAAGTTGTTTTTGTTAATCCGCGGTGGTGCAGAGGTAGCGTTGTTGCCTCACAGCAAGAGGTTCTCCCATTCGATTCTCAGCTAGTGTGCGGGGGAGTGCCTTCTGTGTGGAGTCTGCATGTCCTCCCCGCGGGTCGAGTGGCATTCCGAAAGACATGCATGAATGGGTGCGCCTTCATTGAAGGTTGGGCATCGAGCTGGCAACTTGGCACCATGAAAATCTACTGCCAATCATTAGTGGACCGGAGTTCCGCTGTGGCGACCCCTAACTGGGAAAAGCCGAAAGACAGCAACAACAAATGCAGAAAGTTGTTTTTAATTTACTTACCTAATATATTTCTAATATGAACATTTTTTATATGCACTAGCTTCTAACATTTATAAATTTATAAGATTTTAATCTCGTATATAGGATGCATTATTTATTTACAGCATCTCATATATAAAAAGTACTGTAATTATTCTTTAAATCTGTAACTTGTTTTAATGAGTGTTTGGCTATTATTGGATGGTGTATAATTGACAGCGTAGTTTTTGATATATAAATGTAACAGTTTTATGCAAGTTTTATCTGACGAAGTCTTAAAACGAAAATGCGGTGATTAAGTGTTAAAAGGCTAGTAAAAAACTTAATAAATTGCTCATTTTGCACTGGACATTCTGCTTCACAAGTGCTTTTGGATTTTTACTGTTTACAGGTTTACTTACTGTTTTGCTGAATATAAATGTCAACAAGGGCATTGTTAAGCAATTAGATATTTTGACTATACACAGAATATTTCTGACATGCCAATTTTTATTCCGTTTGATTTTGATACAATAAAGGAGGGGAATTAAGGGAAACAAACAGCTCCACAAAATAGGACAAGTCTGTTTTAGGACAAAAAATATGCTAAATATATTCCAGTTCACTTCTTTATTATAACTCAAACACTAAATTAAATATCCCTTGCTGTTACGCATACATGTTGTGGTATACATTATGCAACTGTGAAAATATTAGGTGGCCTTTTTTTTATACATCTACCAGAAAATCTCTGCAATGACTGACATCATGTCTGTATGTACAGGCAATTAAATCAAGAAATGCCTGAAATGTGACCTGGGAGACAGCTGTATGAACAAACACTAAAATAAGTACATACAGGAGAAGCGACAAGTAGTTCAGGGAAAATAAATGATGTAGGAAGGGAATACAAGCAGATACAATCCTAGTAATAACAACCACTTCAGTATAAATCATAGTAAAGCAAAATATGGTCATTTAGTGATGGACAAGACACTTTCTGGTAAGGCAAAAAAATCAGTTGTTTGAGAGTATACAGCTTGCTTTTCACATATGGGAAGGAAATAGAGAGGACACAAGAAAGGATGGTGTGGGTGCAGGATGTTACAACAGCTCTAACAGACATTTTCATCATGATTAAACCTAATTTTAGAATGGGTGCAGCCATCTATCTGAGGAATCTGCCCATTTATGGAGAGGTGACTTTATTTTCTGGAAAATGTATACTATTGTGTGTGTGCTTACAGTAAGTTAAAAGGTGTTGTGGGGGTGGTAACATACAAATAAACATAGCTTTTTTGTTTTGAGAAAATGTAATACAACTCTAAATGGAGACAAGAAGCTGCAATTGCATAGATGTAAATATATATGAAAGTAATAGCATCTTACTGGAATGACTGCAGTATTATCTAGTTACTGACTGAAATCTGATTATCAGGAAAGTCAGACTGGGTAGGAGCCTACTTTCAGTGCAGGCCAGGGGAGAAAAGCTCCCAAGTATTATAAAATATTTTAAGAAAAATAATTTTATAGTCTTTAAAAATAATACAAAAAAAGCAACTACACTTTAAATAATGATACCACATCAGACATATGAAAATGATTGTTAAGAATAGATAGTTATAGGACAATGATTTCATAGTTAAAAAAATGTATACACTTTATAGAAAAATTAAAGGCAAGTTAATATAATTCAAACAGAAATTGCAATATGAGGTAAGAGAAAAGCAGGATTATGGTATATTTGGAGAAAGAGAGAAACCATTGGAGATAAACTGATAGAAGCAAGGAAGTGAGTGAAGGAGGGAGAGTTAGGAGATGCAAGGTATGAATAGGTATTGGGTTCACATTTAGGGATATAGCTTATCCTAGTGTAGAGCAATAAAAGCAGTTATTGTCATAGCATGGAATGTGAATGGTGTTGTAGGTATGGAAAAGAAGCAAAGAGTATTGAATTATATTTAGAAGTGTAGCAGACAAACAGCAATGTTACAGTAGACATACTTACATAGAAAAGAGCATGTGGATTTGCTAAAGAAAAGGATTTAATAATGGTTATTCAGCATAATATCAGGGACAAATTAAAGGGGGAATAGCAATACTGATTACAATAGAGGCCCTGGTAATGACAGATGAGGAGAAGAAAGACAAGGGGAGTCTTATGGTAATATGGGGTTACTGGCAGGGAAGGAGGATTACATTGCATGCAATTCTATTTCATTTAAGACTAGATGTGTGAAGGGGTGTGGCCCACTCATCTATCCTGAGGGTGAAGGGTTGGCACACACTTGGTGCAATCTCCCTGGTGGAGAATGGAGAGACCACCACTCATGCTACATGGGAAGGGACAGGGCTGCTTGAAGGTAACTCACCTTGCTGAAATAAGGAGATGCTTGTCATGGACAGCCCAATGCACATCGCTCCAAATTGCTGTCCTGAGTGCAAATGAGTTAGGGATATTGAGAAAAAACACAAAATGCTTATAAGATGGCTGCCTAGAGAATACCCCACTGGGCTGAATGACAAGCAAATGGTATGCAACAGGGGCAAGTCATCATAAAGAGACTAATAGTTTCCATTCTTTTGACTACTTTTAAAATCTCACAGATTAAATAATCCAGTAACTGGACCCTCTTTTGAAAAATATTGCAAGTACTGATGATTTGGAATGATTTTACTATAATGTGAACTTAAGTAATGTACCAGTTTCGGGGTTAGGTAGGTATTAATGGGGTAACAGTCTCCCAAAATAAATGGAATTAACAGAAAATGCAGTATGCTGATCTGTGTTGGAGTGAAGCATAACTTGAACTTCTTAAGACACATTATTTGTTCCAGGGTAAGTACAGTAAAACACTAATAATTTTCTTTAGAGTTTTAATATAATTGTATTAAACATCTTGAATACATTTGTTCAATTTAAACACTAACTATAACAAAGAAATCTGCCTTGGATGACACCAGAAATAATCTGCTATAATTTCCTGTGACAAGGTTTTGGCCCACTTTATCAAAAAAGTTCTCGCAGTTTCCTTGTATGCTTACCAACAAAACAGTGACAGATGCCAAAAAAAAACTCCCATTTCATATTTTGTCAACATGGAAGACCAAACTACAAGAACTTTCAGTAAAGTATAACCATGATTCTGCACCCTGGACACAAAATTTGTTCCATTGACACTGTTCCCTGGACACAAAACCCCCTACCTCGCTACTGCCTGGATTTAAACAGCAGCATTAATGCAGACAGGTTTAGTATGCATTGTAAACATTCTACCACTATCCCCATAATAAACTCAATCAAGGGAGAGAGGCCTCAAGACACCACTCAGACTTCTGAATCAGGAAAGTAAAAGGGAACGGTGTTTAAAAAAGAAAGGCTTTACAGCCACCCCAGTGGTACTCATAAGCTACCGCAATCTTTATCAGTCCCAGCAAATTTCCTAATAAATACAACTGAAAGTTAATGCTGCATGCCAACAGTCTGGAAGAAGGCTATTCCAGTTTCATTTCACAAAGGAAGCCCTGCAGAGTTTAACAATTTCAGACCGGTTTTCAAAATTAAATTTCTTGAAGAGAAATTTTAGAGAAAGCAGTAAGTGATCAGCTGCTGCATTTTTAAGAACATGCTGCTTATCATTTAGGTCTAAATAAAGGCCTAATGGAAGACATCATATTTCTATACCGCTATAAGGTATATGACAATATGACATTAAGCGGGACATTAGCTGGAGTATATGACTGGACAACTGTGGTCATAAGAAGACCTTAACAGAATACACTCAAAACTCCCTCTCTTTCTCTAATCTCAACACACAGCATAGGGTACTTCATAGTTCTATTTATTTATTTTGTTTACCCGAGTAGTACACTGATCACAATATACCATTTGCAAGCACAGTATGGGTTCTTTACTCAGAATACTGACTAGTCAGCCTTTGTAAACCAGATGTATATAAACTGCGGTGATCTCCAGGTTACTCAAAATGCATATCCACATGTCTGCATTTAGGCAAATTCCCAATCAAATGACAAATCAAGACCAAAATAGGGATTGTTAACTTGGAAAATGGCTTAACTTCTCATGCCTGGCTATAAATGTAGCCATATCTAAACTGATGATTTCCTATAGCAAGTAAAGCATTTATACCATACTGTTGTCCCTGTGAAATATCCCAACGGAGATCTAGTGGAAGTGATCACATTAAATACATTGCCATCATCATCATCATATTCATTGCAGTTTGATCTTCAAATTACTCAGACCATAAATGGCAACAGACCAAATCCCTCTCTACAGGATTAACATTACTTCACTAAAGAATCTCAAATCAGAACCATTTTCCAAACTATTTTTGGTTTAGTTTACTAAGAGTGTACCCTACAGCTTTTTATCCTTGAACTCCTTTGTGTAGGTATTGTAAACAGATTCACAGTTTAAAACGAGTGCATGCAAAATGTCTTCTTAACTCTCTTCTCTATGTGCACATATAATGCATTTTCCCAAATTACTCTACAAGAATAGCTTGAAAAACCTTAATGAATTTGTTTTGACTATTTGTAATAATGAATATTCTTATTGTGTAAACTGGCCGCCTCAATGTATCATTTATATTTTTCATATTTCTGTAATTTGTATTTTTGGAGCTTTTCTCCCCGGGCCTCCACTGAAAATAGGTCATCGGGGCCCAGTGGACCTCCCCGGTAATCAAACTGGAAATAAATAAATAAATAAACAGTTCTTCACAAAAATGTATTCTCTGTTCAAGTAATAAATTAGAGCAAATGTATAAATCTCAAATTACAGTCGGGTGTGATTTTTTTTTTAAATAAATTCCAAGTTTGTTACCTGACCCTAGAGTTTAAAATAACTTGTCCTGATGAGTGGCCTAATCTGAATGGAGGTCTCAGACAGCATGTTCTGCCAAGTTAGCTCTTCTTATCTAATACCTTCTTTAGTTCATCCTCTCATAAGTGTGACTGTTTTGGAGATGGCCTCTTCAGTACTACAGTGACACCCATCTGGAATAGAGAGATACAGCATCTGAGGGAAACCAGTAAGAACTGAAGAACTAGGTCAATAAAAACTTGTCTTTAGGGTTAACCTACAACTTTAAAGAAAACAGTAGCACCTAACTTGTTGAACCACATCTTCTGAACATGTCTTCAGACAGGTTTCATGACTTTAAAATTTTCATAGCTTTATGTAGCACTTTCATAAAGGGTTCCTTCAGGGTCAGTGTTAGCATTTTTGGAGACCCCAGCAAATGTCAAGTTGGGGGCTCCCTAGGCACTTCCATTTTAAGTATCACCCTGTCACTGCCACCTTGCCTAATTAACCTTTTAGTTCATGCTAGAAACCCTGAGCAATAATATGCACAGACTGACCTGTAGCTACAATGCTGTTATGTTGACCCATCTCACAAAGAGACATTTACTGGCATTTAGTTGCAACAATGATACATTACAATACTATGTACAGGCAGGGCTTAGGAGAAATGGTGCCCTAGGCACTGCCTACTGTTTCAGACCCACCACACACACACACATCCTCCAGTCCTCCCCCTGTTTCCTCCCATCTTGGGCTCCTTATACAATGCAAATTACTACTTTTTTTCCTTTTCTTGCATTTTTCCTTACTCTTCAGCTTTTTCAATAATCCATAACTCTCTATATGCTCCGAAGTGAATTTTAAAGTTTTATTTTTCTTTTTACACAGCCTTTTCATCCAGTGATGGCTTGAATCGAAATTATGATTAAGGAAAGACATTTAGTGTTTCTTTTCTGGTTTAGTTTTCCTTGCATCCTTTCAACACACCTTTCCTGACAAAGACAGCACAGTAGTAACTATTTAAGAAATAATTAAATTAAGCCGGTGCCCCCGGAAGCAATAGGGGTTATAGATGCTCTGGGATACATTTTAGAGCATTTTTTAATGCAACAGTGGCCTAACAGTCATGAATAAGAAAAGAATTTCAGTCTTATTTTTTTTTCTCTTTCAAGAAAGACATAAGTTGAGCCCAAGGTTTAATGTCCAAAGCCGACAAAATAGTGACTCACAATAAACTAACAAGTCAATTGTTATGAGGTTACACAATCCCGATCTGGGAAGATTGCCTGCCTCCCTAACTTTCCAAAAAAGTTAATCACTGCCCATGCATCCCTCTGGTGTTAGACTGGGATGAAAGTAGAGGTTCAAATTGCCACATTCATGCATTTCAAGTGGCTGCAGACATGCATATACATAGCATGCCTCCTCATTCCTCACCCCTAAACCCCAGTCATCCACCTGTATACATGCCTGATGTGTGATTATGAGGAATGTGAAAAAAACAATAATTACAGTAATGTATTGTACTTAGCTGCTCCTAGACACTACACCACCCCTATGCAAGCTATAACTTTCTTTGTACACCTCTGGGGTCTGTGAGAAAAGTAAAAATAAACAATGACTACACTGTCCCCAACCCAAAACACAAACTATAATGAACTCCTGTGCACACTTCCAAGGTTGGACTGTGATGAACATTAAAGTAGTATTAACCACACAACAAATACCAATACATTGTGCAACACTAGCAGTGCCATACCAGATCAGTGACTGTAATTTAGCAGTTGTCAAACAACAGCAGCAGTAAGACACTTTTATTTACCTCATTGAAGAATAATGCATACTTTCACTGTCCCTGATTTCACAGATCTTTCCTGATTTTACCTCGTAATTTTGTTCTGTCCTTTGTAAAAACTTCGAGTACTTACATATTATAGCAATCAGATTTTCGTGGTTGGGAATAGCACCTACCTGCACACAAATGAATGGCTGGAAGATTTCTAACTGCTAATCATAGTCCTTACTACTTTCCAAAAAGTTTACATGACTTTAAGGAACAGGAACAATTTAAGAAATCCTCTTCCTGTTTTGCGAGCATTACAGACGCACACATGAGTTGTTATGGCTGGTGTCGTATTGTGTGTTGGAATATTTTCACACTGGGCAAAGAATCCTTCACAGAAGGAAAACACAGAGATGCTATGTTTGCTTTCAGTAAACTTGGTCCTTGTAACCAATGTTTTAATTAATCTTTTAAGAACCATTGACATTATGAGGGTGGATATTTTGCACTTCACTGTTTCTGAAGAGTCTTTTCAGAAAACCGATTCCTGTCCCGTTTTCCTTTTCTACACAAATGTTTCCAACTGTAAAGAAACAGTATGGACTTCTTACTGAATATAGTATTGTATACCAACACAAATGCCAACGAAATTATATGGTTTTCAACCGACTTTCGGCCATCACAAATGCAGGCATTATGTTTTAAGGTTTCAGCAACTAACTTGAGTAATGACATGCTGCTAATTTGGCATACCGCGTTAAGTGAAGTTACCCAACATATACTTGCTCCGTTTCACTAGAAGTGTTTACATAGCCACAGAACTCCATCAATAAATATTGGGGAGCTTATGTATTTTCGTTTTGTTTCACAAGCACCATCATACAAAAAGAAATGTGGGGTTTTCTCACCCCATTTCACTGTAACATGAACTAGTTTCCCTGTAATTTTAGTAATGATAGTCACTATTCCCTGCACACTTTCTTCCACAAACTGTAAATAATGCAACTGACAGTACAATAGCAGGAATGATAACTCAAGCATGTGTCTGTAACAGACGCAAAAAAGGAAGATGAATTCTGAACTTGTTTCGGTTTGTAAAAGTTATGTACAGTTTTTGGCCACTTCTAAGGACTTACAATAACACTTTGAAGTGTTTAATGCACTCTCTTTTGTGGAGGTATGCGCATTTCGCAACCGTAAAAATCTAGTTGCGATAATACGCAAGTACTGATAAAGTTTGATATGTTGGTAATCATTCAGGATTATAGACAGCCAATAAATCCATTCAAAATGTTACATTCCTCTTATTGTCCAAAATTACATGTTGATGCAAAAAGTGCTATTCCATTAATTTTTAATGGAATTAGAGTAATAAAATGTGTTCCTGATTTTGAGCCTTTATTCTACTATTATTTTTGACATTTTGCAGAATTCTTCAGCAAAGATGAGATTTATAGTATCTGGTGTCCTGCCAGTATTTATAAAACGTCATGAAAGAGAAAACTATCCCTGAAAATCAGAAGCATCAGTTCTTCTTAAAATCCAAGGTTTGTACTGACATTAGTCACTCTGCGCTGATGCTCTCTGTAGTGCTTACCTTGATCATATTCATTATCAGCTTTATCTTAACAGGATCATATCACAGCCCTGTTCCAGTTAAACAGCTTAATCAGAAAATTAATACATTTTTTCTCTTTGTTTTCCCCAACCAGCAGCTTTTGTGCTACCTCCCTGCAGCCACGGACATTAGGGGTACCTAAGGCTAGCTACGTTGTTAGTTTTAGTGGACAGAATGTCCACCAGCAGGATTTAAATAAGTCAGGGGCACTACATCAGTGGTAAAATATTTACTGGAATTGTGAAACATGTCACTTGATAAAACACTGTTAATATAACCAGAGATATCTTTGAATTTTAAGGAAACTCAAACAGGAGTTGTTATTAACTGCCAGGTTTCTTAAGTATGCAAGATTGCTGTACTAGTTTTGTTGCTTTGACAGACATGTTACAAAATATCAAGATAAAATAAATTACTGTGATTGGTTGGCCTCCAACAACTGCAAGGTTTGTTGGTGGCATTGGAGCTATGAGGATATCGTACAATACAGCACATCTACATATACAGTATACAACTCAGCACAGCTCCTCGTGGTGTCCTGCAGAGTGATACAGGCAACAGAGAGACCCAAGAGAGACTTTTGCAGATTTAAGTTTTTTTTTTTCTCCGTTTTTTGCTCTGACTGCCTTTTCCCGCCTAAAATGCGAGTTTCTAACTGATAGGTTCATAGGTTCATACTAGGCTATCTGCCCTAGGGCATTTATAAGACTAGCCAGAATGTGTTTGGCTTTCGCCACCCATTTTAAATTTATTTTGCTATGCCCTTTTTCGAGGTTAGTATACTGTGCCTCTGTCTAACAGTGACACAGAAGTGATACCCGGGGTAAACCTATGATCTCCCATCCACTCATCAAGATTCCTCTTGAAGAGAGTCAATGAGGGACTCTGCCTAACCTGGAATGGGATTTTATTCCAGAGTGAAGGGAGCCTCTGGGTTATGAATCTGTCCTTCCAGCATGTCCTATTCATTTCAGTGCTGAGGTTCAAGTCTCTCGAGCGTAGCTCGATGGGATTTGGATTTTCTGAGGTGCAGCATGTCCATTAATTCCGGGTTGGACATGGCTTTATATGTCAGGCACAGATCGCCTCTGAACAGGCGGTATGCCACTGAGTAGAGCTGGAGTTTCTTTAACCGGGCAGCATATGGCATCTGTTTGAGCCCTTTGATCCTCTTGGTGAGGTACTTTTGGGGTCTTTCCAGTTGCTGCAGGTGTCTGGTAAGGTACATCCCAAAAGGGGCATTGTACTCAATTATGGGCCTGATGAGGGATGAGTAAAGAGGCACGATGACCTCCCTGATCTAGATGTGAATCCCTTCATGATTAGGTGGGCTATATAAAATGTTTTTCTAACCACTTTGGCCACGTGGTTGTCAAATGAGAGATTGCTATCAACTTGGGTCCCCAGGTCCCTAAGTACTTCTTCTGTACTTAATGGATTACCACCTATGTGGTAATTTGTGGGCACTTTGTTTTGCCAAAGGGATGACTATACACTTTTGGCATTTAGCTTGAGGCCATGGCTCTGGCACCAGTTGTCTGTTTCTATGAGGCCCTTTTGGAGGATGCTTGTGTCGGCTGGAGAGTCGATTATGGCCCAGTTTGCAGTCATCTGTGAACTTGGTCAGCCACAGTCCTTCCGTGTTGGCCTGTACCTCCGAGAAATATATACCGAACAAGAGAGGTCCCAGGACTGAGCCTTGTGGGACACCACTTGTAACTGGTTTGGAGTCTGACATGGCTCCAGCAATTCTAACCATGTGGGTTCTGTCCTTGAGCCAGTTTGCAATCCATCTAGTGACATAGGGGTTTATATTTAAGCTGGTGAGCTTATCTATAATGCCCGAGTGGGGTATTGTATCGAAGGCTTTTGCGAGGTCCAGGTAGGCTATGTGGACCACCTTCCCCTCGTCAATGGCCTTGGTGACTGTTTCAAAGAAATCAACCAGGTTTAAGAGGCAGGATCTGCCCTTAAAGCCGAACTGGGTAGGATCCAGTGTTTGTAGGTCCCCAATATTTTTATTTATGAGGTCCATGATGATCCTTTCCATAGCTTTGCAGACCAAGCTAGTAAGGCTTATGGGGCGATAGTTTCCAGGATCCGTTGAGGCACCACCTTTATGGAGAGGGACCACTGTTGCTGTACGCCACTCTTTGGGCACATATCCTGTAGTAAGGCTGAGATTGAACAGTAGTTTTATGTTTGGGTTTAGCTCTTCTTGGAGTTCATGTAGGACACAGCCCGGGACACCATCTGGTCCCATTGATGCTGTGTTTTTGTTTTGGAGAGGACGGCTCTTACCTGAGCATCTCAGATGTCAGGGGGGCAGCACTCTGATGGGATAGATATTTGCCCTTTTGGTGGGGAGGGGGAGTTTGCACTGAACCTGTCAGCTAGGATGTTGGCAATGTCTGTGGGGTCGGTGTATTTTTGTCATTTTGGACTAATTCTGAGCATATCTGGGAATTACCACCCAGGTTCCTAACATAACTAAAGAAAGCCTTGTGATTATCCTTAGTGTCCTGTGCAATTTTTCTCTCGAAGCTGGCCTTAGACAATTTTATGTGTGCCCGTAGTTTTTTGCTAATACTGATCAGTGATGCCTTCCCTTTTTGGGATTTTGCTCTATCATTTAGTAGCTTCCTCCTTCTATTGTATAGTTTGTTTATAGCTGGGGTCCACCAGACAGGATGTCTGCCTTTGGAGGATTGGGTCTTGGTTTTATTTGGGATTGCATGATCCATGCATTCCTGAAGGTGTTCATAGAATGCGTTTATAAAGGATTCTGTGATCTGGGCCGTATTTTCCACAGGCCCAGGGGCTTTGAAGGATTCCACCTCAGTTTTGAGGAGTGTGAAATTTGCTTTAGAGAAGTTTTTCACTGTGGTTTTCTGGGCAGGGAGTGGGGTCGGGATGTGAATATCCAGTGAGATTAGTTTATGGTCTGATCTTACCAGTGAGGGATACACTTCTGGTCTGGAGCATAGAGTCCCCATGTTGGTGATGATCAGGTCCAGTATGTTTTCCCCTCTTGTGGGAGTGGTAACAAGTTGTTCCATAGCATTTGAGTTTATAAATTCTAGGAACCTTTGGGTTAGGGTGTTGGAGCTAGAGTAATGCTCCCAGTCTAAGTTTGGGTAGTTGAAGTCGCCCAATATAATGGTGTTTGGAGAGACCTTCATATTTTCCAGTGTTCTCAGGAAGGCCGAGTTGGGTTCCTGGGTTTGGGAGGGTGGTCTGTAGCAGGCTATAAACTGGAAGGCAGTTTTACCCACTGTTAGTTGCACATGGATAGTCTCTGATGCTTCGTGCTTTGCCACCTACCTGGAGGTGTGGGTATCTTTGATAAATATCGATACTCCCCCTCCTTTTGTGGTTCGGTCCAAGTTTTGGGGCCAAAAAGCATGGTATGAGGTATAACCTGGTAGTGCTGGGGTGCTCTCGGGAGCCCTGAACCAGGTTTCTGTTACTGCACAGATATCGATGTTCTCCATGCTAAGGAGAGTTTCGAGTGCGTGCATCTTGAGGTTTAGACTTCTGGCATTGAGTAGCATTACTCTTAGTTTCTTATCCCTTGTGATACCTATGGAGGTGGGTTTGTCTTTTGAGCCTTGCCTAAAAAGGCACTATGGGGGTAGCAAGAGCCTTTGCCAATATCCGAAGCCCAGGGGTGACAGGTGCAAGCCGTCCCTAGCGAAGCATCGTGGCTTGTCGAGCATATCATCCCAAGCTGACAGGCATTGGATCCCCTTTGAATGACACCAGTACTTAAGCCAATTGTTGAAATTGATCATCTTGTCTTCATATTGTGGCATCATTCTTGGTGAGGGTAAGATGCTACTCAAGGTCAGGGTCATAACGGCCTGGGCTACATGCTCAGAGAGCTCCTTTATGTCTCTTTTCATGTAGTCCAGGGAGGTACGTCTCAGGTCATTCACACCAGCATGGACAATGACTGAGTCATATTTGTACTTGCCTTGACAGGCTGCTCACCGTGACCCTCTCCTTGTTCAGCCTGGTGAGCGGGACGTCAGTGTGCCTGACGATAGAGTCACCTATTACAAGTGTATCAGGTGTGTTGTTTAGTTTTAAGGGCTGTGACTGTTTGGCACACTGGCTTTGTGAGATATGTGTTGCACGTGTTTTGTTTTAGGGTAGAGGCTGCTTGGGTGTCTGCTGTGGAGGGCTCTGCTGCTTCAGCAGATCTTTATTTAGAGCCTCCGAGTATGTTTTTGTGTGATTATGTGTTTGGTTTGCTGTCGTGGTAGGTCTATGTGAGACTGGAATTGTAGTGAGTGTGGTTTCCTTCTCCTCCTGACTGGTTATGCCAGTACTGAGTTGAGAGAGCTTAGCCTCCAGTTTGGCTATATGGTTGCATCTCTCACATGTGTTGGAATTTGTTGGGAGGAGGAGAGGGTTGTCTGTGTACATGAGGCAGTTGTAACATTGCCTCAAGATTCCTAGATTCACCAGCTGGACCGGAGAGGAGATTGACAACTGACCTTTGGACATGCTAGAATAATATTGGGAATTCCTTAATAATTGAAAACCAGGGCCAGTGGGGAGTGAGGGTGTAGTGCTTTTAATTTTTAGTGCTGACTTATATAATTGCTTTAGTGAGCAAGTGCCAGGTAACTTAAGTGCAATGTGTTACAGGTAACTTAAATGCAAAAGCGACAAACAGTAACTTTCTTTCAAGTGAAACAAGGAAATAAGTACAGTAAGCAATGCAGATATCAGTAGTGATCCACAGAAGCACTGAGAAGCCGCGTATTAGGTGGAATTAGCGTTCCAGGGAAATAACAAGCAAACAAACAACAAGCATATAAACAAAGCTAGATTCAGCAGGCCTGGATCTAGTCTATGCTACAGCAAACAAGGTGTACCAATTTCAGTAAGATACAGTTCAAATATTCAGGCACTATAAACCTTTAACCAGAAATTCCCAGCTCAGAGTCCAGCCTCTTCTCCCACAAGAGTGCAGACCACAAACCTTCTTAATGTAAAATAACTGGCCTGAAGCCCAAGTGCTTAAACCAGAACTAATACACTTTTAAGAATAACAGACACTGGGCTCTCAATCAGCAGTTCCCAACTTAGAAGGATGAAAGCTACCTGTCCTGCCACCACAGTGCATGCCACAAACCTTACTAATGTAAAACAACTGGTCTGAAGCCCAAGTGCTTAATCCAAAAGACTTAGAATGATAGCTACACTTTAATCAAGTTACTACCAAGCAGTAATAAATACAATTGAATACTTTAGAGAATGCCTGGATTAGTGCTCAAGTTACACAAACAAAGCTAGATCCAGCAAGCCCGAATCCAGTCTATGCCACAGCAAACAAGGCGCACCAACTTCAGTAAGAAGCAGTTCAGATATGCATGCACTATAAGCCTTCAACCAGAAATTCCCAGCTCAGAAGGGCAGAGTCCAGCCTCTCCTCCCACAAGAGTGCAGACCACGAACCCTCTTAATGTAAAATAACTGGCCTGAAAGCCCAAGTGCTTAAACCAGAATTAATACACTTTTAGAATAACAGACACTGAGCCCTCAATCAGCAGTTCCCAACCTAGAAGGATGTAAGCTACCTGTTCTGCCACTACAGTGCAGACCACAAACCCTCTCAGTGCAAAACAGCTGGTCCGAAGCCCAAGTGTTTAAACCAAAAGGCTTAGAATGAGTTACACCAAGCAGTAATAAATACAATTGAGTACTTTTAAGATGATGCAAAAGTAAAAAAAAGTAGGTAGAAACAAGTACAGTAAAAGCAGATGAAATTTTTTTTTTTATATATTTTTTTTTCTGAACAAGTGCTGAGATCAAAGAAACAGATTTGAGTGCTGAAACTAGAAAACTGGCTAGTTATAAGAAAAAAAACTAAGCTAGAAGGCTTCCCTCCAACACAGAAGGGCTTGGGGGCTCAGAAGCCTACAAATAGTCTATACCACTTAACAGGAAAGACAGGAAACAAGCTTAATTTTTTTTTTTTTCTGTTTCCCAGATGCTCTCTTTGTACACAGTAGGAGTGCCTGAAATCAGAATATGATCTCACTGCACTCAGTGAGCAAATGAGATGGGCCCAGAAGGAGTATCCAAACACAAATTTACAAGAGGGGCGGGCAGTTGCAAGGCCACTAAGATTAACACCAAAACAAAAACAAGGGAGGGTGGATGGGACTAACTGAAGAGCAGAGTGAAAACTTCCAGTTCAGTTAATATTCCTTCCACACAGTTAAAATCGATTTAAATACTGTATTTTTTGGAAAGAAAAGAGAGCAGATAAAGGTACTTAAATTCTCTTATATGTCCAGTTAAAATATAGCAAGTTCTTAGCCGGCCAAAGCTGAGGTTTTTAAGCAGAAAATATTTCACATTGTACCACTTAAATAGGCAAGGACAGGAAATCAAAGAATGTGACTACCCCCACACCTGTAATTACTAGCAAATAACAAAATTCAGCAAACACTGACTAACTTCCAGTTCAGCTAATATTCCTTCCACACAGTTAAAATCAATTTAAATACTGTATTTTTTGAAAAAAAAAAAGAGCAGATAAAGGTACTTAAATTCTCTTATACGTCCAGTTGAATATAGCAAGTTCTTACCGGCCAAAGCTGAGGTTTTTGTGCTTGAAAAAATTTTAATTGTATTGCCTTCCTGCTTTTTTTACAGTTTTGCACTTGTTATATATCATTCTAAGTCATTTTTGTATTGTATAACTGTTGTAGGCTACACACTAAAGTGTGCTAGCCTGTTTATAGCATTTACAGTGTTTTCTGTGTGTTTTTCTGCTGTTTCCTGAAAAAAAACATAAAAACAAACAAAAAAAAATATTCTCTTTCCTCGCCTTTGTTGAACTAGATTAGTCCAGATTTCAGGCTTGCTGAATTCTGGACTGTGGTATAGGTTCTTGTGTTGCCCATATAATTACTTGGATAGGAGGAAGCTTCTCTGTTCACCAGTGAGAGTGGGGAGCTTTGAGCAGCTTATCTGTCCCTGGAAGAGTGGTCTTAGCCCAGAAACTAGTAGCTTATTGGCCGTTTTAGGTCAATTCCTATCTCTCTCAGTTTCCCTGCTTTAAAACCTGCATTTGCACGGTTTTGTGCGATTTTGCGCATAGCGCAGCATCGGGCAGCGCCGCTTAAACAGGTTTAAACTATTCCCGACTCTACAAAGTCTACTCTTCACTTTTTCCCTTAGAACTGTTCTAACTCTCAAAGTAAGCACTCTATTTTCATTCTAAAGCCCTGCACTTGCTCTTATAAGTAATCTTATAAGTAAACACTAACAAACTAAAGCACTACACCCTCTCATACTCTTTATAAGCACTAGGCTCCCTATTGGTCCGTTCTGATCAGTCAAAAATCAGTTCCTTATACTTCTCTGGCATGTCCAAAGGTCAGTTTCAGGTTTACTCTACAGTCCAGCTAGTGAATCTGGGAATCTTGAGGCAATGTTACAATTGCCTTATGTACACAGACCACCCTCTCCTCCTCCCAACAAGCTCAAATATATGTGAGAGATGCAACTATACAGCTAAACTGGAAGCCGAGTTCTCTCAACCCAGGACTGGCACAGTCAGTCAGGAGGAGAAGGAAACCACACACGCCACAAATCCAGTCTCACATAGACCTATCGTATCAGCAAACCAAACACATAAACACACAAAAACATACTCTGAGGCTCCAAATAAAAATCTGCCAAAGCAGCAGAGACCTCCAAAGCAGACATCCAAGTAACCGCTACCCCACAACAATACTCACGTATCACATATTTCACAAAGTCAGTGTGCCACACAGGCACAGCCCTTAAGGCTAAACAACACACCTAATACACTTGTAATAGGTGACTCTATTGTCAGACACACTGGAGTCCCACTCACCAGACTGAACAAGGAGAAGGTCACTGTAAGCTGCCTGTCAGGTGCCAGGATCTGCCGCATAACACAAGTACTCAGGTCACTCCAAAGCAAGTACAAATTGTCCATGCTGGTGTGAATGACCTGAGACATACCTCCCTGGACTATATGAAAAGAGACATAGAGGAGCTCTCTGATCACGTAGCCCAGGCCGGTATGACCCTGACATTGAGTAGCATCTTGCCCTCACCAATAATGATGCCACAGTATAAAGACAAAATGATCAATTTTAACAGTTGGCTAAAGTATTGGTGTCACTCAAACGGGATCCAGTCAGCCTAGGACGACATGCTCGACAAGCCACATTCCTTTGCTAGGGACGGCTTGCACCTGTCACCTCTGGGCTTTCGAATACTAGCTAAGGCTCTTGCCACCCCCATAGTGCCTTTTTTAGGCAAGGCTCAAAAGACAAACCCACCTCCATAGACAACACAAGAAAAAAAAAAAACTAAGGGTAATGCTGCTCAACGCCAGAAGTCTAAACCTCAAGATGCACACACTTGAGGCTCTGCTCACTATGAAGAATATCGATATCTGTGCAGTAACAGAAACCTGGTTCAAGGCTCCCAAGAGCACCCCAGCACTACCAGGTTATACCTTATACCATGCTTTTCGGCCCCAAAACTCGTACTGAATCACAAAAGGAGGGGGTGTATCCATAGTCAAAGATACCCACACCTCCAGGTTAGTGGCACTGCACGAAGCATCTGAGACCATCCATGTGCAACTAACAGTGGGCAAAACTGCCTTTCAGTTTGCTACAGACCACCCTCCCAAACTCAGGAACCCCACTCGGCATTCCTGAGAACACTGGAGAATATGAAGGTCTCTTCAAACACCATAATATTGGGTGACTTCAACTACCCAAACATTGACTGGGAAAACTACTCAAGCCCCAACACCCTAGCCCAACGGTTCCTAGAATTTATAAACTCAAATGCTATGGAACAATTGGTCACCACTCCCACAAGAGGGGACAACATATTGGACCTGGTCATCACCAACATGGGGACTCTATGTTCCACACCAGAGGTAAACCCCTCATTGGTAAGATCAGACCATAAATTAATCTCACTGGACATCCATATCTCATCCCCACCCCCAAACAAGGAAACCACGGTGAAACATTTCTCAAAAGCAAATTCACACTTCTCAAAACCGAGGTGGAATCCATACTGCCCAAAGCGCAGAATCCTTTACAAACGCATTCTATGGACACCTACAGGAATGCATGGATCGTGCTATCCCAAATAAAACCAAGACTCATGCCTCCAAAAGCAGGAGACCTGTCTGGTGGACCCCGGCCATAAATAAGCTATACAACAGAAGGAGGAAGCTACTGCGTGATAGAGCAAAATCCCAAAAAGGGAAGGCATCTCCGATCAGTACTAGCAAGCAACTATGAACCCTCATAAAATCATCAAAGGCCAGCTTTGAAAGAAAAATTGCACAAGACGCTAAAGATAATCACAAGGCTTTCTTTAGTTATGTCAGGAATCTGGGTGGCAACTCCCAGATATGCTCTGAGTTAGTGCAAAATGACAAAAAATACACTGAACCCACAGACATTGCCAACATCCTGGCAGACAGGTTCAGTGCAAACTTCTCCCCCCTTTCCCCCCCAAAAGAGCAAATGTCCATCCCAACAGAATGTAGCCTCCCTGACATCACAGATGCACAGGTGAAAGCTGCCCTCTGAAAAGCAAAAAACACAGCATCAATGGGACCGGACGGTGTCCCAGGCTGCGTCTTACACGAGCTCCAAGAAGAACTTAACCCTCACATAAAGTCACTGTTCAAACTCAGCCTTACTACAGGATATGTACCCAAAGAATGGCATACAGCAACAGTGGTCCCGCTTCCACAAAGATGGTGCCACAACGGACCCCGGTAACTATCGCCCCATAAGCCTGAATAGTCTGGTCTGCCAAGCTATGGAACGTATCATCATGGAACTCATAAACAAAGACATTGGGAACCTCCAGACACTGGATCCTACCCAATTTGGCTTTGTTAAGGGCAGATCTTGCCTCTTAAACCTAGTTGACTTCTTTGAAACAGTTACTAAGGCCATAGATGAAGGGAAGGTAGTCCATACAGCCTACCTGGACCTCACAAAAGCCTTCGACACAATACCCCACTTGGGCATCATAAATAAGCTCACCAGCTTAAATATCATCCGCTATGTCACAAGATGGGTTGCAAACTGGCTCTGGGATAGAACTCACATGGTCAGAATTGCAAGTGCCATGCCAGACTCAAAACCAGTTACTAGTGGCATCCCACAAGGCTCAGTCCTGGGACCTCTCTTGTTTGGTATATACTTCTCTGAGGTACAGGCTAACACAGGAGGACTATGGCTGACCAAGTTCGCAGATGGCAGCAAACTGGGAGCCATAACAGACTCTCCAGCTGACACAAGCATCCTCCAAAAATGTCTCACAGAGACGGATACCTGGTGCCAGAGCCATGGCCTCAAGCTAAATGCCAAAAAGTGCATAGTCATCCCCTTTGGAAAAAACAAAGTGCCCACAAATTACCACATAGGTGGTAATCCATTAAGTACGGAAGAAGTAATTAGAGATTTGGGGACCCAAGTAGATAGTAATCTCTCCTTTGACAATCACGTTGCCAAAGTGGTTAGAAAGACCTTCTATATAGCCCACCTTATCACGAAAGGGTTCACATCAAGATCAAGAGAGGTCATTGTGCCCCTCTACTCATCACTCATCAGGTCCATAATTGAATACAATGCCCCCTTTGGGATGTACCTTACCCGACACCTGCAGCAACTGGAGAGACCCCAAAAGTACCTCACCAAGAGGATCAAGGGCCTCAAACAGATGCCCTATGCATTTTGGCTAAAGAAACTCCAGCTCTACTCAGTTGCTTACTACCTACTCAGAGGCGACCTATGCCTGACGTAGAAAGCCATGTCCAACCCAGAATTAATGGACATGCTCCACCTCAGGAAATCCAAATCCCTTAGAGCTACACGCTCCAGGGACTTCAGCATGGCAATAAATAGGACATGCTGGAGGGACAGATTCATATCTCAAAGGCTCCCCTCACTCTGGAACAGGATCCCAATCCATGTCAGGCAGAGCCACTCGCTGACCCTTTTCAAGAGAAATCTTGACGAGTGGATGGGGGATCGTATGTTTACCCTTGGGATCTCTTCTATGTACTTGCTAGACAGAGGCACAGTAAACTAACTTTAAAAGGGCTATCTTCTGTGACCTTAACTAATCTAAAAGGGAGGCGAAAGCCAAACACATTCTGGCTACGCTTATAAATGCCGTAGGGCAGATAGCCTAGTATCAACCTATGAACCTAATCCGGGAGGATGTCAGATGACAAGATGCAATTAACTAATTGAGTAAAATTCAGACAGTACAGGTCTTTTATTTTTCAAACAGTGTGATTAAAGGGAAATTCATCACACTAATGGAATGCAGCTGAAAAAGCCATTATTGCTATTGCATGTCCTTATGTTCCTCTTAGTCAGAGTTCTCACCTGTCCACGATTTTTGCCTCGTAGTTTGCTATGAACCTTGTACCACTTTTTTGATCAATGAAGACTGCAATCAGTCAATAATTCCAAACATTAGAGTTTCATACATGTGATTATTCAGGAAATGTATGTGTTATTATTCAGGAAATGCACGTTGATAAAAAGTTAATAGTACAACAGGTTTTGTAAGTGAATTAAAAGATATTTACATAATCCCTAATTTTAGGGTCTTGCCTCCCATTATTTTTGGGTTTGTCCCTGATTCTTGAGCAAATATGTAGATAGATACATTCTTAGTCTTTATAAGAATTTGGAGTTCACAGCTTGGTTAACTTTACACTCCTAAATACAAAACACAACTGACCTACTCTTCATCAACAAGTTGTATGCACATCTCTTGATTTTTCATCCTCTTGATTGGTGACTGAGGGGTGCATAACTCTCAACCTTCCATCTGCAAAATAAGGAACACTAGCCCTCATAATGTGGAGCAAATGGACAAAATGTGGAACACATACTAGCAGCTTACTAATAACTTCAACTAAGGTCATAGCATGGTTAAAATATGCTGGTTTTACTTCTAAAAAAGATATTTTAAAGAATTAATACAGTTCATTTCTATTTACCATGGATATCAGTTAAAAAATTGCTAATGCTAATACTGAATGTGTGACAGACCTTCTCAATGGGGAACTTTGAGGAACACCAAACTCTTTAAGATGCCAAATGAGGTACGTTCCTTGTAATGAGGTACACTCAAGATGTATGGAGGGGTGGTTCATAAAATAATCAGGAACACTACCAGAAGAGATCAAACAACTCAGAAAACTTAAACAACACAATTTACTGCAATATATGCCTCTGTGAAAAAATAACGCTTTACATTCAACAAAATAGGTGTTATTGTTTTACATGTCAGAATATACTCAAATGTTACACATACACATTTCCTCTCAAAACCGAACAATAGAAGTGAGATCACAGCTGTCAACCTCTCAGCACAAATCTGGACAAAGACAAAAATAATGGGTAATAAAGCCCCCAAAATAGGGGCAACTTTTAAATATTGCTTTTATAAACTTGGAAAGTTGCTAGAATAAAAGCTCTTGTGTTACCATGCCTTTCCCAAAGGATATGAAGTCAGAAACTCAACTGCTTGTCATTATACAGTGACTAGTACAATCCTCACTGATATACACACACATATATATATATATATATATATATATATATATATATATATTTATATACATACACACACACACACACGAGTCAAAAATCTGGACAGCTGAGAGGTGTATATGAGATCAGGGACTAATTATATGACTGAAAAGTCTAAACTTAAACAAGATCAGATTCCCATTCGAATGTCATTTAACTACTAAAAAGTAATTCATACCTTAACGAAAAACAACAATTGGCAGAAATATTGTTGCTCTATTCACTTGCCTTCCAGTCTGCTTCCCTGTCCCTACAGTCGCAGAATGCAGAGCGAATAAATTAGAATAATAGTCAGATTAAGAGACGTGGCTGCAATACTTCCGGCTTTCAAGTTCCACGGCTAACTCCTGATGGTTGTACACGCCCATACTCAAAACCAACAATAAAATTTTTGTTTATAACCCCGCCTACAGAAGGTAGTGCCCCCTTAGAGCTTATATGACTACTTGTAGAGATTTTGCGAACGTTGGGCGGGAGCTTGTACTTTGCAGGCGGTGCAGAAGGCAATAAGCGTTGAATGAAGGGTTAGAGTTACTGCTGTCGTAGGGACTTGTGGGTAGAATCTCTATGGGTACGAGACGCCTTGTGATTCCGGAAGTTTTGGATATGCAAGTGTGAATGAAATTCGTATTAAACTTGCGTGCCCATCTTTGAAATACTTTGTATTATCACCTCTGATTATCTTAAAAAGGTAATGCTTTGGAAGAGCTTAGTTGTGACACATTGATGATCAAATTGGTATGCGTAAAGACTGAAGCTAACATATTCGCAAGCAAGTAACTTTTTCAAGATGGGTAGACAGCTAGAAATATTGCGTCGAGGTGATATTCATTTTGAAAATTATTTTATTGAATGCACTTAGAAAATGGCGCTTGTTTTAAAAATTAAAACACTTGCACTGTAAGTACAGTTCTTGCATGATTGTGTTTATCGTTCTTATGAGAGTTTTCCACTGTACGCATTCCTCGCTTATTTTGTAAAATATGTGTATTAATTATTTTCAGGGTTCTCTTTCGCGATATACTGCACACATACCCGTCAAGCTAAACGTTACATGCATTAAAAATGAATGGCACTGGCAAGCCCATCAAGGACCTTAGAGCACTTTTTATTTACATTGTGATGCCTCCAAGTGCCCCACAGCTGATTTAGCAACATTTGTGGGGTTATTGTATAGTATAGACCTATTTAATATTTATTATGCCTTTGAAAAGTTATAGCATAACGTGTACATCTTGTAGTCGTAGTTTCAGAGATGTGTTCGTGCTTCTTTCATCTGTACTACTACTTCGGTGCTTATTTTTGTGGATTAAATAAACAACGCTTATTGTACTGTACACTGTCAGGATGAACTATTGACTCTAGTGGTTGTAGTAGTTCTGGATTAGGCTTTTCTCTCCATCTCTCCGACTTCCAGGGGATAGTGGGATTTCCAAACTATTGTACTGTTATTAGAAATGGCAGAATGTAAAACTGCAGGTTAGTGTGTGAAATTACCTCCAATGTCTTACTAACATATCCATCTACTTACTAGCTTTGCTTTTTTGCTTGCTGACAATTACCAGTCACCATTGTGTATGTATGTATGTATATGTGTGTGTGTGTGTGTGTGTATATCTATAAGTTATAGTTATTTGTGGGGAGGGGGCATGATAGCTAGGTGATGGATACAGTGGCTCCTGCGGCAAGATGCCTATTATTTAAAGTGGCAATCCTATCTTTTACAAGCATCAAGGTTCATTACCCTTATAAAAAGTTGGACATGCACATATTTTTAATTTGGTTCTGCAACCATCCTGCAAGGTAATATTTCAGTTGACAGATTTGCACCTCCTGAGAAATGCATTGTTTCACTAATTAGAAACACACTGAATAAACAATAACTACATTAATTTGTAGTTTATAAATCCACCCTATCACAGGCATGCAATAACCTCCCATCCCAATTACGCTCCATTACACACCCTTCACAATTTAAGAACTCAAACTACACTTTATGAGAACCAAAAGTTGTACTTGCCATGACCATACCTAGCTCCAATTCTACTCTGTAGTACACATTTCATTACAACTTCACAGCATATTATTTTATCACTCCAATACTGTTACTGTTGTACCAAAATATCATACAATCCTCTCAGTATATTATCCCCCACATCTATTTCACTGACCTCACATTACACCTCTTGATATCCTTTCCACCCCTTTCATGAATCCTGCTATACACAAAATATTTGTTTTCCTTTGCAGTACAGAATTTATGTACTTGTAGTGTTTGCCAATTGATTGTTTTTAATTGTACACTAAACTATTATGTATACTTTATCTGTCTGTAATTGGAGCTTTTCTCCTTGGGTCTCCACTGAAAATGGGCTCCTGGCCCAGCTGGACGAACCCGGTTAACAAATGTCAATAAATAAATAATTTAGATAAAAATCATAGAAGTGAAAGCGAAATATTAGCTCTCATTTGGGACTTGAACTCAAGACCTCAGCCTGCTATGCTGGCATCACTGCTGTTGGACCAACATGAGACTTTAGGCAGCTTTGTTATCAGTTTCCCTTTAACAACATTTTCCTTGCAGCTACTGTTTTCAGTTATGTGTGTCTAAGCTTAGGGCTTTCTCTGTATTGATGCATGTGTGTCTAATTTTGCAAATAATTTTACAAACACAACTTCTTATTTTCGGATCATGTAGACCCCCATGACAACTTTACCATTACATCCAGGAACACTACCACAGTCTCCCCCCACCTCTCACATTAAACTTTTAGGTATAGAAATAAACAACAACCTCAGATTTGACGTCCATTTTTGCTCAAACTATCAAGAATGTTCATAAAAAAAATAGGAGTTCTCTATCGGAACAAGTAATTTCCCACTAGCCACACTAAAGCCAGGACTCCTCTGTTATCCACCCTTCTCAATGCATCCCCGGTACTAACCAACCTCTGTAAAACTGACCTAAACAAATTAGAATCTTGTTATAACAAGCTTGCTAGGTTTGCTACTGGGACCCCATATAGGACCCGTCATTGTGTAGCTCTGGCAACTAAACTGACTTGAGCTGCCTCAGGTACTAAAATTCATTCAGTTGACATTGGCACACAAATTATACTACCACCCAGCTAAAACCCCTGCACTCCAAAACCTAATTACATCTTATTCTACTACTAGAACCTTAAGATCTAGTACCCAGAACCACCTAGAAGTCATCAAACATAATAATGAAGCTGGGAAATCTCTCTTCATTTACTCCATCTCAAAAGCATGGAATACTCTACCTAGTCAACTAACTTCCAAATACTCCACCACTGAATTTAAGAAAGAAAGATGTTCCCCCAAGTTTTTACCACATCTAAAGCCAAAATAACAGTAGTCATCTAGACATTGCTCAAAGGAAGGGTCAGCTTTCAATAAATGGCAAAACCTATTAACAACTAAGAATTCGTACCATGTGTAAGTTATTAATCTAGGTGTGGACTCTTTATTAAGATGTTCAATATTTTTATCACTAGAACTGTGCACTTCATCTCTAGACATATTAGAAAACCTCAAGTCTTGCTTGCCTAACAAGATTTTTATTATAACCACGACTCACAAATCTAGCCCCCATCTTTTCTGCTTCAGTGTGAAATTCTTTCTCCGAACTGCAAATTTTCTTCAGCCTCATAAATTGGGCCTTGGGAATATTTTTAATGGTATGATTGGGATGACAACTCCCAGCCTCAAGTAATGAGTGAGTTTCTAGTGAAGGCTTCCTAAAAAGACTAGTTGTAATAGTTCCAGCTATCAGTTTAGTGACCTTTACATCAAGGAAGTTAATGTTAAACAAATCTACTTTCCCTGAAAATACTAGGCCATACATACATGTCATTAAGATATACAACAAATTCCTGCTAGAAATCTAAAGGTCCTGACCAAATACCCCAGTAGTAATCTAAGTGACGCCACATAATCAAATGCCATTTAAAGATACTGTTGTCATTGTATATTAATATTTCCATATCACCCATAAACAAATCAGCATAGATGGGGGCAAGTGTTGCCCCCATAGCCGTGCCTTTAGTTTGAATAAAATGCTTATCTTTATACTGAAAAACATTGTGTTCAAGAACTAGACCCAATAACTTTAACAAAAATTCAATATGTGAATCTGAATAGATTTCAGAGTACCTTAACCAATGCCTAACAACCAGTATCCTCCTTCATGTGGTATGCTTGTATATAATGACTGCACATCCAAGGTGCATAGATACAAACTATTTGTTATTTGGATGCTATTAATCGACCTCAAAAACTCTGTAGTATCTTTCACGGGCTCTCTGTAGCAAAGTTTTTAGTTGTTCTTCTAAATAAATGGACAATGGCTCAGTGAGAGAGCCCCATCCAGACACATTTGGTCTGCTTGGGAGATTTACAGTTGATTTGTGTATTTTAGGTAGTGTATAAAAGTGTTGTAGTTTAGGATCATCAGCTATTAATTGTTGTGATAGCATTTCAGAAGTCATCCCCATTTTTGCCCCATTCAAAAATTTGTCAATATACCTTTTAAAATCCAGTATAGGATCAATAGCTAACTCACAATATGAAGTATTATCTCCCAGTTGTCTTTGAACTTCTTTTTTTGTAATCAGATGAATCCCATAATACCACCTTACCACCCTTGGCAGCTTTTACTATTACTATGTGTTCATTCATGGCTAGATCATCTAATGCAATTTTCCCTTCTTAGTTAAGTTATATCCAACATTTCTAAAATCTACATGAAGCTCACAAATCACCTGTTCAAACATCTTAACAGCTGGGTGGTACGGTGGTTGAAAAGTGGATTTTTTTAAACATAAACGAATTATCAGATACTTACTTTCATTATCTCTCTGACTGTAAAAATACTTTAAGGTACAACAAAATTCTTTTATATTGAAAACAGTAGAATATTCAGAGACCTAAAATAGAGACATTATCCCAGACCTTTATTTAACACTCGAATTTCTGAATCGGACAAATTAACCATGGACAGACTAACAATCAAATTACTTTCATTTTCACTCTGGTTAGTATCAGTCATAGTTGTCCTGAACATTGCCTCGATGACTTCTCCTATGCTTTCATCCCGCTTGTCTATAAAGGATTTCCCCTTATTTTGGATTTGTTATTGCTAGGTGAAATCACATCATCCAAATCAGCCATTTTTAATCTCTGTATCGGTGTTGGAAAAATTAGATTAAAAATCAGAAGCACTCTATTCAGTATTGCTGGTATTCATGGAGTTCTTGGGAAGAAAGTAAGAGATTTAAACAGAAGAGAGGCCATTCCATTCTTATCACCGTTGAAGAAACAGACAGCACGTTTAACACCTTTCCACGAATAAGTAACATTGCTTTTATAGTTTTTCAAATCCCTATCAAATTTCTTTAGCTTATAAGGTATTAACTCTGCCTCATATTCATTAATAACTTTGATAACAGCTACAAACAAATGCAGTCTGAGGGTCATGCTGCTCAACGCTAGAAGTCCAATTCTCAAAATGCACTCGCTCAAAGCACTCCTTAAAATGGAGAGCATCGACATTTGTGCTGTAACAAAGACCTGGTTCAAGGCAGCAGCAAGCACCCCTGCACTACCAGGCTATAACTCATTCCACACCTTTTGGCCCCAGAACTTGGACCGAAGCTCCAAAGGCGGTGGTGTTTCCATATTCATAAAGGATGCGCACACCACCAGACTGGTAGCCCAACATAATGCATCAGAGATACCTCATGTGCAGCTAACACTGCATAAGACAGCGATTCAGGTTGTAGCCTGTTATAGGTCCCCAACAGTGTCCCAAGACTCGCACTCCATGTTCCTAAGCATCCTAGAGAATATTAGGGTCCAACCTAACACTCTCATACTGGGCAACTTCAGCTACCCCTCCATTAACTAGGAAAGCTACTCCTGTACCAGTACACTTACCCAACATTTCCTGGAATTCATTAATTCCAATGCCTCTAAAGCTAGCTACAGAATTGCAGCAGATAGTAAGGACAACCACAAGGCCTTCTATAGTTATGTAAAGAATCTGTATGGCAATACCCAGATTTGCTCTGAGCTACTGCACAATAGTACCTCTTGTACTGAGCCAACAGATATTGCCAATATATAAATATATTTATTACTTCATTTACATACTTATTTGATTTTTTTTACCAGAGCACAACACTGATCTCAATTATCTTCTCCATAACTTGCCATTAGCCACCTACCAAATACAACAACATTTTTCTGTGATCCTTAATGAACGGTAATCAAAAGGTTCTGTCTCACAAGAATCTGGGGGGGGGACTCCCAGATGAAGGAATGCATGTGGGGCTGCTATAAAAAAGCAACTGATGGGTTAAGTCAAGGAAACATGAGGGAATAGGAGTGAGGATAAAAATGCAGCTATTGACAGAACGCAACACTGAAAACTTGATATAATAATTTATTAATTCTATATAGCTGCATATTTATTAGTCACTCGGTTTGTTATGCACAAAAATTAAATTATGAAGTTTTGTGCTAAGCTAGGCATCGACCCCTATATCACTAGGTAGGTTGAAAACTGGCTTACAGATAGAACCCACAGTGTGAAAGTAGCTGACTTCAAGTCAGAGTGCCGACCAAGTCAGAGTGCCGACCAATTACGAGTGGAGTCCCACAGGGATCGGTCCTGGGTCCTCTCCTGTTTGGTATCTACTTCTCAGGAGTTCAGGCCAACACAAAGGGACTCTAGCTGACAAAGTTCACAGATGATTGCAAGTTGGGAGCCATTAACTCTCCAAGTGATGTTGACATCCTAATGAAAGGCCTCACTGAGACCAACCATGTCAGAACCATGGCCTTAAGCTCAGTGCCAAAAATGTGTCATCATCCCCTTTGGAAATCCCAGTTCCCACGGTAGTCCACTGAACACAGAAGGCATTATAAGAGCTCTGGGAACACAGGTTGACAGCAACCTTTCTTTTGACCACCACATTGCCACTGTGGGACTTGGCACATCTCATTACAAAGGGTTTTGCATCCAGGAAGAAAGATGTCATTGTCTTCCTCTACTCTTCCCTCATTATGCCAGTCATCACGTACAATGCCCCATTTGGCATGTACTTCACTAGACACCTGTAACAACTGGAGAGTCCGCAAAAGTGCCTCAAAGAGGATCCCAGGCCTTAAACACTTGTCCTATATGGATAGACTCAAAAAAAACTCCAACTATTCTCTGCCTCATATCACCTACTTAAAAGCGATCTCTGCTTGACTTACAAAGCCATGTCTGACCCAGCTCTGTTTGAAATGCTACATCTAAAGAAATCCCAATTCCACCACACCACACACTCCAGAGACCTCAACCTCATTACCACAATCAACAGAATGTGCTGGAAGGACGGGTTCATAACCCAGAGACTGCCCATGCTATGGAATAGATTTCCCATACATGTCAAACAGAGCACCCTACTGGCTGTCTTCAGGAGAAATCTTAATGAGTAGATGGGAAATAGAAAATTCACCCTGGGGATCACTCCAGTGGGTCTACTCTACACAGGCACTGGGCACGATGCCAGGGTAATCCTATGGGCTAGGCTTGTAAAGGCTCCAGGGCCATTAGCCTAGTACACACCTATGAACCTATGTATTTGCAGTGCTTATTTTTATATTCATTACAATTTGTAAACCTTTGTACAGATTCAACATTCAAATACAACCTTTGATTAATAATTCCTAGTTGCTGATCATAATATTCAATTAAAAGCTCAAACATTTTGGAAGCAGTCCATTGTATACTAGTGCATTTGTTCAGAAAAACACGGCAGTCTGTTTCTCCAAGCAGCTCTATGTAAACACTCAGGCCATGCTGTGCTGTACCAGCATTCAAATAAGCAAATAAGCTTTTAACAAATTAATGTACCAAGTAGTAGCTCTTAGTTTTTTTTGAGTTCTCCATAAATGTTTTAAACTCTTTTTCAACATTGTCAGGAGAACTAGCACCAACTGCTGCTGGACCCAAATTGTTACATGTAAAACGAGCAAAATCACCCTTAACTGTTAAATTGTTTGAGAAATTTTCTCAACGAGCTCTATTCAGCCATGTATACTGCTGCAATCTCCCAACACATGTAGAAACAGTGGAATAACAAACCAGTCATCACTCGCATAAATTTATGTTTCAAACACAACCTTGTGCACAAACTGACAACAGGAGCTGATAGCCTATCTATATGCAATCTTCCTTGATGTAAATGTCACTAAACCAATAGATGGAACTATTGCCACAAGTCTTTTTAGGAAGCCTTCACTATAAAGCCATTACTTGAGGCTGGGAGTTCTCATCCCAACCATACCATTAAAAATATTCCCAAGACTCAATTTATGAGGCTGAAGAAAATTTGCAGTTCGGTGAATGAATTTAAGACTGAAGCAGGAAAGATGGAGGCTAGATTTGTGAGTAGGGGTTATAATAAAAATCTTTTTAGGCGAGCAAGACTTGAAGCTCTAATACAGATGAACTGCTTAGATGTTCTTCATGTTTCACTGTTGCAGTCATTACATTTGGGTAATCTGCTGGCAGGTTGTACTCATGATTAACAAAGTCTTAGGTCCTGCATTGGTTACTGTCCCTTCTTCCATAATGTCAGGGGTATAAAACATGCAGCCAACGCCATTACATCAGTCTTTCTTGCCGCGCGGTGCCCAAAGCAGAAGCAGTTCGCATGTGCCGGTCAACCGACTCCTGAAATTTTCATTTTCGAGTTTCAGATCCGAAGTCTTCAACTTAAAAGCTAAGTACCCCGTTGGGGAAACTTTTTCTTGCTCCTTACCGATGTCAGTAAAAGTTAATAATTGCATTACTTGTGTAAAGCAAATACCTCATAAGGATTTTCATTTGTACTGTATTCCTTGCTAACGGTTTGGTGCTTTATTTAATCAACGCACTATCAAACGTCTGTATATTTTTACATTTAAATATTTTGGATCGCATTTTAATTATCCAGAAATGTCGTCGGTTAGCAATTCGACTACTGGAATACCTAAAAAACGCAAATAAAAAGACAGAGACAGGCCACTGAGGTCCAAAACTGCCGATGACACTTCTCCTAAGCCAGTCACCAGTTCACTGGTTCTCAATGAGGTGCTTTCGCAGCCTCTGATACCCGCTACTTCTGATTCGCAGGCCTCTATTGAGACTCATTCGGAGCCTGTTATGCCGTGATATGCTTCAGTTATAGAACCCATGGATGCCTCTACCCTGGATGGGTCCGAAGCCGCTGTGCAGGCACCGGATTCTGAGGGTGTTTTCAGGCCTACAGATTTGTATATTAAACCGAAGCCATCTTCAAAATTAAGGCCAAAATCTCGACCAATGCCTAAAAAACCAATGCCTGGTCCACATGTGCAGGCACCTATGCCTAAAAAACAAATGATCAAAATGGCTGAAGATTTAATTACTCTGATCAGGGAGAGCCAACC
The DNA here is from genome assembly GCF_019279795.1 of Protopterus annectens. NCBI lineage: Eukaryota > Metazoa > Chordata > Ceratodontiformes > Protopteridae > Protopterus > Protopterus annectens. Next base: position 1,269,311,106 of record NC_056725.1, on the reverse strand, counting down.
CCCCCCTCCCCCCCAAGAGGCCTAGGCAAGACATTGATCATGATTCCTCTGAACAGGATTCTATTTCTTCTGACTCTTCGAATGAACAGGAATTGTCTATACATTCTTATGAGGACTCTGATACAGAAGATTCCATTTCTTCTGCTTCACCCCCTGAGGATTTTTCTTTTGGGGAAACTTTACATACCTTAAGGGAACATTTCTACTGGGAAAGTCAGGATTGCTCTGGGATTTTCTTCTTCCTCAGCATAGGCCTTTGGCTATACCTACTGTTCTAGACATTGTTGATGATGATTTTTCAGAATCCAGTATGGCTCCTGGTTCTGTGCCTCCGGCTCCTTGTAAGCCAGACAGATACTACAGGGTTCCTGACTCCCACAAATTCCTTTTCAAAAATCCTGCTACAGATCCTGAAACCATTTCTCAGGGTCCCAAGGGCATTGACGCTTCTACAGATAAAAATCCTACCCCTTCTGATAGAGATTCCAGGGCGCTGGATAGATGGGGTAAGAAGGTTTACACTTCTGCAGCCTTGGCAATCGGGACTTTAAACTGTCAATTTCGTATGCTAAAATATCAACAGCATATCATGGGACTGCTTAAACAGAAAATGATGTTAATTTCTGACTGTGTGGAAAACAAGGATTTACAGGATTTATTGCATTCAGCTGAACAAGTTGGAAAACGTACTTTGCAATGTGGTTTTGATTCTTTGGAGGCCTCATGCAGGGCTGCTGTGACTGGGTCTGTTCTAAGAAGGCATGCTTGGCTCAGAGCAAAATCTGCCTGATCATGTTGAAGCAAAATTGTTGGATGCTCCTTTACACCAGGACCATCTCTTTGGTAATAAGGCGGAAGAAATTTTAAAGAAGATGGAAGATAAAGTTAAATCTATGCAAACTGTGAAAGATTTCTTACAAGTGCAACCTCCAAGATTCAGTAGGCACTGCCCTACTAAGAAGTGGTCCTTTCCAGTTCCTTTGAGAGTCACTCAAGTCAAATCCAGACATTCCAAAGGCTCCAGGTTTCAGTCAAAAGGGACTTTCAAACAAAACAATGGGGTTCCTCCTCTTCCAAATCTGGAAACAACAAGGCACCTCCCTATGGTAAGCAGTCTCAATTACTTCCTTTTGCACTTACCAAGCACTTACCCTTTGGCCGCCCCTTTGAGGGGAAATCTGGCTCTTCATACAAAAAAACTGGCAACTTATAACCCAGGACAAATGGGTTTTAAATATAGTATCCCAGGGATACAGATTTCATTTCCACATGTTGCCAATTCCAAAAGGATGGCCAGACCTGCCCCCAAATCAGTGGGCAGAGGCCCAGAAACAAGTACTTTTCCTCATGAGCATGGGGGCTATTCATCCAGTACCAGAAGAGGAAAAGGGACAAGGTTTCTATTGAAGACTTTTCCTGGTACCCAGAAAAGACAAATCATGGCGTCCAATCCTGGACTTATCTACTCTAAACACCTTCTGGACATTCCAAAATTCAAGATGCTGACTCTCTTCACCAGTTACTTCCTACGCTAAGCAAAGATGCCTGGTTGACAACTGGATTTAAGAGGCTTACCTGCATATCCCAATCGGGGAATCTTGCAGAAGATACCTCCGCTTTAAAGCAGGCTACTTGCATTACCAGTTCTCTGCACTGACCTTTGGCTTATCTACTGCACCCAGGGTCTTTACAAAGTGCCTGTTTCCAGTAATTGCATTTTGCAGGCAAAGAAAATATTCAAATATATCCATACCTGGAAGATTGTCTAATTCAGGCAGAAAGCAAGGACACTCTTCTAAACCATCTGGCATTTGTAAAAAGGGTTCTAACTTGTCTAGGGTACACTATGAACGAAAAGAAATCACAATTGGTACCCTCTCAAAAAAATACATTCCTGGGTGCAAGCTTGAATGCAACTGCCCAGATGACTTTCCTTACATCAGAGAAGCAAATTCATTTGGTGACTTACTTCAAAACAGGTGGCCACAAAGGCAAATACTGCAAGCCTTGGGGTTCATGGCCTCCTGCATTCTTCTAATTCCATATGCAAGACTGCATATGAGGAAACTTCAGTGGTACTTAAAAAGTCTATGGAGTCAACATTGTCACAGCCTGGAAACCATGATTCCTATCATACCTTGCCTGCAACTAGAGTTCCTATGGTGGGCAGAGGCCTGCTACCAGAACAAGGGACTGCCATTCACACCACCCCCCTGCCACCCAAACCCTAACTACAGATGCATCAGACTATGCTTGAGGGGCACATTTGGCAGGGATGTGCATTCAGGGCAAATGGAGCCCAAATCAAATGCACCTTCATATCCGTCAGAAAGAAATGCTAGCTGTACAGAATGCACTGACAGCCTTCAAGGACTACCTTCATCCAGGACAATTAATGATAGACAGACAACACCACGGTTATGTGGTACATAAACAAGCAGGGGAGCTACACACTCCTACCCCCTTTGCAGACTAGCCATGACATTGTGGGACACTGCCTTGACCTCTCAAGTACAACTACAAGCTCAATTCCTGCCAGGAAAGCTGAATACAACATGTTGACATGCAAATGGGGAAGCCCAGACATAGTTCTGGGGTGAGGCAAAAAGATCTATCAGTTGGACAATTTTTGAACAAGAACTCGTCACAAAAAAGCCTATCAGTCTATGCCTTTCCCCCTCTGCCTCTGCTTTCCAAGGTTCTACTAAAAGTCAACCAGGGCAAACCAAAAATGATTTTGATTGCTCCAGACTGGCCTTACCAACACTGGTTCCCACCCCTGCGCAATGTGTCACACCTTCCCCCATGACACCTGCCTCAGACACCTTACCTACTGTCTCAGCAGAACAACCAAATTCTGCACATACTGCTCCAAACTTTGAATCTTGCAGCATGGCTAATCACCTAAATTCACCTTAGCATCCCTCGGCAAACCTGTGATGGATGTAATTTTGGAGGTGAGAAGGCCTAGTACTAGAAAATCTTATGCTGACAAATGGAAAAGATTCTGTGCCTGGAATCAATAATCAAGGGATAAGCACAGCAGTGCCCAACATTCCTCAGATTTTACAATACTTAACTGAGATGCTTCACAAGGGCCTGTCCTTTTCTTCCATAAAAATCCATGCCCCAGCCATTTCAGCTCATTACAACACAGAACCCCCCCCCCTGTACTCTCATCCTCTGCTAACGCAGTATCTCAGAGGGGCCAAAAACTTGAGACCACCCAGAAGAGCTCCAACCCCTGCCTGGGACCTCAATTTTGTATTGGAAAAGCTCACTCTCCCTCTTTTTGAGCCAGCTGCTTCTGCAGACCTAAAATTTCTCTCCTGGAAAACAGCTTTCCTTTTAGCAGTCACTTCAGCTAGAAGGTTTTCCGAATTACAGGCTCTTATGGCAGTGGAGCCTTTTCATAATTTTTCATGCGGACAGGGCATTTCTCAGGACAAATCCATCCTTCATGCCTAAGGTGGTATCCAGTGTGGCTCTTAATCAGACCATACATTTGCCAACTTTCTTTCCTAATTCACAGAACAAGGTGGAGCGGATTATGCATTCATTGGATGTACACAGACAACTTTTTTACTTAAACAGGACAAAATCACAAAAAATCTGAACTGCTGGTGGCATTTGCTGCAGGGGCAGAGGGAAAGGCTATTTCAAAGCAAACCATTTCCAAATGGGTAAGCCATTGTATTAATTTCTGCTATATGCACCATGGAAAAACTATCCCCCAGGGGATCAGATCCCATTCCACCAGGGCTGCATCTGCTTCTACAGCCTTTCTCAGAGGTGTCCCTACCATAGACATTCTAGAAGCTGCTACCTGGATCTCAGTTCATACATTCACCAAACATTACCATTTACCACTTTTCTCTAAATCCAGAGCTGGCTTTGCCACTGCTGTCTTACAGGGTCTTATAGCTGGTCCTAATGCTGTATAATTCCCTCCACCCAACCACAGCTTTGGGAATCTACCCAAATGTAATGACTGCAACAGTGAAACACGAAGAACATAGTACAGTTGTGTACACTTACCATAAATGTAGATGTTCGAGTGTATTCACTGTTGCAGTCCTGGTTACCCTCCCTCCAGCCCCCTATTTTTCTTTGGTTACACCTCTACTTTCTTTCACTATGCTTAAAAGCCCTTTTGGTGTATTTACTTTTGGGATTGGAGGTATATTTTTTGTGTTTTTAATTTTATTTGCTCCCCATTTGGGGGGGGCACCTGACATCTGGGGCAAGAAACTGATGTAATGGCATCGGCTGCATGTTTTATTCCCCTGACGACCTGATGTCATGGAAGAAGGGACAGCAACCGACGCAGGACGCAAGACTTTGTTAATCAGGCCGACTGAGGGCAACCTGCCAGCCGATTACCCAAATGTAATGACTGCAACGGTGAATACACTCTAACATCTACTTTTATGGTAAGTGTACACAACTGTACTTTTCTAGTGATAAAAATATTGAACATCTTAATAAAGGGTCCACACCTAGATAAATAACTATATATATATATATATATATATATATATATATATATATATATGTGTGTGTGTGTATGTATATATATATATATATATATATATATATATATATATATATATATATATATATATATATATATATATATATATATAGTACATATTCTTTCAAAATGTGTGAACTTGTTAATAGGTTTTGACATTTAATAAAAACAGACCATTTGTTTATTTATTTATTTAACAATGTCTAGCTGACTATTGTTGTTTTGCTTTATATGTGGTAAAAGCTTGGGGGAACATCTTTCTTGGTATAAAGGGGTTAATATTAACCAACGAAAGTCAGAACAGAGTAGATTATATGGTAGTACATGCTGTGGAAATTGCATATATTCCAAGGTAATATCTAAAACTAAATAATTTACTTCTGTTTACGCCTGCAATGTTTTTAACATCAGGCATTTGATTAAGTGCATAACAGAATGGATGGTTTATATGGCTGCATGCCAGTGTGGGGCTTTTTATGTTGGTCAAACTTTGAGACCACTTAAACAACGAATAACAGTACATCTTAGTGACATACATTGTAAGCGCCCCAGAAGTACATTAATTAAGCATGCACATTATCTAAACATACATTATTATACAAAAAGGAAAACCTATACATTATTAAATTAGGTTCTATGTTTAGACCAGGGTTAAAATAAGTTCTATGTATAAACCTTCGTATTAGTAGGGTGTTTTGTTTATTAGGTGTTGTTTAAAATGTGAGATTTATAAATGTATTGTATTGCACATATTTTATGATTCGAGGTTGGGAATATTTCTAATAAGTTGTTTTTGAATTAATAATGCTTTTTTTTTTTGTTTATGTACAATGAACTGCTACTGTTGGTGCTTTAAATGGTGGCTCTTTAGTTTGATTGAGAGCTTATTCACGCTAGACTGTACTTGTTTGCATTAAATGGTACTGAAGCTTGGATATGCTGCATGAGTCTGATTTGCACTGATGACGCCAGTGGATGAATCCTGTTTGAGAGCTTATTCACGCTAGACTGTACTTATTTGCATTAAATGGTACTGAAGCTTGGGTACCAGATTTTGGCAGAATTATTTTCTTATTTGCTATGATTATCATTTTTGAGTGCTGGATATTTGTTGAAGGTGAAATACTATACATAGTTACTGAGGGCAGCTTCATGCAGGCCTGTTAAAGGCCTATTGCCTTGGTGCCAAGCAGATTTGTGATCTTTGTGCCTAAAAACCATTCCCAGGAAGACTCTAGAAGGAGCTGCATGTATCAGATGTAAGAAATGAGGGAAAGGAGCTGGTATTCTTTAAAGGAGACACCACTTGGATATATACTGCCTGTGAAGATGTACAAGGAGATGCTTCAGGATGTTGTTGCCTGTCATATAAGCCCCCTGGAACCTAGCTTTCTCTTGTGAGAGCTTTGTCAGTACCATTAATTGTATCCAACTTTTTTGCCAGATCCCTTCGTGAAAGGAATACTGCGTCTGATTTTAGATAAATACATCTGTCTTGTATTGTGTAAACTTTGTAGAGTATGGATAATTATCAGAGAAAGCAGTTTAAGACTGCAGCTGAATTTCAGACTGTACTTAATTTTTGTTTATTCTATCATATAAATAATATGAACGTCAGACTGCAAAGCTGGCTTCAGTGACTAATTTATTGTTATATGTAAAACCATTTGTTCCTATGTTTTGTCATTTGATGACCAGGTAGGGTGGGATGGTCACCAGACCCTTTTTAGCCGTGGCCTGGACCCATTAAAAGCATCAGTTTGTTACATCAAGTAAAGATGGTAAAATGCGAAGATTTACTACAAATATTTTGAGCAGAACATTATTTACTATGCTTATAGAGAACGCCAACAGCAAATTTACAATGTTTTGAATGCATCAGTACACATAATTTGGCAGTGACATCTTCATTCAAAAGTTTGTTTACAGTATGTAATGGTGTTTGTTTGTGCTCTACAGTTGCCAGTGCAGAATATGTGAAAACATCACACTTCTTAAAAATGGCACAGTATTCACAGTGCAGCTTTTGGTGACGGGTAAAATAATAAAATGCACATTGAGGAAAAATATTGCTTGCAGGAGGAGCATTGTACACAGCATCAGTATTGTGACAATATGGTTGAAGTTATTTCCTTTGTGTGCATATTCCCATTCTTTGTAGCAGGCAGGTGAGTGTTCCTTAATAAGGGACTCTTCCAACTTGCTTTTTAAAATGCATAAAGTGTGTGTGTGTGTGTGTGTGTGTGTGTGTGTGTGTGTGTGTGTGTAATATATATCCCTCTGTGCATAGCTGTAGTGTTCAGTTATGGAAGGGTATTGCTACTGCAGTGTTCCACTCATCAGAGACAAAACCAGTCTCTAAACCTAGGTTAAATAGTTTACAGAGAGGGTCTGTAAAGCCATGCTTCATTAAATCAGCAACAAAGTATACTGTCTGGTCTCATGGATGATATGTATTTGATCTTGGTTAGCATTTTCAGTAAATGATCTTTAGAGATAATTGGGGAGTTGGGGATTTAGGTATTATGTAAAGAATCTGTACGGCAATACCCAGATTTGCTCTGAGCTACTGCACAATAGTACCTCTTGTACTGAGCCAACAGATATTGCCAATATATAAATATATTTATTACTTCATTTACATACTTATTTGATTTTTTTTACCAGAGCACAACACTGATCTCAATTATCTTCTCCATAACTTGCCATTAGCCACCTACCAAATACAACAACATTTTTCTGTGGTCCTTAATGAACGGTAATCAAAAGGTTCTGTCTCACAAGAATCTGGGGGGGGGACTCCCAGATGAAGGAATGCATGTGGGGCTGCTATAAAAAAGCAACTGATAAGTCAAGGAAACATGAGGGAATAGGAGTGAGGATAAAAATGCAGCTATTGACAGAACGCAACACTGAAAACTTGATATAATAATTTATTAATTCTATATCGCTGCATATTTATTAGTCACTCGGTTTGTTATGCACAAAAATTAAATTATGAAGTTTTGTGCTAAGCTAGGCATCGACCCCTATATCACTAGGTAGGTTGAAAACTGGCTTACAGATAGAACCCACAGTGTGAAAGTAGCTGACTTCGAGTCAGAGTGCCGACCAATTACGAGTGGAGTCCCACAGGGATCGGTCCTGGGTCCTCTCCTGTTTGGTATCTACTTCTCAGGAGTTCAGGCCAACACAAAGGGACTCTAGCTGACAAAGTTCACAGATGATTGCAAGTTGGGAGCCATTAACTCTCCAAGTGATGTTGACATCCTAATGAAAGGCCTCACTGAGACCAACCATGTCAGAACCATGGCCTTAAGCTCAGTGCCAAAAATGTGTCATCATCCCCTTTGGAAATCCCACTTCCCACAGTAGTCCACTGAACACAGAAGGCATTATAAGAGCTCTGGGAACACAGGTTGACAGCAACCTTTCTTTTGACCACCACATTGCCACTGTGGGACTTGGCACATCTCATTACTTAGGGTTTTGCATCCAGGAAGAAAGATGTCATTGTCTCCCTCTACTCTTCCCTCATTATGCCAGTCATCGCGTACAATGTCCCATTTGGCATGTACTTCACTAGACACCTGCAACAACTGGAGAGGCCGCAAAAGTGCCTCAAAGAGGATCCCAGGCCTTAAACACTTGTCCTATATGGATAGACTCAAAAAAACTCCAACTATTCTCTGCCTCATATCACCTACTTAAAAGCGATCTCTGCTTGACTTACAAAGCCATGTCTTACCCAGCTGTGTTTGAAATGCTACATCTAAAGAAATCCCAATTCCACCGCACCACACGCTCCAGAGACCTCAACCTCATTACCACAATCAACAGAATGTGCTGGAAGGACGGGTTCATAACCCAGAGACTGCCCATGCTATGGAATAGATTTCCCATACATGTCAAACAGAGCACCCTACTGGCTGTCTTCAGGAGAAATCTTAATGAGTAGATGGGAAATAGAAAATTCACCCTGGGGATCACTCCAGTGGGTCTACTCTACACAGGCACTGGGCATGATGCCAGGGTAATCCTATGGGCTAGGCTTGTAAAGGCTCGAGGGCCATTAGCCTAGTACACACCTATGAACCTATGTATTTGCAGTGCTTATTTTTGTATTCATTACAATTTGTAAACATTTGTACAGATTCAACATTCAAATCCAACCTTTGATTAATAATTCCTAGTTGCTGATCATAATATTCAATTAAAAGCTCAATAAACATTTTGGAAGCAGTCCATTGTATACTAGTGCATTTGTTCAGAAAAACACGGCAGTCTGTTTCTCCAGCAAGCTCTATGTAAACACTCAGGCCATGCGGTGCTGTACCAGCATTCAAATAAGCAAATAAGCTTTTAACAAATTAATGTACCAAGTAGTAGCTCTTAGTTTTTTTTTTGAGTTCTCCATAAATGTTTTAAACTCTTTCAACATTGTCAGGAGAACTAGCACCAGCTGCTGCTGGACCCAAATTGTTACATGTAAAACAAGCAAAATCACCCTTAACTGTTAAATTGTTTTGAGAAATTTTCTCAACAAGCTCTATTCAGCCATGTATACTGCTGCAATCTCCCAACACATGTAGAAACAGTGGAATAACAAACCAGTCATCACTCGCATATATTTATGTTTCAAACACAACCTTGTGCACAAACCGACAACAGGAGCTGATAGCCTATCTATATGCAATCTTCCTCGATGTAAATGTCACTAAACCAATAGATGGAACTATTGCCACAAGTCTTTTTAGGAAGCCTTCACTATAAAGCCATTACTTGAGGCTGGGAGTTCTCATCCCAACCATACCATTAAAAATATTCCCAAGACTCAATTTATGAGGCTGAAGAAAATTTGCAGTTCGGTGAATGAATTTAAGACTGAAGCAGGAAAGATGGAGGCTAGATTTGTGAGTAGGGGTTATAATAAAAATCTTTTTAGGCGAGCAAGACTTGAAGCTCTAATATGTCTAGAGATGAACTGCTTAGATGTTCTTCATGTTTCACTGTTGCAGTCATTACATTTGGGTAATCTGCTGGCAGGTTGTACTCAGTCGGCCTGATTAACAAAGTCTTGGGTCCTGCATTGGTTACTGTCCCTTCTTCCATGATGTCAGGGGTATAAAACATGCAGCTGACACCATTACATCAGTCTTTCTTGCTGCGCGGTGCCCGAAGCAGAAGTAGTTCGCATGTGCCGGTCGACCGACTCCTGAAATTTTCATTTTCGAGTTTCAGATCCGAAGTCTTCAACTTAAAAAGCTAAGTACCCCGTTGGGGAAACTTTTTCTTGCTCCTTACCGATGTCAGTAAAAGTTAATAATTGCATTACTTGTGGAAAGCAAATACCTCATAAGGATTTTCATTTGTACTGTATTCCTTGCCTAGGCCCTGACCATAATGTACCTTGCTAACGGTTTGGTGCTTTATTTAATCAACGCACTATCAAACGTCTGTATATTTTTACATTTAAATATTTTGGATCACATTTTAATTATCCAGAAATGTCGTCTGTTAGCAATTCGACTACTGGAATACCTAAAAAACGCAAAGAAAAAGACAGAGACAGGCCATTGAGGTCCAAAACTGCCGACGACGCTTCTCCTAAGCCAGTCACCAGTTCGCTGGTACTCAGTGAGGTGCTTTTGCAGCCCCTGATACCCGCTACTTCTGATTCGCAGGCCTCTACTGAGACTCATTCGGAGTCTGGTATGCCGCGATATGCTTCAGTTAGAGAACCCGTGGATGCCTCTACCCTGGATGGGTCTGTTGCCGCTGTGCAGGCACCGGCTTCTGAGGGTGTTTTCAGGCCTACAGATTTGTATATTAAACCGAAGCCATCTTCAAAATTAAGGCCAAAAGATTTAATTACTCTGATCAGGGGGAGCCAACCCCCCCTCCCCCCAAGAGGCCTAGGCAAGACATTGATCATGATTCCTCTGAACAGGATTCTATTTCTTCTGACTCTTCCAATGAACAGGAATTGTCTATACCTTCTTATGAGGACTCTGATGCAGAAGATTCCATTTCTTCTGCTTCCCCCCCTGAGGATTTTTCTTTTGGGGAAACTTTACATACCTTAAGGGAACATTTCTACTGGGAAAGTCAGGATTTCTCTGAAACTAAAAAGAGACTTTGGGATTTTCTTCTTCTTCCTCAGCATAGGCCTTTGGCTATACCTCCTGTTCTAGACATTGTTGATGATGTTTTTTCAGAATCCAGTATGGCTCCTGGTTCTGTGCCTCCGGCTCCTTGTAAGCCAGACAGATACTACAGGGTTCCTGACTCCCACAAATTCCTTTTCAAAAATCCTGCTACAGATCCTGAAACCATTTCTCAGGGTCCCAAGGGCATTGACGCTTCTACAGATAAAAATCCTACCCCTTCTGATAGAGATTCCAGGGCGCTGGATAGATGGGGTAAGAAGGTTTACACTTCTCCAGCCTTGGCAATCAGGACTTTAAACTGTCAATTTCGTATGCTAAAATATCAACAGCATATCATGGGACTGCTTAAACAGAAAATGATGTTAATTTCTGATTGTGTGGAAAACAAGGATTTACAGGATTTATTGCATTCAGCTGAACAAGTTGGAAAACATACTTTGCAATGTGGTTTTGATTCTTTGGAGGCCTCTTGCAGGGCTACTGTGACTGGGTCTGTTCTAAGAAGGCATGCTTGGCTCAAAGAGCAAAATCTGCCTGATCATGTTAAAGCAAAATTGTTGGATGCTCCTTTACAGCAGGACCATCTCTTTGGTAATAAGGCGGAAGAAATTTTAAAAAAGATGGAAGGTAAAGTTAAATCTATGCAAATTGTGAAAGATTTCTTACAAGTGCAACCTCCAAGATTCAGTAGGCACTGCCCTACTAAGAAGTGGTCCTTTCCAGTTCCATTGAGAGTCACTCAAGTCAAATCCAGACATTCCAAAGGCTCCAGGTTTCAGTCAAAAGGGACTTTCAAGCAAAACAATGGGGTTCCTCCTCTTCCAAATCTGGAAACAACAAGACACCTCCCTATGGTAAGCAGTCTCAATGACTTCCTTTTACACTTACCAAGCACTTACCCTTTGGCCGCCCCTTTGAGGGGAAATCTGGCTCTTCATACAAAAAACTGGCAACTTATAACCCAGGACAAATGGGTTTTAAATATAGTATCCCAGGGATACAGATTTCATTTCCACATGTTGCCAATTCCAAACGGATGGCCAGACCTGCCCCCAAATCAGTGGGCAGAGGCCCAGAAACAAGTACTTTTCCTCATGAGCATGGGGGCTATTCATCCAGTACCAGAAGAGGAAAAGGGACAAGGTTTCTATTCAAGACTTTTCCTGGTACCCAGAAAAGACAAATCATGGCTTCCAATCCTGGACTTATCTACTCTAAACACCTTTCTGGACATTCCAAAATTCAAGATGCTGACTCTCTTCACCAGTTACTTCCTATGCTAAGCAAAGATGCCTGGTTGACAACTGTGGATTTAAGAGGCCTACCTGCATATCCCAATCGGGGAATCTTGCAGAAGATACCTCAGCTTTAAAGCAGGCTACTTGCATTACCAGTTCTCTGCACTGACCTTTGGCTTATCTACTGCGCCCAGGGTCTTTACAAAGTGCCTGTTTCCAGTAATTGCATTTTGCAGGCAAAGAAAATATTCAAATATATCCATACCTGGAAGATTGTCTAATTCAGGCAGAAAGCAAGGACACTCTTCTAAACCATCTGGCATTTGTAAAAAGGGTTCTAACTTGTCTAGGGTACACTATGAATGAAAAGAAATCACAACTGGTACCCTCTCAGAAAATTACATTCCTGGGTGCAAGCTTGAATACAGCTGCCCAGATGACTTTCCTTACGTCAGAGAAGCAAATTCATTTGGTGACTTACTTCAAACAGGTGGCCACAAAGGCAAATACTGCAAGCCTTGGGGTTAATGGTCTCCTGCATTCTTCTAATTCCATATGCAAGACTGCATATGAGGAAACTTCAGTGGTACTTAAAGTCTATGGAGTCAGCATTGTCACAGCCTGGAAACCATGATTCCTATCATACCTTGCCTGCAACTAGAGTTCCTATGGTGGGCAGAGGCCTGCTACCAGAACAAGGGACTGCCATTCACACCACCCCCCTGCCGCCCAAACCCTAACTACAGATGCATCAGACTATGCTTGAGGGGCACATTTGGCAGGGATGTGCATTCAGGGCAAATGGAGCCCAGATCAAATGCACCTTCATATCAATCAGAAAGAAATGCTAGCTGTACAGAATGCACTGACAGCCTTCAAGGACTACCTTCATCCAGGACAATTAATGATTGACAGACAACACCACGGTTATGTGGTACATAAACAAGCAGGGGGCTACACACTCCTACCCCCTTTGCAGACTAGCCATGGCATTGTGGGACACTGCCTTGACCTCTCAAGTACAACTACAAGCTGAATTCCTGCCAGGAAAGCTGAATACAACATGTTGACACGCAAATGGGGAAGCCCAGGCATAGTTCTGGGGTGAGGCAAAAAGATCTATCAGTTGGACAATTTTTGAACAAGAACTCGTCACAAAAAAGCCTATCAGTCTATGCCTTTCCCCCTCTGCCTCTGCTCTCCAAGGTTCTACTAAAAGTCAACCAGGGCAAACCAAAAATGATTTTGATTGCTCCAGACTGGCCTTACCAACACTGGTTCCCAATCCTGAGCAATGTGTCACACCTTCCCCCATGACACCTGCCTCAGACACCTTACCTACTGTCTCAGCAGAACAACCAAATTCTGCACACACTGCTCCAAACTTTGAATCTTGCAGCATGGCTAATCACCTAAATTCACCTTAGCATCCCTCAGCAAACCTGTGATGGATGTAATTTTGTAGGCGAGAAGGCCTAGTACTAGAAAATATTATGCTGACAAATGGAAAATATTCTGTGCCTGGAATCAATATCAAGGGATACGCACAGCAGTGCCCAACATTCCTCAGATTTTACAATACTTAACTGAGATGCTTCACAAGGGCCTGTCCTTTTCTTCCATCAAAATCCATGCCTCAGCCATTTCAGCTCATTACAACACAGAACCCCCCCCCCCTGTACTCTCATCCTCTGCTAAAGCAGTATCTCAGAGGGGCCAAAAACCACCCAGAAGAGCTCCAACCCCTGCCTGGGACCTCAATTTTGTATTGGAAAAGCTCACTCTCCTTCTTTTCGAGCCAGCTGCTACTGCAGACCTAAAATTTCTCTCCTGGAAAACAGCTTTCCTTTTAGCAGTCACTTCAGCTAGAAGGTTTTCCGAATTACAGGCTCTTATGACAGTGGAGCCTTTTCATAATTTTTCATGCGGACAGGGCATTTCTCAGGACAAATCCATCCTTCATGCCTAAGGTGGTATCCAGTGTGGCTCTTAATCAGACCATACATTTGCCAACTTTCTTTCCTAATTCACAGAACAAGGTGGAGCGGATTCTGCATTCATTGGATGTACACAGACAACTTAGATTTTACTTAAACAGGACAAAATCAAAATCACAAAAAATCTGTACTGCTGGTGGCATTTGCTGCAGGGGCAGAGGGAAAAGCTATTTCAAAGCAAACCATTTCCAAATGGGTAAGCCATTGTATTAATTTCTGCTATATGCACCATGGAAAAACTATCCCCCAGGGGATCAGATCCCATTCCACCAGGGCTGCTTCTGCTTCTACAGCCTTTCTCAGAGGTGTCCCTACCAGGGACATTCTAGAAGCTGCTACCTGGAGCTCAGTTCATACGTTCACCAAACATTACCATTTACCACTTTTCTCTAAATCCAGAGCTGGCTTTGCCACTGCTGTCCTACAGGGTCTTATAGCTGGTCCTAATGCTGTATAATTCCCTCCACCCAACCATAGCTTTGGGAATCTACCCAAATGTAATGACTGCAACAGTGAAACACGAAGAACATAGTACAGTTGTGTACACTTATCATAAATGTAGATGTTCGAGTGTATTCACTGTTGCAGTCCTGGTTACCCTCCCTCCAGCCCCCTATTTTTCTTTGGTTACACCTCTACTTTCTTTCACTATGCTTAAAAGCCCTTTTGGTGTATTTACTTTTGGGATTGGAGGTATATTTTTTGTGTTTTTAATTTTATTTGCTCCCCATTTGGGGGGCACCTGACATCTGGGGCAAGAAACTGATGTAATGGCATCGGCTGCATGTTTTATTCCCCTGACGACCTGATGTCATGGAAGAAGGGACAGCAACCGATGCAGGACGCAAGACTTTGTTAATCAGGCCGACTGAGGGCAACCTGCCAGCCGATTACCCAACTGTAATGACTGCAACAGTGAATACACTGTAACATTTACATTTATGGTAAGTGTACACAACTGTACTTTTCTAGTGATAAAAATATTGAAAATCTTAAAGGGTCCACACCTAGATAAATAACTATATATATATATATATATATATATATATATATATATATTTATATTTATATTTATATATATATATATATATATATATATATATATATATATATATATAGTACAGATTCTTTCAAAATGTGTGAACTTGTTAATAGGTTTTGACATTTAATAAAAGCAGACCATTTATTTAACAATGTCTAGCTGACTGTTGTTATTTTACTTTATATGTGGTAAAAGCTTGGGGGAACATCTTTCTTGGTATAAAGGGGTTACTATTAACCAACGAAAGTCAGAACAGAGTAGATTATATGGTAGTACATGCTGTGGAAATTGCATATATTCCAAGGTAATATCTAAAACTAAATAATTTACTTCTGTTTACGCCTGCAATGTTTTTAACATCAGGCATTTGATTAAGTGCATAACAGAATGGATGGTTTATATGGCTGCATGCCAGTGTGGGGCTTTTTATGTTGCTCAAACTTTGAGACCACTTAAACAACGAATAACAGTACATCTTAGTGACATACATTGTAAGCGCCCCAGAAGTACATTAATTAAGCATGCACATTATCTAAACATACATTATTATACAAAAAGGAAAACCTATACATTATTAAATTAGGTTCTATGTTTAGACCAGGGTTAAAATAAGTTCTATGTATAAACCTTCGTATTAGTAGGGTGTTTTGTTTATTAGATGTTTAAAATGTGAGATTTATAAATGTATTGTATTGAAGCACATATTTTATGATTCGAGGTTGGGAATATTTCTAATAAGTTGTTGGGAGGGTGGCCTAATGGTTAAGGTGTTTGCCTTACAAACACAAGGTGCAGGGTTTGAGTCTCACAAGGAATAATTAGCTAGGCTTAAAATGGCTCGCAAGGGCAGTTAGCTTAGTACCAATCTATGAACCTATGAACCTATAATGCTTTTTTTTTTTTGTTTATGTACAATGAACTGCTACTGTTGGTGCTTTAAATGGTGGCTCTTTAAAGGATATGCTGCATGAGTCTGATTTGCACTGATGACGCCAGTGGACGAAACCTGTTTGATTGAGAGCTTATTCACGCTAGACTGTACTTATTTGCATTAAATGGTACTGAAGCTTGGGTACCAGATTTTGGCAGAATTATTTTCTTATTTGCTATGATTATCATTTTTGAGTGCTGGATATTTGTTGAAGGTGAAATACTATACATAGTTACTGAGGGCAACTTCATGCAGGCCTGTTAAAGGCCTATTGTCTTGGTGCCAAGCAGATTTGTGATCTTTGTGCCTAAAAAACATTCCCAGGAAGACTCTAGAAGGAGCTGCATGTATCAGATGTAAGAAATAAGGCAAACTTGAGGGAAAGGAGCTGGTATTCTTTAAAGGAGACACCACTTGGATATATACTGCCTGTGAATATGTACAAGGAGATGCTTCAGGATGTTGTTGCCTGTCATAGAAGCCCCCTGGAACCTAGCTTTCTCTTGAGAGCTTTGTCAGTACCATTAATTGTATCCAACTTGTATCCAACTTTTTTGCCAGATCCCTTAGTGAAAGGAATACTGCGTCTGATTTTAGATAAATACATCTGTCTTGAATTGTGTAAACTTTGTAGAGTATGGATAATTATCAGAGAAAGCAGATTAAGACTGCAGCTGAATTTCAGACTGTACTTAATTTTTGTTTATTCTATCATATAAATAATATGAACGTCAGACTGCAAAGCTGGCTTCAGTGACTAATTTATTGTTATATGTAAAACCATTTGTTCCTATGTTTTGTCATTTGATGACCAGGTAGGGTGGGATGGTCACCAGACCCTTTTTAGCCGTGGCCTGTACCCATTAAAAGCATCAGTTTGTTACATCAAATAAAGATGGTAAAATGCGAAGATTTACTACAAATATTTTGAGCAGACCATTATTTACTATGCTTATAGAGAACACCAACAGCAAATTTACAATGTTTTGAATGCATCAGTACACATAATTTGGCAGTGACATCTTCATTCAAAAGTTTGTTTACAGTATCTAATGGTAAGTGTTTGTTTGTGCTCTACAGTTGCCAGTGCAGAATATGTGAAAACATCACACTTCTTAAAAATGGCACGGTATTCACAGTGCAGCTTTTGGTGACAAAGCGGGTAAAATAATAAAATGCACATTGAGGAAAAATATTGCTTGCAGGAGGAGCATTGTACACAGCATCAGTATTGTGACAATCTGGTTGAAGTTATTTCCTTTGTGTGCATATTCCCATTCTTTGTAGCAGGCAGGTGAGTGTTCCTTAATAAGGGACTCTTCCAGCTTGCTTTTTAAAATGCATAAAGTGTGTGTGTGTGTGTGTGTGTGTGTGTGTAATATATATCCCTCTGTGCATAGCTGTAGTGTTCAGTTATGGAAGGGTATTGCTACTGCAGTGTTCCACTCATTGGAGACAAAACCAGTTTCTAAACCTAGGTTAAATAGTTTAGAGAGGGTCTGTAAAGCCATGCTTCATTAAATCAGCAACAAAGTATACTGTCTGGTCTCATGGATGATATGTATTTGATCTTGGTTAGCATTTTCAGTAAATGATCTTTAGAGATAATTGGGGAGTTGGGGATTTAGGTATTTCTAGGTGTTTGGTAGCAGTCTGAGGGATGAAACTGGCTCTGTTTTTATGTGCAAGGATATTGGCAATGTCTGTTGGGTCAAAATAGGAGGTGTCATTATGAATACTTTCACAGTAGTGCAGAGTATTGTTTCTTAGTTGACAAAAGTAACTAAAGAAGGATTTATAATTATTTTTGGCATTTGAAGCCAGTCTAAATTCATAAGCTTCTTTAGTGGACCTTGTGACATCCCACCACTGGACCAGTAATCGAAGAGCCTCAAACCTCACCACTGGTAATAGTGGGGGACATTTACTGAGGGGATAGCAGGTACACACGCAGTATTTCCAGATGCAACTCTCTGCATCAAGTGCAATTTCCCTTAAGAGTACACAGACCACAGTCGTTTTGGGGCTGGTTTCTCACTCTCTTCAGATCCCCAGTAAGACTCCACACTGGAACAGCTATAGAGTTGACATCTAAGCTTAGTGACCAAGCCAAGACCTCCAGCGCCCTCTCTGTCTAACCACTGCTTTGTGTCCCTGACCAGGTGGCTGACACGCACATTCTTTGAGGTTTGATTTACACCCGCACACCTGGGAGAGGCTGGTGCAGGTTTACTAGCTATGCCCCCTTCTGCCCAGACTATAAGGTAGTTTCCCCTACCACCAGTCACTCCTTGACAGCTACTTTAAGGCCCGTAACAAAAGGTGTCCAATTTTACTGTATAATTTTAATACAAATGGTAGTTTGACCAAGGGCAAGGCTATTAGGAGTGGTCCACACAGTGTCGCCAAATAAATATGCAAGTACTCTAAAAACGTAAGTATCTCTGTACAAATCAGTCACAGTGAAAGGTTTAAATATATTTAATAATAAAACAGGACAGTACTAAATATATATTAACAGTGACATCAGAGTTCAAAACCACAGGAAATATTTAAAACAACATTGCAGGACAGTCTCAAAGAAAAATATCTAAACTAAGCTTCACTATATTCCTGACTGTAGCTTAGATAATTACCTCAACCTAAGAACTTGCTAATAATTCAAGGCAGATGTGATGAATGGATCTTCCAGTTATTGTCAGGTCCAAGACAAAATACAGGATGCTCTGTCTCGCTAGGAGACATCTCAAATATTACTGCTGGGATAGCTTGCAGAATGACATCACTTGTCATATGACTCCTGGTTCCCAAGCCAAAACAACCATTGTTGGCAGCTTTTAGCATTTAGCATCTACCTGTAAAAATATACAAAACATAGACAAAGGCTTCTGCTCAGATCTTTGGCAGATGCTGGAAGTCATAAAACATTTAAATTCCTCCACATTTCAAGACTAGTAATTAGTTCATGCTATAGACAAAGCATCCTAGTACAATCATTGTGTCTCTTGCTGCATTGAAAACTGAAAGATGCCATCTTTTATGGCCTAGCCATAAAGTAATTCACCTATAAAGTAATTTCAGATATTTTCCTAAATTTTGCTAGACTGAGGTTAACCCTCCAGTTTCCTCTGTTAACATATATATTTAAAAAGTTACAATAGTGCATGTACATTTCTCTTCCAGTAGGGCACACTGTGGATGTAAGCACTGTCCAAATACATTTTCAACACAAACATCTGTACAAATAAGTTTGGTATACACATGACATACAGTTCTAATACAGTTGGAACACAAGCATCTTGTATACATCATGTAAATATTCACAAATTACATAATTATTTACAAAATTCCAGATAGCTGTACTGACAGTATCTCTTTGTCACAGACCTGATGGTGTTTCAGAATTTTTGCAATCTTTTTGATATTCCCTTATAGAAAAGGGATTTTAGTTGTGTGTCTGTGTGTCTGTGTGTGTGTGTGTGTGTGTGTGTGTGTGTGTGTGTGTGTGTGTGTATATATATAAATATATATATATATATATATATATATATATATATATATATGTATCTGTAAATATATATATATATATATATATATATATATATATATATATATATATATATATATATATATATATATATATATATATATATATATATAGATATATATATATATATATATATATATATAGATATATCTATATATATATCTATATATATATATATATAGATATATATATATATATTTTTATATATATATATATATATATATATATATATATATATATATATATATATATATATATATGTGTGTGTATGTGTGTGTGTATATATATATATATATATATATATATATATATATATGTGTGTGTGTGTATATATATATATACATATGTATGTATATATATATATATGTATATATATGTATATAAAGACATTGCATCTAAAAATATTTTTGTGTGTATTAGATAAGTGTCTGAAAAGGCTGTTTTGCACTGTATTTTGATTAATTTAAAGTTTGTGTGGCACCAGGTAGTGTTTTTACATTAAGAAGTCATTGGTCTGCTCCCTAGTGGGAGTAGAGAGGGGCCAGGTCACTTTTGAGCTGGGATTCACAGTGCCTGTTTGCTATTGGATGGGGGGCTAATTTGTTTGAGCTTTGTTTCTGCCTGCATAAAGTCATTGTGTTTTAAGTGATGTTGCTCATTGCACAGCAGAAGTCAGCAGTGCCTTGTAAAGATGCGGACCACAGGAATTGTAGTTATTCCTATAAAACTAGTTCTGCAGCCCCTTAGTTACCCAGCTGTGCACTGAGCAGCCAGTTTGCACACTGAAACATGTGGCCCTCGAGCTAGGTCTTGGGTACTCTTAGGCAGTCTTGTTCGTAATCTACACATTTTACAGAAACCTAGCTAGCCAACTGTGAACCTTCCTTTTACTATCCCCATGTATACTAAGCAGGAATCCAAAGCCATGGACATGCATTTCCTGCTATCTCAGCACCTGGCTTGGTGGATATGGGTGTATGGGGCAATGCAGCAGTTGCCTCGTACACTG
>NC_056725.1:1269215638-1269285638 GCF_019279795.1 Protopterus annectens | reverse complement strand
TAGAGTACAGTGCCCCATTTAGAATGTACCTTACTCGACACCTGCAACAGCTGGAAAGACCACAGAAGTACCTCACCAAGAGAATCGTGGGCCTCAAACAGATGCCCTATGCAGCTTGACTAAAACTCCAGTTCTACTCTTTTGCTTACCGACTGCTCAGAGGTGATCTCTGCCTGACGTACAAGGCCATGTCCAACCCGGAATTAATGGACATGTTCCACCTCACGAAAACCAAATCTCTTAGAGCCACACGCTCCAGCGAGTTAAACCTCAGCACAACAATAAACAGGACATGCTGGAGGGACAGATTCCTGTCCCAGAGTCTTTCCTTGCTCTGGAATAGAATCCCAATTTATGTTAGGCAAAGCCCCTCTGACTCTCCAAGAGAAATCTTGACGAGTGGATGGGAAATTGTAAATTTACCCCTGGGATCACTTCAATGGCCCTGCTAGACAGATGCACATGAAACTAATTTTAAAAGGGAGGCGAAAGCCAACACATTCTGGCTAGGCTTATAAATGCCCTTGGGCAGATAGCCTGGTACCTACCTATGAACCTATGTTATTGACCTAGAAAGACCATATTATGGTAATGGCATTACATTTCCCTGTTTATAATTTAATCTGGCAACAAATGTTTGCCTTGCTAAGGCAAACGTATTGAGAGACCTATAAAGAGGCAATGCTCCAAACGTCTTCATTTATAACAATAAACACTGTTACTATTTCTCTAGAAAAGTGGGTAGAAAACATCTGGACAGTTGAATGTTATGGATGGTATGCTGTAAAACTAGAGTACAGATGGTGGGATCATGATGCCAAATCAGGTTTCTGTTACACGCACTATATCATATCCCTCATCAGATAACCAGCTGAAAACGTATGAGATAAAGTTATTAAAGCTACTAGAATTTGCTAAAATACACTTCAGAGTATTTTATATAGCTTCTTTAACTATACATTCACTGGGGAAACTGAAAATTCCTTGATTTTGATAATCTGTGAACCCATTTTCCTGTTACTGGTGTTGTTCAAATTCTTGTTTTTCACTTGCAAAACAAGATTGACTATCCACAAAATCCTTCTGCAGGTATGTAAGAATGTAATTTTTGAGACAACAGTTTGGTGAATTTTACTAGTTTGTCATGCTACCCTTTTCATTACTGTATTCCTATCCCCTTTGCTGTAAGGCTATGGGAGTGGATAGTTTGTATACAGCCTGTTTCTGGTAGCCAGCTATACCCTTGGGCAAACCATTTCATTGGTGTATAGGCTCCAACATTGCCTTCTGATCCCTCATGAATGGTCTCTCAGCCTGGTGGCAGTCAAAGCTATGCTCCAGCATTTGGGGGAAGTTTTAAAGTGATCTCTCTGCATCTCCAACCAATTCCAAATGCAGCAACTAATTTTCCATTTTTCCACCCTGTGGTGTCATCCTAGAGATGCAGTTGTAAAGAGGTGATCTGCAGGTTTCTTTTATGCTTCCCCCCCCTGTTTCTTCTTATTCTGAGATGCCTAGTGAAAGCCAAGATGCACAAGGCCATGGTCATTCTTATAACTCAGTTTTAACCAATGGAAGTTTTAATTCCTCTCATTGTGGTATCACTTTCTGGTCTTGCCTCTCCACTTGAGGCCAACCAGGAGACTGACTCACCCATGTGGCAAGTACCATCCAGCCCTGCACGACCTATACCCAACCACATAGCTTCTCTATTTCCGCAAATTGTCCAGGACCGTTAATCACATCCAAAGGGTGGACAACACAAGGAAAATATAAAAGATAATAGGACTCATTTTCCATTTGGACCACTTGATCTAGAGATCATTTCAAGTCCACCTTTTAGCCATTTCATTATTTTCATCAAGATACCCACTCCTTATTTTTAGCCTCTTTAAACATCAGCAAAACTTTCCTCAAGGGCTTCTTGTCTGTTCACAGATTAAAGAATCTGTTACTCCATGGGATTTTATTTTTTTTGCTAGAAAGTTTGACACATTTGTCGTGTGCCAGCTGTTGCATATGTCCGATTTTCTTTCTGGAAGAAAAGCTTTTCGGTGACTCACTTCCACAGTAGAATTTCTTAACTTCAGGCTTCTGTTGAACACAGAGCTGGATCCAGCACAAAGTATCCTAGGCAGCTGCCTAGGGCCTGGTGCTGGGTGGTAGTATAATAGGCCTGGCATCAAAATAAGAAAAAAAAAACACTCTGCTGCTATCTACATATGTACACACAGAAGATTGTTCCACTTCACCCTCAGAAGACATGCAACACCAGCATGTATGCTGTTGGAGATTTGTGCCAGGAATCCAGAGCAAGAGAGCCTGCATGACTTTTGCTTTTGCATAAGGACTTATGGGTGTGGGACTTATTAGCACTGTTGTAATAGCACAGTCATGGACTTTATTAGCACTGTTTTTCAGGATGAATTGTGTTTTGGAGGGGCATATCTTGTTTTGCATTGGAGAGAACATTTTGCAAAATTTTGTGTGTGTGTGCGTTTCCCCCTTCCAGTCCCTCTCCAAGGATTACACATTCTGCATTCACTGAATTCACATGGAATTACATAAGTGACTTGCTCAAAGTCTCACAGTAGGCAAATTGAGCTAGAAGGAATCAAACCATTTACTGTTAACTGCAGGAAACCTCTCATTAGAGTCTTGAGACTTGATCCACTGCACTAACTGTCGCACCTTCCAAAACCTCTTCATTTTTCTGTAAATCACTGAGGAGGGCACTCAGTAATGCTAATCATTAGAGTTTCATATTTGTTCAGAAAATGCATTTCAGGTGAGTCAGAGTTGCCTGCCACTTGGCTCTGTGCTATTAACAGACTGCTCCCTGTCAACAGTACAGGGTGTGAATACTTAAATATCAGTTTGCTTATGGTTTGCCTTTTAGAAAGTCATTCAGACATCCCTGATTAACAAACGGATAAAATAGAATGGTATATACAATTTGGCTTTGTCCTGAATATTGTTATTATTTTCTTTTTAAGAAGAAGCATCTTTATTAAATTATCATGTATGATATATGCCATTTTACATGTATATAAATGACAATAAACATAGGGACAATCTCTCTTGCAAACATTATACATTCCAAAGCGTGCCGACACAACTGTAGCTACAAACATTATACCCCACTTTTAACATCCAATCTTTGTCAGTAGCTCATTCAAATCCTGCCTTCTTTTAAACCTCATTCCTCCTCTGCATGTATTGATTACACAGTTCCCATTTTTTCATATGTAAATTGCTCCTACCCTTTTCTAAAGATCCCAGTTCCAGTTGTTTTAACTCTTACTGTCTTCACTACTTCTGATAAAGTTGGTTTAGACTTTGATTTCCATTTTCTAGTAACTGCTTTTTTTTGGCAGCCATCATAATTAGACTCGGCAAGGCCTCACCAGGCAATTTTGAGTTTGCATCATAGCTAAAAAAATTTCCCTCTTCACTCCAATTTGCTCACCCAGCATCTCAGACAGAGCAGTCTGCAGGGAATCTTAAAAGGCTACCAACTCATTAAACTCCCAGGAAATGTTTCCATTTGCCTCTTTCTGCCCCACCACACCTCCAACATTTGCTGTCTACCTGGGAAAATTGTTTTGAAGTCTGCTTCGTCTATAAAATACCTTTTGTAAGTACTTCTAGATTTTGTTGCATATTTGGAAGACATACATATATCCCCCCATTGTTTCTTTGTGATGTGCTTATCTAATCTGTTTTACAAGTCCTTCCTAGCCTCCTCTGGTTTTTATAGTTATCGTGCAATATTTTATATGCTCTACTAATTATTCCTTTCTTAATGGCAACTTCTGTTCTAGATTCTACTAAAAACTCTACCAGTGCTGGTCTTTCATTTAGGGCACCCCTATTTCTTTCTCTTTGCTTGTACTCTGATATCAATCCTTGCTATGGAAGACACTCTTTTGCCTGCAGTCAAGATAAGTTCTTGGCATCTCCCATTCTATTTACCTTTCCGTATGTTTTCTCCAATATATCCCCCCCCCCCCCTTACCTGTTGTCTGTATCCCTAATTGTAGTCATCCGTACCAGCAGAATCTGCTTTCTCCATTCCTGTGTTGGCTTAATTCATAGAAAATGTTCTACTTTTTGAATATAATATTCTGTATGATTGTTTTTCTTAAAGGTCTGCATCCAAAATCCCAGTCTCGCCCTGTTACTTGAGCTTCCCCTGTTTCATCATCATTTCTTTCCACTTTGAATTATAGTTTTCTGCTTGTGCTGTGTATAGGAGCCTTAACTGTGTTGCTCTGAAATACCACTTCAATTCAAGTAATCCCAATCTACTCTGTTCCACTGGAGGAATAAGCTTATCCCACTTCACTCTTGCAGTCTTCCCCTCCCAGATAAAATCCTTCAGCTCTTTATTAATTGCCATCCACAACTTTTCTGGTTGATAAAAATATGGCTGATTGTGACTAAAAACATTTTGCTTGTATGTAACGGAGCTTCCATTTTCTCAGTTTTTGTATTATCTTTTTAGTTTCTTCTCACATACCCATAGCTGCTACACCAGTAGCATTTTAATCCATACTCCCAAATACTTCATTTTATCATGCATCTATAAATATGGATATTGCTGAACCGATTTGTATGTGGGTACATAATTTATCACTATTGCATTTGTTTTTGATTCATTCAGTTTGTATCCTGAAAATGCTTGAAAATAGGTTTCACAGCACTGTAATGTCCCTTTTTGGTTTTGTCAGGTATAAAATAATGTCATCTGCAAATAGAGCCAGCTTTTCTTGACTACCATACCAATTATATCCTTTAATTTCAGGGTCCCATATTTTCTTTTTGCCAATGGTTCTAAAGATAATGCAAATAAAGGAAAACGAGGGCACCCCTGCCTGGTTCCTCTGCTGAAGTAGATTATCTGAGAGGACCCCACCTACTTTAATTTTAGCCTCCGATCCTTCATATAGCCTCCTAATCACCCTTATAATTTTATCAATGCCAATACTTCCATTGCTCTGTTCATGAAATCGGCGTACTCTGTCAAATGCTTTCTCTGGATCAAGACACCAGCAACAGTGGTATTTTCTTACATTCTGCTTCCCTCTGGATCATCACTGTTCTGTTTATGTTGTCAAATGTTTGCCACCCCTCCTTAAAAAAAAAAACATTGATCCATAACTATCAATTTTGGCATCACATTTGCTATTCCTTTGGCCATTCTAGACGTAAATACTGTATAAACAAGATTTATTATTGAAATGGGCCTGTATAAAGCTGGGCTGGATCTGCTGGATCTTTAGGCTTTCTTCCAGGATGTTGGTACTTCTCCTCCTCTTAAAATACTGTTAAAGAAAACCTTCCAGATCTTCATTATTTATTTATTTATTTATTTACCGGGAAAATCTGACTGAGCTAGTAGCCTGTTTTCAGCAGAGGCCTGGGGAGAAAAAACTCCAAAAATTACAAATATATTCTTTGATTAACAAGCATAAGTATGTTCAACAGAACAATTCAAGGTGTTAGAAACATTCAGATTACTTGGAGTAAAAATTAGACCGTCTTAAGGACCAGAAAAGTTGTTAAATAATATTATACTTGAAATGATATTCAACCTAATAACTGATTTTCATCTTAATAAATTGATAACATTGCAACGTATTAGTTGCCAGCATTATCTTTTTAGCTTAATTCCTATTATGGATTTTTATCTTCAGTTCAGTTTTATAGTGATAGAAGGGGTACTCTTATCTAAATCTGGGAAAAGGAGAGAAAGGTTGAAGGTCAGTTTTTTTTTCCCTCCTAGCTTCCAAACTTCCACAGGAATTTCGTCCATTTCTGGAGACTTTCCTGTAGATAGGTTAGGAGGAGATGAGATAAAAAATAGTGATGTATAAACCAAACTGTTAGTAATTGAGTCTCGTCTCCCTCTAGCCTTGGCATATTTAATTCCATTTGTACCTTTTTCTTGATTTCCATATTTATCTGCTTTATACAGGCTTTCATATAATTTCCAAAATCTTTCTAATACTCTACAGGATTTCTAGTTATCTTCCTTGTAATAGGCTCCCTATGCTTGGTGATGGCCCTTTCTACTTTCTGTTTGAGTCATTGTGCTAAAGGTTTTTATGCGCTAGAGTTATTAAAAAAAAAAACAGCTGCTTAACAGCAGTCTTTCTAAACTCATGCATATTATCAAGGTAGTCCCTTATTTTCTGTTTAGCATTCTGTAGTTGCTCCTCTTGTTCTGTGAGATTCCCCCTATTTTTTCAATACTTTAATATTTGTCAGTACCTCTAAATAATTCTTGTTACTACTTCATCATATCTCTTTCTTTTATTTCCAACCTATTTTTAAATTCCATTTTAATTTTATCACACTCCGTAGCTATATTTTCAGAAGAGGTTTCTATGTTCTCTAATAGCTCCTGAATAATTTCCACTACCCATTTCTTAAATTCCTCTCTTTTTATCAGATAGCTGGAAAAGTGCCATTGTCTCATTTTTATTTCATTACCTGTGTTTTTATTTATTATTGGTGCATGATCTAACATAGTTATTGGGTGCATATCAAGACCTTCACATTTAAATACACATGTTCATGTGAAATGTAAATTGTCTAGCCTAGCCCATTTTTTTTTATCTTGGGGAGCAATATGTAAATTCACCCAGAATTCCTAGTACTGAATTCACAACTTCCATGCTAAATATTTTCATAAATTTCTTTAAAAATCTACCCTCCTTTGTTATATTTCCCTTTCTGGGCCCCCAGACGCATCTTTGCTGTTGCAAATCAAATTCCAGTCCCCACCTATAAGTAATATTCCTTGCTGAAAGCTGATTATTTCTCCAAGAATGTCCTTTAGCTCTATTATAGCAGTTTTCGGTGGAATATAAATACATGCCAGTGTAATCCCCCTCCCTTGCCAGTAGCCCGTTAGTACTACAAATCTACCATTATTGTCTTTGTTTCCTCGTCTATTACTATTGGAGCACCTTTTGCAATTAATATAAGTACTCTTCTCTTCCTTGGCCCAAGGTGTTCCACTGAGTAACCATCCTGAAAACATTTCTTTATCCAATTTACATGTTAAATGCTTTGCAAGTGCGTCTCCTGTATCATAGCTATTTGCACTCTACATTTTTTAATACAGTTCACTTTTTGGATTTATTTACATTATAGAAATAATCCTATTATTGAGGGCACAGCTGGCCTTTGGCATAGGCGAACTAGGCAACCGTCTAGAGCGCCATGCAGCCAGATCACATAAAGGGCGCAATTTTTTATTTATTTATTTATTTTAAGGAATTTTTTTTTGCTTCAGAAGATAAGTGGGAGAGGGGGCATGTAAGGCAGCTGAACAGCAGAATATTTCAATAAAATTTCAGGAAACTCTTTTTTTTTTTCAGACAGATTGATGAGGCGCTAGAATGTCATACTAGAAAATGTGAATATAGGTCAACAGAGGAATCCAGAGGTTCCCATAGAAATGGAAGGTAAAGCAGAAGCTAAGTGCAACAACTCTCCAAATTTAAATGGCCATATACATTTCTTTTAAATTAATCAATTCACTCGTTCAACATATTTTTCTTAACTGGCAGCTACATCTGCATTCTATTTCCACCAGCTTTAGAAGTTTGGTCTTGGTCAGTGATCTGCTCATGTTTTCACAAAAAATAACTAATGGAAAAATATGACTTTTAAAAATATTTACTTGCCATGACATCTGCTGTTCTCACCCTTTCTGCTTTAAGGCTTTGAAGGTTGTAACATTGATTGATGTGCTCTTGAAGGCAGAAGGTCATATACATTTATACTTTATTATGAATATAATATTAGATTTCTGCCATTCTTTCTCAAGAACATACCCATTTCCCCTTTTCAATACTGTACTTTGTTAGCATAGTCCTCTGTCTTTTGGTGCTTTTTTTGTGTGTGCTTTAGCTAGTAACCTGTCAACAAGGGACATGACCACAAAAGCAAGCTCACAGAATTCTGTGAATTTTTTTTTTTATCTCTTTTGTTCCCATATGTTTCTGTTCTCTCTCATTTGCTTTTTAAGCCAAGTACTTTTGCCACATCATACCATTACTAAGCATGATGACATGGAATGCCAGAAGGTGAGCAAGTACCCTCCAAGCATACAAGCAAAAACATTCTGTTTTCATCTTTATTTTAAATTATTAAATACGCTGTATTTTATATTTGTTGCTGCATTCCACAAGTTAAGAACAACAACCTATCTGGGTGGCCAACTTCCAGACAGATTTCAAAGATACATCGGACCTGAATATTATCTTTACGACAGCAAAACAGTTTTTTGCCCTATATTTTTGTCTGTTCCTTATAAAACGGATTGAAGTTGCTAAATAATGACAGTCATTTAAGTTTTAGACTTGGTATGCATTTTTCTAAAGATATAAACACAAATCCTGTTATTCTAGCAATTGTCTAAGTTCATTAGGACAATATTTATAATCTGTCCCTATTTATTTTTGGCTTTGTCCAGATTTCTTGGAGGTTGGGAGGGTGGCCTAATGATTAAGGTGTTTGCCTTACAAACACAAGATGCAGGGTTTGAGTCTCACAAGGCATAATTGGCCAGGCTTAAAATGTCTCACAAGGGCAGTTACCCTAGTACTAATCTATGAACCTAAGAGGATATGTCTTTGTGTCTGTGTCTCTGTCTGTGTGTGAAATGCCCTAGTTAGGGTTAGCAAGTGGTTGGTAATTTGTTTATGCTCAAATGTCAAATCCTGTACCTTAGCTACAGAAAACAAGAGCCTGAATCCTCTTCCCCAACTACCAAGCTGCATTTTTCAAGGAATTTAGTTTTAGTTACAATTTTAAAAGAATTGTGAGCTTCAAGGGAAGACACATTTTACTACTGCTCATGCTGTCTGCTTACAATGTGAAACTGTTTTGTTTAGCAAATGGTATCACTATTGTGATACAGAATTTTAAAGCAGTGTTAGTAGCACAGCAGGTAGCATGTTTGCATTTTGATGCAGAAGGCTGTGGGTTCTACTTTCCCAGCATGTAGATGGATTGCTGATACTGTGTTGTATTTTAAGGGGGTGGGGTGCTGCAGTCCTGAGTATGCCCTCCTGTGGATGAGATGCCTAGTAATTATGAACCTGTTTTCAGTTTGCCATCCATTCCCTAGTGCAATATTACCAGCTTACCGTGTAACATAGGCAATTTATTCTTAAATGGCAGCAGACACTGAATTGGTAGATGAAACACTGAAATATAAAGTTGTTTGCTAGCAGCAACCTTTCCATTACAGATCTCTTTAATGTGGAATTACTCAGATGACTGACTTCTACAGAGACTGAGCATGTTGACTGATAATGGACTGTAATGACACAAGTTTGAGTTGGCTTTATGGTTGAAATGTTCCGAACTGGGCAGTTTTGCCATTGGTTCGCATATTTTGTTTCATTGGTTACTGGAAAAAATGTTCAAGACTAAATTTAAAACACACTCTAACAAATACACTGTATTATACAAGGGATATAATTTTAATTATTGTATATTATATATTTATAATTAATACAATCAGGAAAGTGAGTCAAAGAACTTTTGTAACTCGTACATGTTCTATAGCAAAATTTGTCCCAAAGAGAATTTTATCTGCATTTCTTTATTTATAGTTTAGTTTGTAGACTGCAGTTTCATCATTTGAAACTGACCTTGCTGTACTGCATTTACTTGTAAATTCCCTCTCACTTGGATTATTATAATGGGTAATGGTGAGCTGATTTTTTTCTGCTAGGAAAGGTACTATTTTAAAAGCTTTAGAAAATGACAAGCAGAGCATAAGTAGAAAAAATAGTAATGCTCCAGCTTCATATAGATACATTTCAGTTTTAACTGTAATTGTAACATGTTTATAGCTATATTAGTTATGTGAATGTCAAAGGTGTTGCCAAACTTGATAGATGTAGAGAAGTGTGATTTTGTGGATGGGTGGTAAACATTTGACAAAATTAACAGAATGGTGATAATGCAGAATGTAAAAAAATGCTCCTGGTGTTGTTGGGTCTTTATGTAGAGAAAGTATTTGATAAAATCATCTGGGATTTTTGCCTTCTATTATTTTCACCCTGACCATCACAATATTAAATCAGTTGAAAATACCAGGCATTAGCTTTGCAATTACAAATGCTAGAAGAGACACTGATTCAAAACCTGTTATGCTATTAATTCTATGTAAATTAGAATAGTATTTATAACTTTCCCCGATTTTGGAGTGTTTGTCCAGAATTCTTAAGCAAGAAGTTTAGAGGCATGACTTGGAAAGTAGTAATCCAGGTTTGTATAATTTTTGTTGGGGTTAAAACTTTCGTTTTTTATAAGAGGAGTGAGAATATTTCTGTTTTGAAGAAACATGGCTGTTAAAATTATATTTACTTAAAACATTAAAGTAGCTTTGGGTAGGCTGAGGTGACTTGTAATTGTTTTTTTTAATTTTATAATTTTGACAATGCTTAAGTTTCTACACTTTTTTTTTTTTTTTTTTTGATATTTGTTATGGATGCATGACATACGATGGGGAGTATACCTTTAAACAAAAAGCAGATATATGGAGTCAGGATGGAGTGGTGGATTGTTTCAACTGGATAGTTGAGATGATCTGATGAAATTCCAAGTTATATGGGATGAAAGCGCTTATCAATTTTATTGTTTTCATTGCTTGACTCATGGTGATTTATTAAAAGTTTTGTAGCCTCTCTACTGTCCTGGTTTCATTTTGGAGTTTGTCGTTGGGATCTTTTGTGCTTGTGTTTATTTACGGCCAGGGTTTGATGCTTCCAGTTTTTAAGGTGCACCATGCACTAGATGTGAGTCTATTTTCAGGAAAAAAGTGTTGTGATTACTCCCCACAAGCTAGTGTAATGCAAATCACAAACAGCCAATTAGGTTAGACTGCTTCCGGAGTCAGACCGCTGCAGTAGTAATACAGACCAGGTATAAAACAAGTGTTTGTGTTTCTCCCTACTTGATGTAGGGTTTCAGGTGCGTCTTCTGTGACATATGGCACAGCTGTGTGTAGGGTTAGTTTCTATTGGTGGTGCATCTGGATTTAGACAGCAGTATAGAATGGCAAGGACAGCAAAAACTGCCCAGTCCTGTGCACTTGTTGTGGTATTACAAAGGTTGCAGGGAAGATAGCATCTGGAGTAAGTGTTTACTTCTCTTGTGTTAAGTGAATGTACCTGTGTCTTGTTCAGCCATTGTCTGAATGTGTTTCATTTTGTCTTGTCACAGAGTTTAGTTATACATGGGTGATGGGATCATGTTACCCTTGCGAATCCGTGGTTGCTTACAAATCCGTGGTTGTTGAATTTACCTCTCTCTCAACTGTCTCTTATTTTGACTCCAAATTTTGCTCTGTCCCTCTTAATCCCTCTTAAAATTTATTTACTATTTATTTATTTTACATTTGTTAACCGGGCTAGTCTGACTGGATATATTTCCATTTTCAGCAGAGGCCCGGGGAGAAAAGCTCCACAAAGACATAGTAACTATTACATATGATGCAATAAAGAGCAGCATAAAAAATATACTGTATCAGGAAAATATTATACAAAGAATCAAACTTATTGTAGTCACAATTAACAGTTGTACAATAGTGTACTAATCGTTCTTGGAAGCAAAACACAGGCATAACTTATTTAGCATAATCAAACATCATAAGAAAGAGAAAAGGGTATTTAAAGACAACTATGTAAGTAGATTAGATTAGATTAGATATTTCTTGAAGTCCTCAGTAAACTGAGTAATATAATCAGGAAGGATAAGGATAGAGGAGGGGTAAGTGATAGAATAGTGAGGAAATAAAATAGAAGGTAGCAGAGGTCACAGAGATGAAGGGGTAGTGGGAATAGCTGAATACATGGGTTCAGTCTGGGTTAAGGCAGGGGCATAGCCAGTGTTTTGTAAGGTGGAGTCTGAGTTTTTGTTTGAAAAGGACAGGAGATAAAATAGAAGTCAGTTCAGTGGGCAATAGGTTCCAGTGTTTACCAATGGAGTTAGAAAACAGGGAGTCACCTGCAAGGTTATTGGATTTGGTAGCAGTAACTAGGAGTTTGTTAGAGGAGCGGAGTGAGCTCAGGTTAGAATAAGGGGTGAGGAGGTTAGAAAATGGAGTGTTGTTTGGCAGATAAAAAGATCTGTGGATGATGGGAAGTTGAGAAAGAAGCAACATGTTTTGTAATTCAAGCCAGTGTAGTTGTTGTAGGTTCAAGCAGTGGTGTGTTCTGAATTGATTACCAGTAACAAATCTTGCTATACTATTGTAAGTAGTGGTCAATTTAGAAAGATTATTTTTCTTTAGGTTAGTGTAAATTGGTGAGGCATAGAGAAGAGTGGAAATGAGATGAGAGTGTGCCAAAGTAGCTTTGGCTGTTGGGGATAAGAATGTTTTAATTCTATAGAGGGAGCCCAGTTTTCTATGTACAGTTTTGACAGTGTTGTTTATGTGATAATCAAAGGTAAGATTGTTGTCAATTGTCACACCTAGTAGTTTGGTAGAAGAGTCAGGTGATATGAGAGTATTGTTAATGGAAGAGATAGAGAAGTCCAGTGGGGGAGATCTGGTAGTGGGTTTGAAAAGGAGGAGTTTTGTTTTTTTGGCATTAAGAAGTAGGCAGCGTTTTAAGAACCATGCTTCAACAGAATGGAATACCTTTTGAGTAACAGTTTGAAGCTCTGGGATGGTTTTTGCAGAGCAGATGAGTGTGGAGTCATCTGCATATTGTATGCACATAGCTTGGGGAATAGCTACTTGTAAGTCATTTATGAATAGGGAGAAAAGAAGGGGTCCAAGAATCGAGCCTTGTGGTACACCGAGGGAGATCGGGAGAAGAGAGGAGAGTTTATTCTCCCAGAGTACAGCTTGTTTCCTGTTAGAAAGATAGGAGGTAAACCACTGGATGGTATTTGGTTCAATAGCAAGTGATTCCAAGATTTTTAGGAGAAGAGGGTGATTGACCATGTCAAAAGCTTTTGATAGGTCGATGAAAAGTGCTGAAGAAAGGGTATTATTATTACGGTTTTTGTTAATGAAGTCAGTGAAGGAAAGGAGAGCAGTAGTAGTACTATGAAAAGGTCTGAAACCATGTTTACAATGAGATAGTATGTTATGTTTAGTTAAGTGATTCATTAGTTGGTGGTGAATACATTTTTCCATGATTTTTCCTAGTGGAGACAGGAGGGCAATGGGTCTATAATTAGAATATTCTGTAGAGTTTCTTCCCTTGTGTAAGGGTATAATATATGAGATTTTCCAGATATCAGGGATGTTTCTTTCTTTAATGGTTCTGTTAATAAGAATAGATATGGGATAGGCTATTTCAATGTCTGCTTTTTGAAGAAATTCAGATGGAAGTTGGTCGGCTGATGGAGTACATGGCTTAAGCTTTTGAATACATTTTAGGATGAAGGTGGTAGAGATGGGCTGAATAGTAAAGCTTGGTAAATTAGTAGAGGCAAGTTGAGGAACATTAGAGTTATCTGAAGAAAGGTGAGAGGCTAGTGAGTTGATAGTATCAGTGAAAAAGGAGTTGAAAGTGTTGGCAGTTTCAAGGGAAGAAATTTTGTCTGATCCCAAGGGGGAGGGAGTGGAAGTTTGTCCAGGGTGAAGAAGTTTGTTCACTGTTGCCCAGAATTTTTGGGGATTGTTATGATTAGATTGCTGGAGGTTACAATAGTAGTGTTTTTTATCAGAAAGAATAGCTTTTTTGGTAATGTTTCTTAGGTGTCTAAAGGTTTGATGATCTGAGGGTAGTTTACTTGTTCTCCAGTGTAGCCAGAGTTTGTTTCTGAGTAATATTTTCTGTCTTGTTTCTTTAGATAGCCAGGGGGCTGGTTTAGTTTTTATTCTTATAGTTCGTTTTGGAGCATGGCTATCTAAGATTGTTAAGAATTTGGTGTTAAAGTATTGAACTGCTTCATTAAGGGGAAGAGTTTTTTGTGGATTCCAGTCACATGCATTTAGCTCAGAGTGGGGTTAAAATGTTTATTACTGCGTACGGTCCTGACTGAAGGGGTATTTGTAGT
Organism: Protopterus annectens; assembly: GCF_019279795.1. NCBI lineage: Eukaryota > Metazoa > Chordata > Ceratodontiformes > Protopteridae > Protopterus > Protopterus annectens. Next base: position 1,269,271,589 of record NC_056725.1, on the reverse strand, counting down.
GATATTCTTTTGCCTTATGATATAGGTTCAGTTATGGTCACTGATATCATCAGGCAGGGTCCCTGCTAGGTAATTAAGTTGGGGTTTGTTAACCAGGATCCAATCAAGTATACTTTCTTTGTTGTTAGGTTTATTAGTTCTAGTGGGGGTATTTATAGTTTGGGTAAAGCCATGGAGATTAATATGGGAGGCTGGGTTGTTAGAATTAACTGAGTACCAATCAAGGTTAAAGTCTCCAAGTATTATAGTTTCTTGTGGGTGGTTAGTTGAAGCCCAACTAAGAATACTTTCTATGTTTGTGGAGTTATTGCCAGGTGGAAGGTAGGTACAGATAATGTAGATGGCTTTATTAGGGTTAAGTTGTAGCTTAGTTATAAGGAGTTCAGTGTTGGTGTTTTCAGGGGGGTCATAGGGAATTGTGGATATATTAAGTTCGGTTTTAAAAATGAGAGCTACTCCTCCGCCTTTACGATTATTGCGGTCTAATCGTAAGATGTTGTAGCCTGGGGGAATGATTTCAGTATCTTTAGTGTAGGGCTTTAACCAGGTTTCTGTTAAACAGAGAATGTCGAAAGAGTGACATTGCAGAAGAGAGTGAAGTTGAGTAATTTTGTTGTTGACACTTCGAATATTTAGGTGTCCTAAGAGTAAAGTGTTATACTTAGAGATTGGTAGTGGAAGGGGTGAGTTAGAGGTTCTTATGGTGTCTTTGGTAGAGATCTTTGAAGGACCAGGGTTTGGGTGTATATCACCATCTGTCAGGGTAGTGGGCTTATGTACTGAGTGTGGTTTAATGGTTAGATAAAGTTTGTCTTTTTGTTTCCTTGACATGAGATTATTACATTTGGTGTGGAATAGTCTATGATATTTTGCTAGAAGGTAGCAGGAGGTTGATGTAATGTTAGAGTGGCTACAGTTTAGGGTTATGAGTTCAGTGGCAGTTTGCTTGGAAGAGGTTCTAAGGTGGTAATTATATTTTATTTCATAGGAAGTCAAGAGGTAAGGAAGTGTGAGTACTAGAGAGATAATTATCAGGGCTACTAGTTTAGTTAAGATGTTTTTTGTTATAAAGGTGGAAGTAGAAGTGGTAGTAGTTCGAGACATGATGAGAGGAGGATGGAAGAGATTATAGTGGTAAAGGGTGGGGTAGGTATGTTTTATAGGATGAGGAGGCTAGGAGGTAAGTGTTCTAGGATAGGTTTGGGAAAGAGAGGGAAGGGAGATATGTAGAGTGGGGAGGGGTTTGGAAAAAGTTATGAGGGAAGAGTTACAAATGAGGTAGTAGTACCTGATAGGTGTGTTACGAAGGGGGTGTGGACTGTGAGGTATAAGGGTAGGAGTGCATGGGGTGGTGGGATAAGGGGGTAGGGAGAGGAGCGAAGCGGGGCAGAAACAGACAGAGGAGAGGGAGCGTAGGCAATCAGCCCAGCTGAGGAGCAGAGACACAACTTAGTTTGTAAATAGTGAGTATAATGGAAAGTAAGAGTAAGGAGTGAGACAGAAGTGAAATCAGAAGTAACTTGTATAGCAGGGAAAGAGCAAGGAGAAACAGGCTTCACATTAGAATTAAGGGGGTACAGGTAAGAAAAAGAAATGAAATAGAGGCTTTCCTGAGGGGAACAGAGTAAGTTACAAGAACAACGCTAGGAGCTTGGAGTCAGGCAACAACAGGCTATAAGAAAGTAGTCGCTGGGGAAATTATGTATACAGGAAGAAAGATAGAGTCCAGATAAAGTCACTAGGGGTAAAACAAAAGTGAAAAGGGGAAATAGAAGAGCTAATCTCAATAACCTAAGAGGAAGGAAAAGTAGTAGAGAAGGCTGGCAGATAGAAGGGTAGAGTTAGGCAGTGTAAGGAGGAAAGGATCACAGAGCACTACAAAGATGGTAAGGGATAGGAGTGAGAAAGTGAGAATAGGAAAAATATGGGAGGCAATATACCAGTACTGTAAGTTATATTATGGTCTGTGAATACCTGGGGGGGGGGGGCTGCTGCTGGCAGGCTTAGCTGGGAGCAAACAAAAATGCACCGGGTAAATTAGGTCAAAACTACAATCAAATTATGTAGACATACTCTCTTAGAATCTGGAGGAGGTGGGTATGAAGAAGAGTGCAAGGGTCCAGAGTCTTTTAAGGTAGTAGGTATTAAGTACCCTCGTAGAGTAGAGTAGATTTCACAGTCGAGCAAGTAGACACTGGGTGAAGCAGGAGAATTAGCTGGTACAGGAGAAAATGAGGGAGAGAATACAAAAGTGTTAGAAATACATAAATATGCAGTAACTATCAAATAAAGCTATAGCCAAGTACACAAGAACAGAATTCAAATCAACTGTTCCAATATATAGTACTTTACAAACAGTATAAGCCAGGAAAGAAAATAACATTCAGGCAAAATCACAATGCGTAGATACCCAGTTAAAAATTACAACAGTTAAACATATGCATAATAAAACTGTCAACTTTTGAAAAAAAGGCGGTGAATTACATTTAATAAATAATGATGACAATACAATCAAGAAGCATAAACGGGTAGACGGAAGCATAACTGAGTTTTGCTGAAAAACTAGTGATTCATTTAAAGAAAGCATTCAAAGTGAGTAGAAAAATGTAAATGGGTCTCCCTTTGTTTTTTGTCATTCCAGGGGGGCTGTGAATACATCAAAACATTCTTCAATAAATGTCCTGTAATCAAAAGGACAAAGGCTCAGATGCCTTGGTGAATGGTACCTGCCAGATGATGGTACAGCTTTGGGCACCTGCTAGGGCTGCATTATGTCATATAAAGTGTGTGCGTGTGTGTGTGTGTGTGTGTGTGTGTGTGTGTGTGTGTGTGTGTGTGTGTGTGTGTGTGTGTGTGTGTGCTGGCTCTGATTTTGGATCTTATTACTCGTCAGATGAACTCTGGTATTAATTTTGGACTTCATAACTTTTGGAAAATGCTTGGTAATGCAAAACCTGTTACAGCAGAAACTGACTTTCATACATTTAAAAAACTGAAGGAAATAACTGGAGTGGCTTTCATCTGAAGTAGTGACCTATCTGTGGGTGTGGCTGAAATAGGGGTGTATCATGAGTATGGCATGGGTGGGGCTTAAGGGGTGCCAGAGCACTACTTCGCCTAGGGCGCCATTTCAGCTAAGGCTGGCCCTGATTGAGGGATTATTATTCCCACCTTTTATGTTTAATAGCTTTTTTGTTGTGTCTAGTTCCAGCTTTTGTGTTAAATGCATGCACTGTTTGGCAGCCTAATCTTTTATACATCTGTTTCTTGCCATCTCCATTTGAGCCTACATCACATCTTGCAGAACTTTTTCCTGCAATTCTATTAAGTGCTCTCTGGTTTTGCCATATGTTTATAGCTCTCCGAGCTGAGAAAATGCTTTCAGAATACATTTCCTCCAAGCCATTTCTCTTTTTATCAGATTGTCTGCTAGTGATATGAACCAGATACAGGACTGTTTTTATTAGCAAAAAGACCTTAAAATATTCAGTATTCTTTTTCATTTACTTGCTTTCGGCCAAAACTTGTTACTGTATAATGCTAAAGACCTTAACACAATCATTCCCCTATGCAAGAATGAGAAAAAGTACACTAATTTTTCTTTTGTCGTGGTCTTTTGACCAAATTCGTCCTCTTTTTTTTACATTGCAATGCCTACATTTCTTAAAACCAAACCAGGAGAAAGAGAGAAGGGAGAAAGAAAAAATAATACACAGAAGTATTTACATTAGTGTCCCCATTACACTTAAAAATAACTGAAAAAAAAAACTTTACTTTTATAACATGCAGAGAAAAATCATGTACCACTTAAGTAATACTGTTAAGAAAAAAATCTATTTTACTTAATTAACCGTCTCCATCCTCTTACCCTGTCCTGAGTATTTTTCAGAACATTAATGACACGAAGTTGGGCATATGTTTTTATGACACGAAGTTGGGCATATGTTTTTAGAGTCCCCTACAAGTCCAATACTTCCAGATTGTTTTATTCTATTCCTGTTCATCTCCATCTCCCTGTCTCTGCTTCATCTCTAGTGCACTCTCGATTCTTCTAGTCAACTTCTGTGTTTTTTCCCCCTCTCTCAATCATTTTCTGTTGAAACCTTGGGGAAGGTTTCACTGGCATGGTCTCTCTGTGGTCTTTATTGCCAGGAGAAAAAGAAGCAGAATCCCCTTCTGTTTCACAGATCACTTTTTGTTGGATGGTATTTCTTCCTTAGCATGTACTTCATCAAAAAATGTTTTTGTTTCGTCAGGGAAAACTACTTTGAGGATAGCTGGGTACAGCAATTTGAATCTCACGCTTGCTTCTTGGCATTCCCTATATAATGGAATAAATTTATTCCTCTTCTGCCTGGTGTGCAATGCGGAGTCATTCTCCATAAACCCTTTGCTATCTCCCACTTTTAGTACTTTGTCCTTCTGCCACAGATTTGTCAGAATCAACTCCTTCTGTTGGTAAGATTGCATTTTTACTACTAAAGGTCTAGGTTGTTTTCTCATAAGCCATGTTTGGAGCGTACGCACAATGTGCACTTTGCTAATCATTCCTGTTGTGGAATACCAGTCCAGTTGCTTATTTGAACTTTCATAAAATTAATGGTCTGCTCCTTTCAGCTTCTCTGGTACAGCAGAAATTCTTAGGTTTTCCCTACTTGCTCTGTCTTCTAATTCTAGTATATTTTATACCATCTCTTGTGCAGATTCCTGTTCAGCTAGCCTTTTCTGTATCTCAGCCTCTGAGTTTTGCAATTCTGTCACCTTATCTGAATATCTGTTCAAAGCTTCTTCCATTTTCGAGCTTTTTATTGTTTGTGTAGATGTACTCTGTTTTGTTTATTTTAACCAGGTGTGTGTGCAGCTGCTTTATACTTTTTCTCTGTTATGAGAAGTCATGTCCGGAACTTGCACTGCTGCTTTCTAAACAACTGCAGTACTTTTTCCTCAATTTTTGCAGCTGATTTTCCTCTGGGTCCTTTATATTTCTTTTTTCCTGACATCTAGGCAGAGCACTTACTAGTCAGTTACTGAAATTTACCCAGAAATCTAGGTCTACTGTCCTTCTTGGAGTTTCTTTTTTTCGGACTGGGAGAGCCAGAATTAAGCTGTTACTCAATCTTAACACTTTGTCCTGAATACTTGAGCAAAGACATTGAGAGGTATTTTTCTCCATCCCTTTTAAGAATTTGTGGCTTTCTGGTAAATTGTTGATTGCAGTCATTAAGTAATGGCAGGCATGAGTTTCAGACTTTGTATCCTTCAGAAAATATTTGCTAGTACAACTTTATTTTTAATTTTTTATTCTAGTAACTTTCTAGGTATACAAGAAGAAGTTTTTAAATCTGTTCATGATTATTGGGTCTCTGTCTGATTTGAGCTAAGAAGTTGAGAAGGTTGGGATTTGCAATGGTTTCCACTATATGGTTTTGACCACAGCAAGCTTTAATATCTTACTGGCCCATTATTTATGAATGTATTCACTCTGTTACTCTCAAGCAGGTATCTGAAGTCCACAGTCATTCAAGTGGCTGCAATTGATGGTTTTGTTTGTGTGTACAAATACTTGGTTCCTGCAACCCGCTGTAGTTGTGCTGTAAAGGACTCGCCTTATAAGCTGTGTTCTTTAGGTACAATCCTTGGTTTCCCTGATTTACTGACTGTTGACAATATATGCAAGATTTGGTTTTGACTAAACTGGACAGTGTGAAATCATCATAAGTTTTAATATATTAATTTAACTTTGAATTAATTTTTAATTAAGCTTGTGTGTCGTCGTCTCCCCCCATGGACACAGGTGTACAATTCACTGTTTTGGACTGCAACACTCTGTATGATATTTAGTGCAGATGAGTAAGGCAGTGAGTTGCTTTTGTAGTGCATAGTTTGATTCCCTCAGCCTTCATTTGTCTCCTGTGGACACTGAACAAGTCACTTCACCAGACGGTCCTCCTAGGTTGCTTCTGAAAAGGGACATTTGAATCAAGTGGGCCATCCCAAGCTGGTAACAAACACATTGCAGTTTTCGCTTGAATCCCTGCACCCTTCATATAGACTCCAGTTAGTGCTTTACTGTATGCTACTTGACCTGAGTCCCAGAAAATGTCTAATAGTTTAATGGCTTACCAGAAGCATTTTCAATAAATGTGAGTTTCAAGGGAAGAGTTTGCTGGTGCTCATGCTAAGTCTGCTTTCAGTGTGAGACTACTGTTTTGTTTAGCAAATGACTGTTTTTATTGTAAATCTTGAAGTAAGTTTTAAATTAAATACAAATCTCTGTGATCATTGTAAAAGTAAAAACAGAAATAGTATGAGCGCTGATAGGTTTAAATGTTGTTTTATGGTAATTGAGGAGAAGGCCAAGTAATGGAATATTGGTATGGCTATGGGGGTGCAGTCTATTACCCCTGCCTAGGAACTAATTTGACCACAATCCTTTTCTGCCTGTACATGCTTTTATATCTTGTGTTCTATTAAGGCAGTGTGTTCATGAGGAGAAATCCATCCTTTGTGTCAAAGGTTGTAACCAAGACTGATTTGAATCAAGCCATTAATCTTGGTATTCTTTGTAAATCATACTAATGAGGGATAATACCTGATGCTTTGCAGGGATGTTTGTAGGCAACGAAGATTTTATGTACTCAGAGCTACCTGTCTCAAACTGATTTGCATCAGATTCTGCAATGCTGAACAGGTTGGGGTATTAATATAGCGTATAACTCATTTAGTCAGGTCCGTTGCTGTCTTTCAGACTTTCTTTAAGATTGCATCATTAGATGATCTTTGTGCAGTGGCTATGTGGAGATAACTGAATACTTTTTCAAGACACTACATAAGCTGAGTGTGTTCTCGAGATCAAGGTCATTCTTTGGTGTCACCATTATTCAGAGCATTCTTTGAGGATCTACCTAAAAGGATAGTTTTGGGATTCCATCCTGAATGTGGTGATACTGGAACTCCTGTCTTATTTATGAAAGTTACGTAGTTAACGACCAGTTTGGATTACTAGCTCCATCATTGCCATTGTCATCATCTGTTCTCAGCCCATTCATAACCGTATGGTTTGGATCTCGGTCTAATCATGACAAAAATAGGTTACATCGAATAGTCAGGTCTGCCCAAAATATCATTGGTGCTAGTTTGCCCTCATTACAGGACTTGTACTATTCCAGAGTCATGAAAAGGGCAGGGAAGATCATCACTGGCCCATCACATCCAGGCTGCCATCTTTTTGAACGATTAACCATCTGCCAGGCATTATAGATTAATATGCACCAAAGCAAGGAGATATAAGGACAGTTTTTTCCACAGGCCGTAAAGTTCATAAACTGTTAACTCAGCTTATTAGGCTGGGGTATTCTTTATGCAGTATTGTTTACATGTTTCTTTCAGAATTTATTTCAGCAATTTTTGCAATGAGTTGCACTTTTCCTTGTATATATGTGTATATTTTTTGTCTTGTTCTTAATAGTTGCATGTATGTAGTTTTTGTTCTTAATAGTTGTACTTGGAGAGTCACTGAAATCAGAATCAAATTCCTTGTTATGTGTGCATACTTGGCCAATAAATGTGATTCTGATCATTATCACCATTCGTACTCCACCTCCACAGAGATTTAGCTGTCTCTTTCCATCTTTTTTCCAAATGCATACACTGCTTTCTTTTATATATATGGATAACTTTGTATTCCCTTCTTAATAAAGTTGACCATGTTATGCCTTTATTGCTGCCTTCTGTCTTAACTTGCTTTATTTGATTATATTTTCTGGCTATCCTAGTTTCCTTCTGACTTTTGCTGTCATCTTTTATAAAAATGGTAATTATTTTTCCATTTTCTTTTTGAGTCGCACATTTGTAAATCACAAATTAAAAGCAGCTTGGGGATTAATTTATTGAACATTTCAGAGATTACGGACCTTGAATAGTTAAGATAACCCAGCAAACAAACTGTCTTCTGCCAGTTTAAGCTTTGATTAGGAATGTAAACTTGTGCAGTGCTGTGCGTGTGTGCGTGAGTGTGCGTGCATGTATGCAGTCCATCTGATATGTCTTTATTTCCCATAAAAACCAGGTGTAGTTATTTTCTGTAAAGCATTTTTTTTTCTTTGCCTCTGGAGAAATAATGTCCAGATCACATTATTCTATTGATATTGTGCTGTCTCAGAACATGTTCAATATGTACAATGAAATGATTAAGAACTATGCAGTAAAAAAAAAAAATGGTCATTTGTACCTAAACTCCAGCTAATGAGCAAACTAAGGGATGGGCAAATAATATATTAAGGTAGCTACTGTTATAATACATTTGCCACATAGTCAATGGTGATAGTGAATTAAACAAAACCAGCACGTTTTACCTTGGAAGTTAAATTTAATTAAGCGTGAGTACTTCTGGAATATTTTGCTTTCTTTTGTTTTGCTCTGTCAATTGACATTTGTTCTAGTGCTGTGTTGATGTGCTGAAAACGGAGTCTTATTTCTGCACCTCCTAGTGTATATACCAAGTGCAAAGTCTCTGAACTTTAGGGGATAAGAGTTTTCCTTATTGTATGGTTGAATGACCTCAAAGTTAATGCATATAGGGCTGTAGGGAGTACAAAACTCCTCATTTCCTACTGGAGCACTTGTTATCATTGAAGTCAGCAGTATGGGTAGCGGTCTGTGTGATTTAAAGGACCACTATGGGCAAACAATGAAAAAACATATATTTTTTTATCTTGCCATGATTTACTGCACCTCCTAAAGCTGCCTGCAGTAAAATAAGTACCCATTCCTAATTTTATTTTTTTGTTTTACCCATCTGCCCTCTTGGGGGCAGACATTGTGATTCCTTTGTAAAGCTAAATCTGTCTCAATGCACAGTGTGAGAACAAATAGCCCTACCATTTGTTGTCAGACTAGACTTCCATTCACTTAGAATGGACCACCTGAAAAAAAATGCCAAGTTTGAGAGTCTGCAGCTCATGTGTCACTGACTGGTATGTGCTGAGTTTCACAAATGTTGTTCCTATTGATGTACTACACATTCTCTGAAAGAAACTTGCAAAACTGTCAACAAATTACTGAGATAAAAAAGACTTTTCACAAGTAGCAGTTTTGCAAGTTTCAATTCCTGGCCAAGTTGCTCCTCCCATCTCCCCTCCTTCAGTGGGCTACAGTCTCACATTTCCAGCTTGGGTAGATTCAACTATTTTGTCAGCTTTGCATGACAATAGACATCAAAAAAATCACAGCCTGGTGTGCCACTAAAACTGTTCCCTTATGTGTCTCTTCACTTCTGAATAGCATTTTCCCAGGAATAAAAAAAAAAAAAAAAAAAAAGCACACACATCAGTCCTGAGTTTGGGCCAATCTATCCATTTCTTAATGTGCACAGTAAAACATTCAGTATATAACCATGTCAGCAGCTAGAATGCATTATCTTTACATAGTTATTCTCTTATAACATAACCTGAACTTATGGTATTCAATGCCAAGATTTACAACAGTTCTCAGTTTCTTAACTATCACCTCCCAAGGCTCAGATGTGACCTAGTACTTTGTCAGTGTACTGTAAATACACAGATTAATACAAATATTTGTGCACATATGACACATACAATAATACACATATACCATCATTAAAACAAGATAAATGCAAAATAAATCATATCAATATAGTTATGATTTCTAGTTTATGACCCTGTTTGTCTATGGAAACTTTTCTGAATTTATGTTCAAGCAATTCTATATTTGTTGTATAATATCTTGTTTAATTGTTTCTCAATATTCTAACCACTGTATGCTGCATCAGTTGTAAAACTCTGATTGTACTCCTTTTATATTTTCTATGCTCTTTGTGCAAAATAGCTATGATTGTATAATTTTATTTTTATTATTTTTTATAATTGTTTACTATGTATCTGGAGCTTTTCTCCCTGAGCCTCTGCTGAAAACGGTCACCTGTGTCCAGATGGACTAACCTGGTAAACAAATGGAAAATAAATAAAAAATAAAATATACTAAGAAAATCAATCAATATGCCAAGAAAAATCCAAAACTTAAGAAAAAAACACAGAAGGAAGGAGCATGTTTCCTTGATGCTGTCATGAAAATCCCACTCACTTATTCAGATATTATGGGCAAACATATAATTAGGCACACTGATGTCCCACTCACCAGGCTAAACAAGGAGAAGATTACTGTCCGCTGCCTGTCAGGTGCCAGGATCCGCCACATAACGCACTCAGGTCACGCCACAGCAAGTACAAATATGACTCTGTCATTGTCTTTGTTGGTGTGAATGATCTGAGACGTACCTCCCTGGACTACATGAAAAGAGACATGGAAGAGCTCTCTGATCTTGTAGCGCAGGTAGGTATGACCCTAGCCCTGAGAAGCATTCTAACATCACCCAGAATGATACCGCAGTAAAAGGACAAAATGATTGACTTCAATTGGCTAAGCTTCTGGTGTCATTGTAAGGGGATCCAGTATCTGTCTTCCTGGGGCGACATGGTCGACAGACCACAATGCTTTGCCAGAGATGGCCTGCACCTGCTGCTCCTGGGATTCTGGATACTGGCTAAGGCTCTTGCCACCCCTGTAGTGCCTTTTGTAGACAAGGTTCAAATGACAAATTCACCTCCGTAACAGGAATAGGCAAGCAAAAACTGAGGGTAATGCTACTCAATGCTAGAAGTCTAAATCTCAAAATGCACTAACTCGATGCATTCCTTAAAATGGAGAACATCTATATTTGTGCAGTGACTGAGACCTGGTTCAAGGCTGCAGAGAGCACCCCTGCACTACCAGGCTATAACTCATACCACACTTTTCGGCCACGTAACCTGGAGCAGAACACCAAAGGCGGAGGTGTGTCCATACTCATTAAGGATATCCAAACCTCCAGGTTAGTTGCTCAGCATAATGCATCAGAGGTTATCAAAGTGCAACTAACTCTGGGCAAAACTACAATCCAAATTGTAGTTTGCTACAGATCCCCCACCATGCTCCAGGATTACCACTCCTCTTTTCTTGATATACTGGAAAATATTAGGGTTCAGCCAAATACCCTAATAATGGACGATTTCAACTACCCCACCATTAACTGGGAAAACTACTTGTGTACCAACTCCTTTGCTTAACACTTTCTGAAATTCATAAATTCCAATGCCCTGGATCAACTTATCCACACCCCCACCAAGGGCAACAATATCCTAGACCTAGTCATTACCAACATGAGTGACCGGTGTTCCACACCTGAAGTCAACTCCTCGTTTGTCACATCCGACCATAAGCTAATCACCCTAGATATCCACATCCCACCCTCACCCCTCATTAAGGAAACCACAGTAAAAAAATTTATCCAATGCCAACTTCATGCTTCTTAAGACAGAAGTGGCGAACTTCATGACACCCATGGAGATGGACAGTACAGTTATGACTGCTGAATCCTACACAAATGCACTCTACAAGCACTTACACGAGGGTATGGATTGTGCTATCCCAAACAGAATCAAGAAGCTATCCTCCAAAAAAAGGAAGCCAATCTGGTGGTCCCCTACCATAAACTGTACAACAGAAGGAAGAAACTGTTGCAAAACTCCCACGAGTGGTGGAGTTCCCTGGTCAGCCTCAGTAACAAGCTGAGATCCTTTATAAGAGCCTCCAAAGCTAGCTAGGAAAACAAAACCGCCACTGATTCTAAGGACAACCACAGAGCATTCTATAGCTATGTCAAGAATCTCAATGGCAACACCCAGATCTGCTCTGAGTTACAGCACAACTGAACAAAAATTACAGAACCAACTGATATTGCCAACATCCTGGCAGATAGGTTTAGTGCTACCTTTACCCCCTCTCACCCTCTAAAGGGCCCATATCTGTACAGGAAGAATACAAAGTCACTGTAATCACAGGTAAAAGCTGCATTCTCTAAAGCCAAAAACACAGCATCCATGGGACTGGACAACATTCCATGCTGCGTTTTACACGAACTTCAGAATGAACTGGCCCCTCACCTAAGCACCATGTTCAATCATAGCCTCACATCAGGCTTTGTGCCCACTGAATGGCACACAGCAACAGTTATCCCACTTCACAAAGGGGGAGCAAACACTAATCCCGGGAAGCAAACACTGATCCTGGGAACCATCTCCCTATTAGCCTGATGAGCCTGGTCTGCAAGGTCATGGAACGTATCATCATGGAACTCGTAAACAAAGACATTGGTAACCTCCAAACTCTGGACCCCACCCAGTTCAGGTTTGTGAAAGGCAGATCATGCCTCCTGAACCTAATAGTTTTTTTTGAGGCAGTCACCAAAGCCGTAGATGAGGGTAAGGTGGTTCACACAGCCTATCTTGACCTCGTCAAGGCTTTTGACACCATCCCCCCATTCTGGAATTATAGCTAAACTCACTAAACTAGGTATAAAGCCCTACGTCACAAGATGGGCTGCCAACTGGCTCACTGACAGAACCCACACTGTAAAAGTTGCTGACTCCAAATCTGACTTCAAAGCAGTGACAAGTGGAGTACCACAAGGTTCAGTCCTGGGACCTCTCTTGTTAGCCTGTACTTCAAAGAAGTAGATACCAAACACAGAAGGCCTCTAGCTAACGATGTACGCAGATTACTACAAACTAGGAGCCAAAGTAGAGTCCCCAAATGATGTGGACATCCTACAGAAGGGCCTCACTGAGACAGATGCCTGGTGTCAGAGCTATGGCCTCAAGCTCAATGCCAAAAAGTGCATTGTCATCCCCTTTGGTAAAAACTCTGTACCCATGAACTACCACATAGGCAGCAGTCTACTTAACACCGAATGTGTGATGAGACCTTGGGACCCAGGTGGACAGTAGTCTGCTTTGATAATCAGATCGCCACAGTAGTCAGGAAGTCATTCTACGTGGCAAATCACAAAAGGGTTCTCATCCAGGAAAAAAGAGGTCATTGTCCCCCTCTACTCGACATTCATTAGCCTCATTAAAGAGTACAAAGCCCCTTTTGAAATGTACCTCACAAGACATCTGCAGCAGCTGGAAAGGCCACAGAAGTACCTCTCAAAGAGGATTACTGGCCTCAAACAGATGCCCTACACTGACCATCTTAAAAAATTCCAGCTTTACTCGGTAGCATATCGCCTACTCAGAGGTGATTTCTGGCTAACATATAAAACTGTCAAACCCAGAGATGTTGGACATGCTACACCTAAAAAAATCCCAGTGCCTCCGAGATGCATGCTCTAGTGACCTAAACCTTGTCACCACAATAAACAGGACATGCTGGAAGGATAGATTCCTGTCCCAGAGACTTCCCATACTGTGGAACAAGCTACCCATCTATGTCAAGTAAATTTCGTCATTAGCAGTCTTCAAGAAAAATCTTTGAGTGGATGAGAAATAGGAAATATGACCTGGGAATCACTTCTGTGGCTCTGCTCGACAGTGGCACAGGAAAATAACTTTCTTGGGTGGCATAAGCCAGGGAACCTTGTTGGCTAGGCTTACTTCAGCCCTTGGGCTGATAGCCTAGTACCTACCTATGAACCTATTATTAGACTAAATACAATATTATGTAGCATTAAAATGCGATGACATAAGGGTGACAGTTCATTATTTACTCAAAGCAAATGTCCGAGTGGTAAAGTTCAAAGTGGATAAAGAGGAGGAGGGGAAGAGAAGAAAGAGTGAGAAAGTATTTGTTAGAAGTAATAATTAGGGTAGATATGGGAGGCAGGAGAAAAAATGAGTAAAAGCAACATTACAAGTAAGAGAAACAAAACCAAGGAAAAGAAGAAATAACATGGACAACAAGATTTGCAGCTGCAGACTGTCAAGTGGATTGATAGCAGGTGTCATAAAACTGGGTTTGGAGAAATGTTTGGTGACTTTGAACAAACAGATTTGTCCACATTAACCATGTATCATTGTGTGTGTGTATATGTATATATGTGTGTGTGTGTGTGTGTATATGTATGTGTGTGGTATAAAAGAACTATAAAGCAAATCTGCACTGATACCTGCGTGCTGCCCTGCTGAGGGGGACACTTGTGCAAGTGCAATGGACTGGCTCCAGTAGGAAGGGATGGCCGCATACCTCTCAACATCATAGAACAAGAAATCTGGACAAGGCCATAAATAATAGGGGACAAAGGCCCATAATTTGGGATAATTTATAAATATTGCACTTACAAACTTAGAAAATTGATAAGAAAATTCACCAGCGCAAAACCTGTTTAAGGATATGAAGTCTGAAAATCAAATGCCTGTCAATTTTCTGACTTCATTGTTCAATGATTTGCCAGTGATTTGACAGAACTGCAATTTTATGAATCTGTACTGTTGAGACATAGTCTTGAACCAACACCCATCAATCATTTTCATTTGTGTGCCAAAGCCATTACAGCAGTGTTTTGCAGAGAGGTGAGAAAAGCCTTAAATTTGACTGGTATGTTTATTTTATTTTACATTTGTTGACTGGGAGAGTCCAACTGGATTGCAAGCCCATTTCCAGTGGAGGCCTGGGGAGAAAAGCTCCAAGAGAACAATTTTTTTTTTACAAAACATAGTTTTAAGGACAGATATTTTGACATACAATTTCCATAGAAGAGACTTTGACATACATGTTAACTAACAGATTGGATACATTCGTTCTCATATATAATACATTTTAGAAGATATTCCTAAATTTAGGATTCCTGTGATAGATTTACTATCAGAGTAAAAGCAGAGACGTAGAATAAGGCTCTGAGAGAGCAGATGATGATCGCTATAGTTGAGAAAGATAACAAATTGATTCACTATATGTCTGCCTGGTTTTAGTTGAGAAGGATACCAAATTGATTTACAATATGTCTTCTCCTGGTTTTAGTTGCTTATGGACAGCTCAACATTGCTGGGGTAGTTTTCCCTAACTCCTGGAGAGATGGGATGAGCAGTAGATTAACAGTCCTAAGTGGGTATAGTACTATGATTGGTTGGCTTAGCAGAGTTACTTAAGTTTGGTGAAGTGTTCTAAAGAGATATTAGCCAGGGGGGATACAGGAGCACAGTTGATTATTCAAAAAGTGAGTTTAACAAGTTTCTTGAACTGTGATGGGGATTTGTTGTCAGTTATGTGGGCAGGAAGGGAATTCCAGGTTTTGCTATACGGTGGCTGTAGACAGACTTATCAGCTTCATTGTTATATTTGGTTACTGTGAGGAGGTTTTGTGTGCTAGACCTCAAGGGCCTGGTGGTTGTATAGGGTTGCAAAAGATTTTGTAGGGCTGGGGTGTTTTCAGAGTTATGTATTACTTTGTGGGCTAGTGATAGTTGATTGAGTTGAAGTAGTAGTGGTAGTTCTAGCCAATTGAGTTTTGTTAGGCATTCGCAGTGATGTGTTCTGATGGGAGAGGTTGTAGCGAATCTAGCTATCTTATTATAACAACTATCAGGTTTGTTTAGGTCAGATTTGTGGAGATTTGTAAGCACGGGGGAGGCATAAAGTAGGGTGGATAGTAGATGAGTCCTCGCTATTGTAGTTTTGGAGTGGTCAGTGAGGAATTTTTTTATTGCGATACAGTAGGCCAAGTTTTTTATGTACCTTTTTATGGTTATAGAAATATGTAGGTAAAATCTAAGATGATTATCTGTTTCAACCCCTAACAGTTTGGTGTGATTTGTGGGGGTGATTGCGGTCTTGTTAAAGGAGGAGATGAAGAAAGAATCAGTGGGAGGTGTGGCTCTGTGGGAGCTAAAGAGTACTAGCTTTGTTTTACTTGGGTTCAGAATGAGCCTTTGGTTTGGTTTGTAATCAAAGTTTCTGCTAGGGAAAAGCATTCTTGAGTTAGGGAGTGAAGGATGTCCATTGATTTGGCTGCACATATTATGGTGGTATCATCTGCATATTGCACTGTTGAGGCTTTAGGAATACTGTTTGGGAGCTGATTGGTGAAGAAGGTAAAAAGAAGTGGCCCCAGGATGGAGCCTTGGGGTACTCCTAGGGAGACCGGTAGGGAGGGCGAGAGTTGGTTTTTCCACATAACAGCTTGTTTCCTTCCCTCTAGGTAGTTTTTGAACCAGGAGATGGCAGGGGTGGTAAGGTTTAGAGTTGCTAGTGAAAGAAGGTGTTTATTGTGGTTAACCATATTGAATGCTTTGGACAAGTCAAGGAAGGTGGCAGATACAAGGAGTCCATTGTTTCTGTGAGTATTGACAATGTTGGTGAATTCTCTTAGTGTGGTGGAGGTGCTATGGAAGGGTCTAAAGCCATGTTGCTGTGTTGCTTCTAGATTATTTTCTAGGGGATATTTCATTAGTTGCTTGTGTATTACCCTTTCTAAAATTTTAGATAAAGGGGGTAGTATGGCTATAGGGCGGTCGTTACTGAGTTCCAGGGAAGTTTCCCCTTTATGTAGAGGGATGATACGTGATATTTTCCATAGCTTGGGTACTATACACTCCGAGATGGACCTGTTAATTAGGATGGAGACAGAATATGATATGGCTTCTGCAGCCAGGTGGAGGTATTCAGCGGGTAATTTACCTGCAGCTAGAGACGTTGGTTTGAGCTTGCGGAGTAGTTTTTCAATGGATTTGGTTGGTTTTGGGTGGAAGCTTAACTTGAGGCAATTGTTAGTTGGGGGGTGTGGGGTGGATTTGCAGGGATGGGGATGTTGTCATAGGGTTTGTTGTTTGCATGCGTCTGGATGTTTTTGCAAGGGTCTGGATGGTTTCCGTAAAGTATTAATTAAATTGTGTGGGGATGTCTTCTTGGTTATCATCTATTTTTGGGGTTGGGGTAGTTGTTTTACCTGGTTGTAGAATAAAGTTAATTGCTGCCCAGAATTTTTGTGGGTTGTTCCTGTGCTTACCCTGTAACTTTTGGTAGCAAGATGTTTTGTCTGTTTTGGTGAGTTTTTTGGCTTGGTTATGTAGTTCAACATATATTTGTTCAATTGGGATTTACTGTTTAGGTAGCTGGTCCAGGCCTTTTTTTTTTTTTTGAGGAGGGATTTTGTGTCTGGGGCTAACCAGGAGGCATATTTAGTTTTAATTATTGTTCTGGAGGGGGCGTGATGATTAAAGGTGTTTAAGAAGGTAGTATTGAAATATAGTACAGCTTCATCATGAGGTAGGTTTTTTAGGGGGGGGTCCAGTTGCATATTTTTAGGTCGTTTGTAAAGTTGAAGCAGTTAGTATTTTTTGTTTCTAATTAGGCATGTAGATATTTGGGTCAGTTGTGGTGATTTTGATCTGAATAAGAATGTGGCTTGGTAACTACTTGGTGTCTGGTAGACACCCTGCTAGGGATATCAGTGATGGGTGGGATACGAGTATCCAAGCTAGAGTGGATTGATGTTTGGTTCTCTTGTCTGTTCTTGTGGGGGGAAGTGATGAGTTGGGTTAGGCCATGTAGGTTAATATGGGAGAGTGGCTTATGACTGGAACAATTTTGCCAGTCAGTATTAAGGTCTCCTAATACTATGCTTTCCTGAGGGAGGGAGTTAGATATCCATTCTAGGAGTTTTTCTGTAATGGGGATATTATTGCCTGGAGGGATGTAGCACCCTATGATGTTGATGCGTTTATTATCATTAAGTTTTAGTTTTGTTAGTGTGTGTTCAACTTTATGAGGTCTAGAGTTATGTTTACTTTCTCAAGGATGATGTGAGATTTAAACACTATAGCAACACCCCCCCCCTTTTTGACCTATTCTATCACTACGAATTATATTGTAACCTGGTGGAGTGAATTCATTGTTGTGGTTGCCTGGTTTAAGCCAAGTCTCTGTTAGTATGACTATCTCAGGCTGATAAAAGGAGAGTAGCGCATGGAGGTCGTGGACGTTTAGTATACTTAACATTTACATTTAAAATGAGGAGCGTGGATTTGTCTCTGTGGAGTAGGGTATCATTCAGGTTGAGGGTTGGGCTCCTAGATTTTCTGGGCCTGGGTTTGGGTTCTGAGGTAGAAATAGAGTTTGAGTAGTTTGTTTAGGGTCTTAAAGTTCTTTATAGTTGTTTGAGACTGGTAGTGTGATGGCTGTGATGTGTGTGCATAGTGGTGAATAAAGAAGGTTTGGTAGTGATGTGGGACTAGTTGCGTAAAAGGGTGTGTTGTAATAATGTCAGTGGAAATAGTTTTTCTTGGTATATGGATAAAATTAATTTGTGTTTGGTGGTTGGTGATAGAAGTTAGCAGTGGGAGTGTGGATACACCTAGGAGCAATAGTAAGAGGTGTATGTATGTGGGTTTGGGTAGTTTGGGCATGGTTTGGTTTGGTCATGAGTGAGAGATCTGCTAGGGATGGGGTGGGTGTGGTGGATGATGAGAGGTGCTGTTTGTGATTGTAAGGTAGTTAGATGGAAGACTGTGCTTTACAGGATGTGGAATAGTGGAAGAGAAGGGAAATGGGTACAGGGGTGGGGCAGATTCAGTGATTGGTGGTTAGCATGATGGGAGTGGCTAAGTTCAGTTGAAATGTAGCACTAGTGGGGGCAGGTGGGAATAGGAAGCAGGGAGGGGAGATAACACTACCTCCGATTATATCAATGGGTTTACCTGTTTCTTTTCTTTTTACACCAAATGTATCATTCCACTTGTTTCTGTTTACACCAAATGTGTCTGTTTGGCTGTATTGTACTAGTTTAATTTGCTTATACTGATGCAGTCACACTGAAAAAGGTCTGGGGAAGCTTCCTCACCACAAGCAGGCCAAACGATAACTTTCAAAAGGGCGCCACTCAAGGAGACCCACTAATATAGACTAGTTAATGTGCATGGGGGAGGAGGGAGTTAGAGGAGGGAGATACAAAATGGGGGAAGGTATAACCAGAAAAAGCAGGTAGAGATCTGGCCCGCCCCCTCGCAGAAGACTGCAAAGAAAAGTAATCCGCATAAGAAGTGGAAGCCTTGGAGATGTAATATAAGTGTAAGCAAGGAAGAGGTCGAAGCAGGAAATTAGGAGTGTAAGCAGTTAGTTGCAGAAACACTACTTTAAGGTCTTGGTGTGCAAGTAATACAAAGGAAGGTAAATCTATCTGGGGGACAAAATACACAAAGGAAATGGTACTTTCCTTCAGTGTGGAGGCAGATCTATTTGGGACAAGATACAGCAAGTGTATTAAGTTATGCCACCCAGTGGCAATAGACAAAGCTAAAGTTGCCTGGGGGGGGGGGGGCCTTGCGGGTGTGCATGCCGGCCAAAACAATGTTTAAAAAAAACTAGTAAAAGTAACAAATGTGCTGTAAAAGGAAATGTAAATAATCAGTCACAATGTTTAAAACATAACTGTTAAGGACCACATCTGCTAATAACAAGAACTGTAAATATCCAGTCACCTATGCAGACTTGTCTGGTAGGTATCCTTATTAAAAAGTGTTATTCTTGGCTTGCAATAACTGTAGGGAGAAACTAGACCGTAGCAGTGGTTTTATCTGGCAATGTTGCAGTTGCAGGGGGCTGGGGACCCGAGCTGCGATGATGCAGGTAGACCAAGTGTGCTATGCAGACTTGTCTGGTAGGTATCCTTATTTAAAAGTATTATTCTTGGTTTATCTGGCAATGTTGCAGTTGCTGGGGGCGCTGCGCGATGATGCAGGTAGACCCGAGCTGCGATGATGCAGGTAGACCAAGTGCGCTATGCAGACTTATCTGGTAGGTATCCTTATTAAAAAGTGTTATTCTTGGCTTGTAATAACTGAAGGGAGAAACCGTAGCAGTTGTGTGGGAGTGGGTTGCTGTGTTTGTGGAAGGTGGAGGTGTGCCTTTGTAAGTGTGGTGTGAATGTTATGCATTATGAAATGGAGAGAGTGAGTAAAATTTTGCTCAGTGAAGTCCCTAGCAATTTCATCACTGCTTGTCAGACATATACATTCCCTTGTGTTTGTCAGTACTATGTTTGAGTGCATTGTTTTGCAGTGTGGTATCACTGCTACAGCTGCTGGTACTCTTTCAATACAAGTATATGCTTCTCCAGGAGTCTGTTGCGGAGAGGATGAGAAACACACTACAAGTATACACCTAAGACAAACTACATAAAGCAATAGTAAGAAAGTATTAGATCATAACATTGGCTTGGGAGGTCATTGTTAAGAAACTGAGAACTGTTGTAAAATTTATCATTAAATACAATAAGTTCAGGTTATACTACAAGAGAATAACTATGTAAAGATAACCATGTCAGCAGTCAAAATGCATTACAAGTTGAATATTTTACTGTGCACATTTTAAAAAATGGATGGACTAGCCTAAACTCTGGACTGACGAGTTTGTTTTTTTTTTTAATTCTTGGGAAATGCTATTTAGAAGTGAAGAGACATACAAGGGAACAGTTTTAGTGGCACACCAGGCTATTTTTTATGTCTATTGTCATGCAAAGCTGACTAAATAGTTGAATGTAGCAAAGTTGGAAATGTGATACTGTAGCCCACTGAAGGAGGGGAGATGGGAGGAGTAACCTGGACAAAAACTGAAACTTGCAAAACTGCTCCTTGTGAAAAGTCTTTTTTTTATCTCCATAATTTGTTGACACTTTTGCAGGTTTCTTTCAGTGAATGTGTAGTACATCAGTAGGAACAACATTTGTAAAACTCTACACATATCAGTCAATGACACATGAGCTGCAGACTCTCAAACTTGGCAGTTTTTTTCAGGAGTTCCATTCTAAGTGAATGGAAGTCTAGTCTGACAACAAATGGTAGGGCTATTTGTCCTCACAGTCTGCATTATGGACAGATTTAGCTTTCTAAAGGAATCCCATGTCTGCCCCCATGAGGGCAGACCAGAGTAAAAACAAAATAAAAATTAGGAATGAGTACTTATTTTGCTGAAGGCAGCTTTGGGAGATGTAGTAAATCATGGCAAGATAAAAAAATATATGTTTTCTTCATCATTTGCCCGTAGTAGTCCTTTAAGTAGTAAGGGATATGCAATAACTAATAATGCAGCAAACTCATTGAAAACAAAAATCTTTTTAAACATTTTTTGTTGTATACGAATGTATTTACCCTGCAGATGCTTACAATTTAATGGTTTCTGTACGAAATGCAGAGATACCTTGTATCAGTGTTTGTTATGCATGTTAAATGCGGATTTTGAAATGGTTGCTGCATAAGTGAAACAAACAAACATTGTCATATTTACTTGAATTCAAGTTTTTCACTTTTTTATTTGAAACCATTGAGTTAGTGATACGTTCAGATCTTGAAAAGTCAAACAGTGGGGAGGTAAACAGTGTGATGTCTTGTAATGGCTATGGTAGAAAAATGGGTGCCACAGTGCTGCAGCAGTTAACGTTGTCTCCTCAAAGCAAGAAGGTGTGGATTCTCTGTGGAGTCTGCATGTCCTCCCTGCTTTATTGTGGGTTTCCTCCCGGTACTCTGGTTTCCTCCCACATTCCAAAGACGTGTGGCGTTTCTTCCCAGACCTCCACTGAAAATAGGCTCTGTCCTAGTTTCTTTCCCAGTCAACAAATGTTAGCCAAATCATATAGAACTTATTTATCTACTGAGTGGACCTTGTTAACTGACTTTTTTTCATGGGGATAAAATATAGTTTAGTCAGTCAGATTTTGCATTTTAAGAGCTACATGTAGAAGTGGCATTTAATTAAAAATATTTTAACATTTAATGATTTTATAATTTTGTCTGTAGTAGTACATGGTGCCATTAGTGGTCTAGTCTGACTTGCTGAATTCTGTTTTCATTTCAGAACTGAGTGCTCTCATTGAGTAACTGAAATAAAGCTGAATTAGAAAATATGGCTTATCGACTTTCAAAAGAAGAGCTTGATGAGCAGTTTGAACAGTTCCTGAAAGAGGTAATGCACATTTACTGCCTTGGTGTATCCTTTTGAGTTATTATTAATTGTTTTGTATGGTTGGCCTCCATAAATGCTGTCCCATAATTTCTCAGGCAGTGGCCAGGATGAGGCAGAATGGTTTTACCCATCCAGTCAAAAAAAGGGAAGGTTCTAAATAGTAATCAGTTTGCAACGAAAATGTTATAATGCATATGGTTGTATGAGGAGACATTAAATTCTGGAGTTTACTTTGGCCGCTTTGTATTTTATAATTTGTCACTTTTGTCATGGTTATGGTTGTTTGGGATCAACTGCATTCTGGTTTAAGAAGGGGATGACGAGCTGAGATTTTTTAAAGATTTCGCATCAGAAGTCTAAAAGGTAGAGACAGACAAGGAATAGAGCGGTGTACTTACAAATTGCCATGTAGAAAATCATATCCGCATCTGTTTTAAGGAAAATGTACTTAATGTAAGGCAGCGAAAGTGAAGAACTGTGATTTGTGATTTATAATAAGGCCCAAACTGAAGTAATATACATGCATACATACCTGTATGTGTAAACTGTGTGTGTGTGAATATAGAGGTATGACTTGACATTGAAAACAAAAAAGGTAAAGCCCACACATCATTGATCAAAAAAGCATGAAACTTAATCGGAAGAAAACTTTTTTGCAGCCCCTACACAACTTGCTTATTGTATATGTTTGTCTTTCGGCTTTTTGCTGGTAAGGGGTCGCCACAGCAGAACTCCGTTCCGCTAATGATTGGCAGTAGATTTTTACGAAATGCCGAGGTGCCAGCTCGACTCCCAACCTTCAATGAAGGCACGCCCATTTACGCACGCATGTCTTTTGAACACTACCCAACCGCGGGGAGGACATGCAGACTCCACACAGAAGGCACTCCCAAACCGAGAATTGAACAGGAGAACCTCTTGCTGTGAGGTAACAATGCTACCACCGTACCACCGTGGCATATCTTGCTTATTGTATATGCCAGCTCAAATTGTTCTCCAGTGAGAAATGTCAAGTTCCTTGAACCCCACTGTATTGCAGTCTCTAACAGAATAAAAGCAGTATGTGTAATCATCTGACTTTTGATCAGCTCTATTGTTTTTTTTTGTTTTTTTTCAAACAAAATGCATGTTCAGTTAAAGTTATATATCTGTATGTATACACACACACGTGTGTGTGTGTGTCTATATATGTGTAGACACACACATGTATATCTATGGGTCTACTGAAAAAGAATGAATGACAAAATGTTTGCATTCACAAGATCGACCACAAAAGGTTAAATTTGCAAGTGTAGACATGCTACTATGCATGGGCTAAGCAAACATCTTGGCAAATGCAAAACTAGAGTTTAAAAAATAGTATCAGACATTGTTTTTTGCAGGGGCAAAAACCCCATATATAGCCCTTGTTAATTACATATACTAACTCCAAGATAACACAATGTTGGGGAAAGGGCATATTTCCTTACCCCGGGAGTTGTGCGATCTCACACACCTGTCGACCATCTGTTCAGTTGACTAAATTTTGTTGGCCAAACAGATGTCAACCAAAGTGGGATTCAATTATTTTCAGTGTCCATATATTTGCACATGTGTTTATATAAATGGGAAGCAGACAACTTTCAGAATGCTGGCACATTTGGTGGAAAAGGCGTTTGACTGGAAAATGTTAGCATTACATTGTGCAAGAGCTTGATGCAGTGGGAATCGGGAACTTTTCCCTTTCCCCACTGTATTGCGATCAAGGAGTTGATGTATATAATTAGCAGAGTAGTTTTTGATTGAGTGTCTGACACTCTGTGTGTCTGTCTGTGCTTATAATATTATATACTTGTGACTGAAACACGTTGACCCAGTGATCAGTTATCCAAACCATCCACAACAGTTTCTATAGCAGAGATGCATAAGTAGACTGCCAGGTCTTTCTGCAGGCACACACTAGTGACCGTGTTTATCCTGAACCAAAGTCAGTAGCATTGTAGAGAAGCATCTTACTTTGCACCAGCTGGCTGATTATGGATGAATAGGGTAATGAAAAAATGTATTGAAAGGCTGAAAAGACAAAACTGCTGAATAAGATAATTTTTACTTGGTATTCCCAAAGAAAGGTTGGTGATGTGCTGTATTTGTTTGATAAATGTTCAAAAGTCTTGAGCTGTAGGAATGGATTATGCTTATGGCAGTGGGACCAGAAGGGATTTATTCTGGAGTTATTTATTTAGTTATTTATTTAGTTATTTATTTAGTTATTTATTTAGTTATTTATTTAGTTATTTATTTAGTTATTTATTTAGTTATTTATTGTTTGTTAACAGAGTTAGTCCAGCTGGGCTTGTGGCCCTTTTTCAGTGGAGACCCGAGGAGAAAAACTCCAGTACACAGTGTAAAATACAGAAATTCACAACTTTACAAAATATATAAAGTCACCACATTACAATAGACAAAATGAGTTGTGGCGAAAAAATCTCCTTGGTTCTGCCACTGCCATTCTAAAATGAGCAATCCCAGACAGGGTGATTACAGCAGAGAATAGTAGGGAATGAAGGATAAAGCAGCTGGGTGAGTGAACAAACATTGTAAGGGAAAGGGCAAAAAATTTAATCGTTACAGAAAACGAAATGTAGTTGATGCAGTACATAGAGACTTGGCAAGATTGGAAGGATGGCCTAAGATGTAGGTTCTCTGTTTGTGCCACAGTGAGTGTCTGTCGAACCACAGAGAAGTCCTTAAACCCCCAGAAAATAGTACTTTGGGTCTCTCATGCTAAATTTATAAAAACAGACCAACACACATTTGGCTCAGTTTAATTTTTCTTGCGGTATAAACTTGCAGTCAAATACCCATTTATTGACTGTTATGCTGCTGCATGTAGTCAGATTCTGCATAAAATAAATGCTGCAGAGTTTAACTTTGTAAACGGACACAAATTCCACATTTGCTTGGGCTTTGCATCAGAGGCTGTTCTCACTGTTTGAAAATTACTGGTCTAAGATATGGCAGCTTAAGTTCAGTGCTGAAACGAGTTCAGACTAACGTGGCAGTACAGAACTCGAGGGAAAACAGTTGTGAGAAGACAAGACTGTCTGATTTTACATTTTCTAATACTTAATATGGAACTTTTGTACATTAGGTGTTTCTTTTCAGAGATACAGTCAGAGTTAAAAAAAAAAAATTATCTGCAGACTACGTGTAGTATTGTAAAAAATATAACTTGTGTCTCTGAATCTGAAGTTGTTCAAAAGCCTGAACCAGTCGTAAATTCTCAATGTGATAGGGTCATTTTACAGCCCATTCTGAAAGTTGAGCATTAGAGCCTTTTTAGTAGAATATGGAGGAGTAATATCCATGTATATTTGAAAGGATGAATCAAAATACATTATAAATCTCTAAAATGTAGAACATTTTTGAGATGATTTTTTTCTCTGTGTCTTACATTTTAAGGTGTAACTTCATTACAGCAACCTAAAATAATTTTTCATTGTTCATATGACTAGAATTTTTATGTAATATAATTTTCTCTTCCATTTCCTGTAGTCTGTTTCAGATGATTCATTTGAATTAGGAAGTTCAAGGAAAGCTGGTGCTATAGATGACAATGAAGATTCCAGAAAAAATGAGGTTAACAAAAAAGAGTCTAAACCTTGGTGGATGACTGAAGATGCTGAAAGAGGAGGTACATTTTATTTTGTAGCTGTGCCTTATGCATTGTTAAAACTCAACATCCACAGGGTTACTATACATATGTGTTAATTTAAATGATTATGTTCTTGTGTGCTTTTTTTAATGTTTAATGCACATATGTGATGCACAACTATGCAAACATAACTGCTGATAGGCACTGATGTCAGGGAAGAAAATCCTTTGTGGAAACTTCTAGATGTGTGCACATTTGTACATAAGCTTAAAAACCTTAAGTTACATTTCATTTTTGCACCCACATACATGCACCTGTACGTAAGCTGCAGTTCATAGGAATATCCAACAATGTTCTAGTAATGAGTTCGGCTGACACATATATATTACTTGCTTGTTACGTTCCATTTAACATGTCTTGTGCGTTTGACTTTTTTCTGGTGGTGTTTTACCAGACATCCTAATTTAGGGCATGAGAGCTTTGTGACTGTTCATTTTTTGATTTGTTGGGTTTTTAATATTTTATCATCTTAGTAGACTAACTGTTCTTTCATTGAAGAGCTCTGCAGCTGAGAAGACTGTAATCATCATACACAGTACTGATTTGGACTTTGAAGAAATGAGACTGGTATAAATCTGAAGTGTGCAGTGCATCACTTGTACAATAGCAACAACAACATCCTGAACTGTGATTCATCAGACTGTGCCTTGGGCATTGAGGGTATAGCACACAACCTAATGTATATGCTTTAAGCATATTTTACTTAAATGTATGTCTGTACCATTGTATATTTACTGTAGGACACGCCAGTGTGAGTGAGGAGGGTCACCAACATATGTAATTAAGACACTTAACTGTACTCGCTGATAATGTTATAAGCTGGGAGCATCCCTCGCACACACCCATCTTTCCATATTGTGCTTATTTAAATGTTCTAAAATGTTTGGCTGTCCCAATGAGAATGGTATGTTAAGGTTGCTGCTTATCATATTATCGGATATCCAGTGTTGGAGAATGATTTTGTGGTTATGGCAATTCACTAGTTGACAGTTGAGAAGAGTACATTTTTGGGGGTATAAATGGGTAGAGGTACATGTTTTAGTTAAGGAAGTCGTCAGTAGGCAGAAGTTGTAAGACTCTAAAGCCTACCTTAGCTTAGATTGCTACCAACCATCATAGTTGTCAGTGTTCCTTTTTTCCTTCTAATTTTCTAAGTTTTATTCACCAAAACTTATTTTTAGTGTATATAGTTGTCTCCACAACTATCTTTGTTGTTGGATGAAACAACAAGATATAATTAAAGGACTGAGGTTCTAAATAAGTCAAACCATTTTTCTTGCAATATTCTTTCTTTTATGTCAAGATTTGTTGTATTCATTCACTTCTTAATTATTTTTATTACAAAAGTTTAAATAGAGACATGTCATAGCATAACCGAGACATACAATAAAGGAATGTTGCATGAGAAGTTAGACAAGATGGAATAAGATTTTCATACTTGATGCTGTTGTGTTTCTGTGACTTATTTCTCTGAGTCTTCTGCCACTAAACACCAGAAAAGCGAGAGGTAAAAACATGATCAGAATAATGAGACTATACATGGATCCATTGGAGAAATTATTGGATTGCCATGTCCGATTTAAGTAGCTTAGCTTCCTGAATAGATGGTCTCTCTCACACCACACCACTCTTCAGAAACGGAGCATAATCACGTCTCTCTGTTTCCTGATGGAGACCTTATAATGAACAGGGAAATAGAGAATGGTGTGGTGCAAGGATGATGAACAGCAGTGGTTGAAGGCCCTCTGTCTTCACCCGTACCACATGTGAAGATGAGTGTGTATTTACATATTTGTGGCATTAGAGAATAGGTACATACAAGTGTGATTGCATATTCCATGCTTTTGGCTGGGAATAAAGAGGGAACAAACCTCTGCAACATAGTAAGAAGGCTCACTCTACTGTGTGAACTTTGGCTTTCATTATTCACCCTTTGTGGTAGTCTGTGAGGCTGCTTACCTTGAGAACTGTGTACTCCCAACAAAGGCTGGAGTGGCAACTAAGAACAAGATGGTTGCCAAAATGTTATCAGAGGTATGGGTAGCAGCAGATATCAACAAGCATGTATGGGAATGTACATGTACACACTGATTGGGCTCATACAAGTTTAATGAAGACATTCTTAAGGAGACACAGATTGTGGAGAATGCCCCCTTCCCCCCACAAAAAACTTAGAACAAAGAAACGCAGTGATTATTTGGCAGAGGAGCAAAATTCCTGTACTTCCCCTTGAAGGAATGTGCTCTTGGTCTTTAATTTATTATCACTATAAGTTCACAACACCCAATGTCTGCTGCATCCTCTTCAGCTGCAGCCTTAATTATGTGCCTGTTACTAAGGACTTTACATATTGATAAGAAACATGGAAGTGAATCCAGACAAATGACTAAATATATCAAGCACAACAATAAAACGTATAATGTGAAATTGTTCAATCGGGCCGCCACTTCTACAGCTCTGCATTTTGAGAAAGCTCGGCACAGTCCTATCCACCAATCCCCTAGTGCTAACCCCTCAGATCTAGTGGCAGCAGGCATCAGATGCATCACAGAGGCCAGTAAACTGTTTCTATTTTTCAAAGTTTTCTATAACTTACCTTTATTAGTATAGATATTTGGAAAAAATATATTAGTCTATTCTTATTACTATTATTATTTTATAAAGTATTTCTAAGACAATTTAACAGGTGCTTTTTCTTTAAGAAAGGCTTAAGTCCTACCCTTTTTGTGTGTAGTGATACTACCTTTTTTTTTTTTTTTTTTTTTTTTTATATATATATATATATATATATATATATATATATATATATATATATATATATATATATATGTCTGACTTTTTGAACTGTCTGAGAAACAAAAATCAGGCTTTAAGAAAATCTCTCTGGGACAGAAAAATGTCCATCACGGATAACCACTCTTCCCTTCTCTGTCGTCTTGGCCCTCCACTTACAGGAGGACTGAAGCCTGAATTTTAGGAGGCCCTTGACAAGGCTGAATTAGCGGAGCCAAAGTCATCGGCTCAAGCACCTCTATTTAGATTCGGACACTGGCTCCACAGACTTTGGATCGAAAGATATAAAGTTGGGAGAACTGTCCCTTTCCAAATTGATCATTTTCGTCCCAGCTGGTTTCAAACTCTCCCCTCCTGGGTCATCTACTGCCCTCTCCTCCTCCGAGACCTGGTCTTGGCCCCGAGAGTTAGTTGAAGTTGATGGTAGAACCATGAGCAGACTATCATTCTTTGTTCCGGGCGACAGTCAAAACCGAGATGTTGGTACCGACTTCCCCCCTAGCCCTCAGCTCAGATTTCGTTTCCATCACCATCTGGGTGACCCAATGCCTCAGTGCCCCCAGAGGTGTGCTCCGGTTCCTCTCGGACGCAGCTCCCATCTCTGGAAGAAAGTACAAAGGAAAGTGCAGACAGAGGAGGCTATGGACCTGATAGCTCGTGGGGGCTTGGGTGACATCGACACGGAACCCCAGGACAAGAGTTTTCTTACCAGGGTGTTCCAGTGGATACTATGGGTGGTGTGGCAGCTACTAAAGAGACATGTGTCAGAGTCCTTCCTGTCCATATCCCCCCTCCTAATAAAGTAGAGGGTGATGAACAGATAGAAGCGTTTTTCAGTTTTTTCTTCCATTTTCCATCTGAATCGCTGAACTGCATTGCATTTTACGCATTTACAGAGGATCTCCAACTCGGAAGATCTCTCCCTCTCCACAGATGCTGCTGTGCTGCTGCCTGTTAAGCAAAACTTAATACCCTTAACTGTGTAGTATCAACTCTTAGGAGACAATCCTGGCTGCGGCTGTGCTCCTTTTGAATGAATCTTTCAAGTCTTACGCCCCGCTTGTCGTTTGATGGTTTGGCTCCAAAGTGCCCCCAAAGTAAAGGGGTGTGTGCAAGAGAGACCAGAAGGAGGAAGACCCTAGTCTGTCTGTCTTTTTCCGAAGGGCAAAGAGGCGGAAAAGATGGTTTCCGTAGACGCAGGGTTTTCTTTCAGCCCACACAGTGATAATGCTCCAGAGGCAGAGAAGATGCCGACCATGCGGGCAGAGGTGGTCCACAAAACCAGGCTGAATGAGATCTCTTCTCTGCAAAGCCTTTCTCCTCCTGAGGAGGCCGACTGTCCTGTCCCTGGAGGCAGTACCTCAGATGCGTGGGTACAAACTATAATTACCAGAGGTTACGACATAAAATTCACCCAATTCTCGGATCAGTCAGGCAGCCTTGATCCAGAAGCTGCAGCCAGAGAGAAAAGAGCAGTCCTGGCAGACCAAATAGGATCCGAGACTTACTACTTACTCTTTAGTTCCAAAGAAGACAAGGGAACACAGACCAATCTGATCTCAGCCAGTCAGTCCTTCCTTTTTTGCAGGAAGAGGAGACTGGATGCTCTATAGATCCTCCGCCACCACTGAGTATCATCTGCTCAAGCAAGAGATTACACAAATCAGTTCTGTTTTCTCGCCTCTATACAATCAAATTCAAAAAAAAATCTTCCGCCCATCAAAAAAAAAAAATCTACCCATCACCATCACAGCATATTTTCATTTATAGGGGAGACACTACCTTGGTCACGGTTGGTCAGACTCAGACTTCAAAAGGTTTAAAAACAAGGGAGCAAATTGCAGTACTCCTTCAAAAGACACTAAAGCTACAGCAGAACAGGATTTGAGAGTCCTGGGATTAATGTCATTTCCTGCCAACCCCGAGGCGACAATAACCCACGGACGCTTCCCTGATCGGGGGGGGTTTGTTCAGAACAGAATGCAACTGCACATCAGTGTCCTAGAGCTAAGAGTGGTGTTTCTAGCGTTGCAACACTTTCGGCAGCGTCTTACCAAGGAACAGTGGCAGTCCAGACAGACAACATGTCAGTGGTCTGTTACATCAACAAACAGCGATATTCCGCAAGTGGGGCCAGCCTTGCTGCGACTTTTTTGCATCAATGCCAATGCCAAATAAGCTACTTTGCCCTTCTTCCTCCACCAGGGAGTGCCCAGAGATTCACTGGTTCACGATTGGCCCCCGGTCTCTTTATGCTTTTTTCCACCCACGCTAATCCCCCCCAGGTTTCTAAGAAAGCCAAACCAAACGGAAGGACCATAATTCTAATAGCCCCATTCTGGCCTCAACAGATCTGGTTCCCTTTCATCAGGCCCATCAAATCGAGGAGCCATGATTCTGGAGAGTTTCTGTCTAAGATCTTTGAAGAAGGAGCATCATCGTTCACAGTTAGAGTCCAACTGGCGGCCATATCAAAATTCTTCCATCATGTCCCACAGACTTTGCAAGGCATTTTGAAAGGCACTTTTCACTTCCATTCATAACCCAGTTGCTCCTTGGAATCTTAACCTAACAGCCTCTCTTAAGTTCGTGTCATGGAAAACCCCTACTTGATTTTCCACTGATAGAGTGACATTACGCACAATCCATCTTTTCTCCCAAAAGTTTGTTCACTTTCAAATATAAACCAATCCATCGAACTCCCCATCTTTTTCAAAGATCACACAAACAAGTGGGAATATATTCACAGACAACTCAGATTTTATTTGCAAAGGACAAAAGATGACAGAAAATCAGACCAGCTATTTATATCCTTTGCTGACCAAAAAAAAGGTATGGCGGTTACGAAAGTTACCTTGTCGAAATGGCTAACAGATTGTATTAAATTTATCTATTCACAGAACAACAATTACCTTTTCAACCCAAGGCTCATTCTACATCCCTAGCCCATGCAGCCCGTTTGCCGTGCTGATACTATTTGTGCAGCAGCAACCTGGGCGAAGCATACCTTCATTCTCCATTATAAGTTGGACAAGAACTCCAAAGATATGGCCTCCTTTGGTTCCACAGTCCTCAGGAACGTTCTCCCATGAGCCACCCAGGGTAAAGGAGCTAAGAACAAATGAATTGTTCATCTAGCCTTTGTTCTTACTACCCACCCTCCATCCCCCGGCCTATGTTTTTTTTTCTGAGAACGGGATGATTTGGATTCCAGTTCAGCTTGTCTTCAACACCTTCTGTTAGTCTCTGGCTGCTTCTGTTGTCAGGGTACTCTTCTCATTACCTAGGTATTTTTTGGGCATTGCTACATTGTTATCTTCTGGTGTTAGCAAACTAGATCTGAGGGTTAGTACTAGGGGATTGTGGGATAGGACTGTGCCTCGAGCTTTCTCAAGCTGCAGAGCTGTAGAAGTGGCGCCCCCGAGGGGATCTGCAGAACAAAGGTGAGATGAACAATTCACATGGAACGTTATGGTAAGAACATAACTTCTTTTTATCTAAATATATACAGTATAAATCTCCCCAATATTGTTGACATATGATAAAACTTCGAACCTCTGATAGTACCCATGCTGTAGAGTTTTGCACCAGTTGTAATATCAAATAAGTTAAATTTATATGGACGAGTGTATCAACCAAAAGCTAATTCAAATAGATCGGTCTTTAATCCTCTGTTAATCAGCCAAGGTAGGAGAGTGTCGCAACTAGCCCTAAAATAAATTTCACATGTAAGGACCTTGATGAATAAATGCCTGGCAATCAGAAGATTCTAAATTATAAGACTGGATCACTAAGGGACTTTTTGAAGCAAGACATGGAAGTTTCATAATTCTGTAAGATAAGAAAGGGCCAGGCAATTAAGGGCTAAATAAACCTGAACCAGCACCTATATCTGCTGCATGATGGGTAACCAGTGCATATTCCATAAGACTGATGACATATGATGGCACTTGGAAACCCCAGATAGTAACCAGGCTGGAAAGTTTGGAACTAGCTGTAAACAATAAAGTTCCAAACATGGCAGCCCTAAGGTACAAGGCATTGCAGTAGTCATGATGGGAGGAGACTGGTGCATAGACAGCAGTGAGAAGATCATTGGATGGAGTCAAATATTTGATCAGAGTAAGGTTTTGCTGAAATCTGATCTGTCAGCAGTAATCACTCCTAGGTCATGCAGTTTATACCAAGAAAACAGCTTATCTTCACCATAGAAAACGTCTGGGGACAAGACAAGCATGGAAGAATCCATGAAAAGTAGCATTCACAACAAGAACAGTCTTGGGCATGCTGAACTTAAGCCAATTTCTGACCCCCTAGTCATGAGTGAATTCCAAGTCTTGATCTAAACAAGAGCAGACACAAACCGCTGAGGAAATGAGAGATAAAGCTAAGCGCCAGCAACATAGCAGTGACTGTCTAGTACTTGCCTATGAACCAATCGGTCTGCAGACCATTTCAAGGCTAGCCAAAAAATCCTATACAAAATTTCTTTCTAGCCTCAAGAAGGGCAAGACCAGATAGACCACGAGAGAATTTGATGCTGCCCATCCAGTTATCTAGGTTTGCCTTTAAGGTGGCAAGAGTGCTACTCTGCTTGACATGTAGTGGAAATTGTTCCAGGGGTGAGATATATGCTGAGGTATGGATTTATTACTCCAATATGTCTTTGTCGGCTGATTAAAGGTTTAGCTCCTTTAACCAAGTATTTGGTTTACAATTGGTTCTCCTAAGGAATAGGAGATCAAATAGGGTTGGATCCTACATGGCACAAAAGGGTGGACATAGATCTCCATGGAGTCTGTGAGAATGAATAAAGATAAAGGGCTGCCAGTCTCTCTTGATAACGAAGATTTTTTGAGGCCATGGATAATGCAGACTTCTCAGAGCATTAGAAAGGTTACATTGCAGTGCAGTAATAAAAGCAGCAAAATGAGAACACCACCAAAAACAAACTAATGTTTAACTCCAAGAAAAGCCACCAATACCAGGCTACAACTCTTACCACACTTTTCGGCCACCAAACCAGGACCGAAACACTAAAGGTGGAGGAGTGTCAATATTCTCCAAGGATATTCACTCCACCAGGCTAGTTGCCCAACACAATGCTTCTGAAATTCTCCAGGTGCAACTAACACTAGTTAAGACTGCAATCCAAATTGTAGCTTGCTACAGATCCCCCAACATACCCCAAGATTCTCACTACACCTTTCTAAACATACTGGAAAATTTTAAGATAGAACCAAACACCCTAATACTGGGTGATTTTTAACTACCCTGCCATTAACTGGTAAAACTACTCGTGTACCAACACCTTTGCCCAACTGTTCTTGGAATTCATAAATTCCAATGCCCTGGATCAACTAATCCATAGTCCCACCAAGGGCTCCAATATCCTAGACCTGGTCATTAACAACATGGGAAATCGATGCTCCACACCTATGGTCACCCCCCTTGTTAGTCAGGTCTGACCATAAGCTAATCACCCTTAACCTCCACATCCCACCCCCACCCTCCAGTAAGGAAACCTCCATAAAAAAACTTCTCCAAAGCCAACTTCATGATACTCAAGGCAGAAGTGACAAACTTCCTGACACCCATGCAGACGGGAACTGAAAGTTCAACTGCTGAGTCCTAGACTAAGGCACAGTACGAGCACATCCACTTATGCATGAATCGTGCCATCCCAAATAGAACCAAGATACTCTCATCCAAAAAAAGGAAGCCAATCTGGTGGTCCCCTGCCATAAGCAAACTTTACAACAAAAGGAAGAAACTGTTGCAGAAAAGAGGAAAATCCCAGGATGCAAAAAACTCCCTTACCAGTCTCAGTAAGAAACTGAGATCCCTCATAAAATCCTCCAAAGCTAGTTACGAAAATAAAATTGTCAAAGATTCCAACGACAACCACAAGGCATTTTATAACTATGTCAAGAATCTAAATGGCAATGCTCAGATCTGCTGTGAGTTAAAACAGAATGGCATTAAGTATACTGATCCCAAGGATATTGCCAATATCCTGGCAGATCATCAGTGTCAACTTCACCCCCCTCTCACCCCCTAAATGGCCCATCTCAATACCGGAAGATTGCCAAATTCCAGTAATAATGGCCACACAGGTAAAAAACGCATTCTCCAAAGCTAAGAATACAGCATCCATGGGACCAGATGGCATCCCGGGCTGTGTACTACATGAACTACAATATGAACTGGCACCTCACCTAAGTGTCATGTTTAATCATAGCCTCGCCTCAGGTTTTGTGCCCACTGATTGGCGCAGAGCTACAGTTATCCCACTCCACAAGGGGGGATCCACCTTGGATCCCGGAAACTACCGTCCGATCAGTCTGATGAGCCTTATCTGAAAGGCCATGGAGTGTATTATCATGGAACTTATAAACAAAGACATTGAAGGTTGCCAAACACTGGACCCCACCCAGTTTGGGTTTGTAAAGGTCTGATCTTGTCTCCTGAACCTGATTGACTTCTTCGAATCAGTCTCCAGAGCCATAGACAAGGGTACGGTGGTCCACACAGCCTATCTAGACCTTGCCAAGGCCTTTGACACCATCCCCCACTCTGGAATCATAGATAAACTTACTAAGCTGGGCATTAATCCCTACGTCACCCAATGGGTTGCTAACTGGCTTACTGATAGAACCCACACTGTAAAAGTAGCCAACTCCAAATCCAGCTCCAGACAAGTGACAAGTGGAGTACCTCAGGGTTCAGTCCTGGGACTGCTCTTGTTTGGCTCTCTGAAGTACAGGCCAACACTAAGGGACTCTGGCTAACAAAGTTCACAGATGACTGCAAACTGTGAGCTTTTATTGAACCCCCAAATTATGTGGATACTCTACAGAAGGGCCTTAGAGAAACAGATGCTTGGTGCCAGAGCCATGGGCTCAAGCTCAATGCCAAGAAATGTATAGTTATCCCCCTTTGGAAAAAAACATGTACCCGTGAATTACCGTATAGGTGGCAGTACACTAAACACCGAAAGTGTGATGAGACTTAGGGACACAGGTGGACAGTGGTCTCACCTTCGATAACCACATTGCCCCAACAGTCAGGAAATCCTTCTGTGTGGCACACCTCATCACTAAGGGCTTTTCATCCAGAAAAAAGGAGGTCATTATCCCATTGTACTCATCCCTCAGACGCATTATAGAATACAACACCCCGTTTGGTATGTACCTCTCCAGACATCTGCAACAACTGGAAAGGCCACAGAAATACCTCACTGAAAGAATCATGGGCCTAAAGTAGATGCCCTATGCTGACCGCCTTCAAAAACTCCAGCTATACTCTGTTGCATATCGCCTACTCAGAAGCGATCTCTGCTACAAGGCCATGTCAAACCCACAGCTGTTGGACATGCTACACTTTAAGAAATCCCAATCCCTCCGAGCCACACGCTACAGGGATCTAAACCTTGTCATCACAATAAACAAAACATGCTGGAGGGATAGGTTTCTGACCCAGAGACTCCCCAGACGCTGGAATAGATTGCCCATACATGTCAAGCAGAGTGCCTCTTTGGCCCTCTTCAAAAGGAACCTTGACGATTGGATGGGAGAAAATAAATTCACCCGGGGATCACGTCAGGTGCCCTGCTAGACAGGGGTCCAGGGAAGTAAATAGTGTGGGAAGAAATAGCCAGGGAATTGTTATGGCTAGGCTTGTATAGGCACTAGAGCTGATAGCCTAGTACCAACCTATGAATCTATGAACCATAAGGAAGGATTACAATGACATGACAGTTATAAGATGCAAGTGTCCTTGTAGATGTTCAGCTGTCCTTCATAGATTTCAGTGTTGACTTGCACAATGATGCATTTTAAAACTGTTAGCAGTATTCTGAGTTTTATTAAATCAAAATCACCTGCAGTTATCAATGACACCGTGTGTTGTAGCTGATTTAGGTCAAGGTTGGAATATAGCTTTTCATTTTTGGACCTTATATTAAAAAAAAAATGTTTATGGACCTTTTCAGCAGGGGTGGCTCGTGCTATAGGACTGCAGCCCTCCCACCTGTAAAATGGGTCCCCCACCTGTGCATAAAATTAAGTCCCCAGTCTCCCCACCGTCGAACATATAAAATTAAAAAAAAATCTTGGACTCCGCGCATGCGTGCTTAGTTCCTGGCTGCTGTGTTAGGCAGACCAGAACTCCAAGCACGCTTACTCAGGCATTCCTGAGCTCCAGACTGCTCAGTTAGGCAGTCCGGATAGGGAAGGGAGTTAACTCCACCCTTCCAACCCAGAGATCTGTGCGGTGACGACCGCACACATCGGAAGGTCACCCAACTGCATCGCCCGCAGGCTGGACCAATAGCAGGAGGCTCCAGCCTCCTCACATCTCACGGGAGACCGAGACCACAGCTTGCGCGGGCTAGTATGGAGGACAGGATCGCATTTGCGCTGGCCAATATGGAGGACCGATCGGCGAAAACTGCTGCAGAGTACAGGATCACAGTATGGACGACCGGGGAAACAGGATCGCATTTATGGCCGTTCTGGAGACAGGTAGGTGGTGTGTGTGTATGGCCATTCTGGAGACAGTGTGTGTGTGTGTGTGTGTGTGTGTGTAAAATGCCCCAGTTGCTTCATGGTGGAGGGTAGAGAATAAGGCTTGGACCCAAGTGACAAGAGCCTGAATTCCCTACCCACCACCATTTCTAAAACATTTGCAGATTTTTGCCGCATATTTGTTCTGTTCCTCATTTGTGGTTTCTGTATTTTTGTTACTTAAAATAGACAGTAGTGCAGTGGTGCAGTGGTAGCAGTGTTGCCTGACCGCTATGGGTTGTCTGGTTTGATTCTTGGCTGGGGTGTCTTCTGTGTGGTGTCTGCATGTCCTCCCTGTATTTGTGTGGGTTTGCTCTGGTGTCCTCAGTGGATATTTGTCCCTATTTTTTGGACTGTATTTCCCCCATTATTGGCTTCGTCCAGGATTTTTGTGCCAAGGTTGAGAGCTATGGTGATAACTGAACTCACTGAATATGTTTGGGGGCTGTATTCCCCCATTATTGGCTTTGTTCAGGTGTTTTGTGCTTAGATGTTGACAGCTATGGTGAGAACTGAATTCACTAAATGGTAGCCATTTAAGTTTCAGTCTTCCTTTATTTCATAAAAAGATGATTTGGCATAGTGGTATGTTGCTCTGGCTGTTTTGTACAGGGACCTGGGTTCAATACTTGGCACTGAAATGTGTGGTGGTAACACAGCATTTTATTCTAGCAACTTTCCAACATTATACAAGCAATGTTTGAAATGTGTCCCTGGTTTTTGGGCTTTTGTCCCCCTCCCCCAAATAAATTTTGGCTTTGTCCAGATTTCTTGTGCTGCAAAGTTCAGAGATACAGTTGAGTGTCAAATAGATTTTACAAGGAGCCGAGAGCTGCCGGAGAACAAAAGTTTAGTGCTGCTTATGCAGAGTCCACTTACATTGTAAATAGCACAACAGGCAGTGTTCTTGTTTTTGATGCAGAAGGCTGTGGGATCTATTCCCTCAGTAGGTAGATCCATTCCTGATACTGTACTCTGTTGTAAAGGGGATGGATGCTGCAGTCCTCTTTGATGAAAATACCTAGTAACTATGAACCTGTTATCGGTTTGCCATCCATTCCCTATTGCGATATTACTAGCATTATAATTTTTTTAATACAACATAAGCAATTTATTCCTCATGGGCAACAGGCACTTTATTTGTAGATGAAACTATGACAGAGTTGTTTGCTAGCAGTAACCTCTTCATTAGTTAACAGATTTCTTTAATGTGGAATTATTTAGATGGCTTTCACTTGTTCAGAGATTGTGCATATTTACTGATACTGGTGGACTGTTGAAGTTTGAGTAGACTTTTATGATGGAAATGTTCTGAATTGGGCAGTTCAACTGTACTGTATTGTACAAGGAATATAATTTTAATACAGTCAGGATTGGGCAGTTCAACTGTACTGTATTGTACAAGGAATATAATTTTAATACAGTCAGGAAGGTGTATCAAAGAGCATGTGTATGTTTCGTGTTCAAGGGGCCTATGATTTGAAAACACCCCAAAATTAATCTTTATCTGCCACTGGCAAAATGTATTTTCTTTGAAAGTGAGTTTTAATGCTGTTTCAATGAATGTGAGTTTTAAGGGCAGAGAAGTTTTAATGCTAAGTCTATTTTCATTGTGAGATTGCATTGCTTTGTTTAGTAGATATCAATTAGGGTTTATGCTGTAAAATATAAAATAAAACTTTCAAATGAAATCCATATCATTGCAGAAGTAAAGCAGTATGCACATTACAGTGTTTATGGCAAATGGGGCGAAATAACCAAGGAATGGGACATAGGAATGGCTGCAGGGGGGGATGCTCCATTCAACCATGATTTTGTGAGGGGGGGGGGCAGCAAACTCAGACAGCCCCGGCTGAGCTATACCTCTCAACTGTCCAGAATTTTGCAGAATGAATAGATTTTTGCTTCTTATTTTTGGTTTGTTCCTCATAAAATTTGTAGTTTTCTGCCAAATCATTTAGGAATGAAGTCACTAAATAGTGACAGACATTGAGTTTCAGACATCATAACCTTCAGAAAAATGCATGCTAAAGCAAGACCTGTTATTCTATCAACTGTCTGAAGTTTATACAAGAGCGATTTAGTACTGTTTGCATGTTCCCCCAATATATTTGGCCTTGTCCAGATTTCCTGCATTAAGAGATTGAGAGGTACGTGCAAATAAATCGCTTTATAGAATTAGGAATATCCAAACCTCTCCACTGTCCCCAATTTTGGCTCAAAATGTTGCTCTCCCCCTAATAATCCCTCTGCAAAATGGCAATTTTGGAAGAAAACCTGGAGGGTTTACAATTATAAATAACTGTAATGATCAGAGTTATAGATTACTTTTATTTCAGAAATGCATGTAGATGGTCTTTTGTCAACTGCTCAAGTTAACAGTACTAATTTTAAAAAGGTGTCCCTTCTTTGACAGGTTCCCAGCTGTATTGTGTGGCAATTTTATATTTTGGAATAACATTTTTGGTCTGTTTTTTACAAAATTGTGATTTTTCTGGCAAATTAGTAGCAAATCATTAAAGACTGAAGTTAGAAAATAATGGCAGACATTTGAGTTTCAGATTTCATACCTTCAAAAATTCAGTTCATACTAAAGCAAGACCTATTACTATTCTATTACCTTTCTAAGTTTATAAGAGCAATATTTAAACATTGTCTTTATTTTTGGGCCTGTGTCCCACTTCTGTATATGGCTTTGTCCAGATTTCTTGCTCTGAGGTTGAGCGGTATGAGTGTCAGAGCCATCACCGTCAGCCAGAG
Source organism: Protopterus annectens (assembly GCF_019279795.1). Taxonomy (NCBI): domain Eukaryota; kingdom Metazoa; phylum Chordata; order Ceratodontiformes; family Protopteridae; genus Protopterus; species Protopterus annectens. The sequence goes on along the minus strand of NC_056725.1, from coordinate 1,269,231,989 downwards.
ACATTTCAAACTGTGACCTACTTGTTGCTCCCCACTCCCCATTGTAGTGGCTCTGGATGTGTCTAAGCAAGGCAAGGAGCAGTTATGCAGTGTAAGTGTGCAGAGTATTCCCCCATCCAAGGTAGACCACAAGTACGACTGTGGCTTTTCTTCCGTCCTTGATTTTGCAGAATGTTCTGGTTTTCTGTCATATTTTTATACTATTGATTTATGCTTCTTATTATTCAGAAAATGCATGCTGTGGCAGTGCCCTGTTGCTCTGTATTAAAGTAGCAATGCTTTTATTGACCATTAGGTAAGCTTGTCGGAGATTGTAAGATGCAAGTAAGCTTTAATAAGTATACTGTTAAAGAATTACCAACATTGGAAGCATTTGCAGGTCTTTTTTGGATAAGCAACATTTTTACAAGTGGGGGTATCGCAGAGATTGCTACTTTCAGCAAGTTACTTGGTAATTTTATAAAGCTGAATATAAATTATAATTAGAACTGCAGTGCAAGGAGAAGTGGTTTGAGCTGAGTGCTGCTTGTTTTATTTTATACTTGATTTTGACTGGCATTCCAGTAATGTATTTAAAAAGCAATTTATTTTTTCATGCCTCACAACCTTTGTGTTTCCATCTAGATACTAAGTAAGTGGTCATGTAGCCAATGCATTGAAATATGTTTTTCTTCTACACTTCATTTTGTCTTGATTGGACTCTCGTAATGACGGTTTGGCACCCAGGGCAGCATATTTAAAGTTCCAGTTGTGGTCTTGAGCATAGCTGCACCCCTTTCTAGTTGGTCACACCCTTTCCCATTGGCCCCACCCATTCAGCTGTCTCCTGCAGTCCCCCTTTAATTTGAAGTCACCAGCCGCCACTGCTTTTCAGTACGGTACCAAGGTTGTATAACCTAAGCCCATCTCTGCAAAGCCCTGAGTTTCCCACAGATGATCCAGTTTCATTTGGCAGTATCTGTTGCAGCTAGTATGGGGAGGATGGTCATGTCTATCCTGAGGTACTGGATTAGGGACCTTCATTGTCACAGTCCCTCAAAGAAGGGGTGATGGCATGCCCTCACAGAGAAATGCACTGTGATTCCTACAGTTATGAGTGCCACCTGCCCCCCCATTGACAGAGAATCTTGAACCTGTAATAAATATACCTTAAATTCTGGGATGCCATTAAGGGCAGAAACAACTTCTGAGGCTGCCCTGTATGAAGGCTTTCCCTAGTTGCATCCTTTCTTTGGGGAGAAGTGGCAAGAGTCTTTGAAAATGACTTTTCAGTTAAGATGTACTGAAAGTGACCACAGTTACTGGCAACTGTACATAAATGCTGGATCAAGAGCCTGAAGTCCGGCATGTTGTACACGGCCATTTTCAAGATCTTTCCATTGAGGCTAAAACTTTCATTGATGCAAAAAACCTGAAGTGTGTGTGTGTGTGTGCGTGCGTGTGTGGTGGTGGGCATGGATGTGAGTTTGACAAGCTGAATGGTGGCTCTGTGCATGAGTCTAAAGAAGAGGGTGGTGATCCCGTGATAAAGAATAGCAGAGATCCTGTGAATTATGATTAGCAATGAGGAAAAATTCAAAGCTGGTCCTCTGTGCAAGAGCGATTTTCCTGTCTTAAGCATGAAATGCAGCAAAGTATACAAAAAAAAATGTTTGCCTCCTGCAGAATGAACCTGACTCTGAAGGAACCGAGTTACTATGATTTTTGTTTATCATGCCTTTTATGAAACTGGTGTCACTTTTGGGAAGCTTACACTGATAAGGATATTAATTATGGTTATTGAGCAGTTACATACATAATAACCATATTAGTAATTTCTATGTGAGTTTTAGAAGTGTTTAATGAAAAAATAAATATGCTGTACAACTGGTGACAGTGTTGAGTCATTGATAGTAAGGGTTAAGGTCTAAAAATTAAGGGATTTGCAAGTAAAATTCACAAGGAAGTACGTGCAGCAGTAGCGTTGTCTTCTCACAGAAAAAGGTTCTCCCATTCGATTCTCGGCTGGAGCACCTTCTGTGTGGAGTCTGCATGTCCTCCCCGCGGTCGAGTAGCGTTCGAAAGACATGCATGAATGGGCATGCCTTCGTTGAAGGTTGGGCGTCGAGCTGGCACCTCGGCACTGTAAAAATCTACTGCCAATCATTAGTGGACCAGAGTTCCGCTGTGCCAACCCCTAACCGGGAATCTACTGCCAATCATTAGTGGACCAGAGTTCCGCTGTGCCAACCCCTAACCGGGAAAAGTTGAAAGAAAAACAGCAACAACTTGCAGCTGCCTCACATTAGTGGTTCTCAGTTACTTCCTTTATGTATGGTTTCCCATATATTACTGAAAGAAAATTTCTGTAACTAATGTGAAAACTGCTGAACTTTAACATTTTATGGTAAAAGACCATGAGTAAGGCAGCTGAAGGGATAACTCTTAATACTTGGTTCACTTAAAAAATGATATTCTGCATTGTGTTGTAGTGTGTACCAGATTAAAATGACACTTCATTCAGTAGATATAGCGAGGTATGTAATTTGATTTGGTTTGAGTTGTACACACTTTTCATAACTTGTCACTTGTATACAAAAAATATGTTGATTTGTTTTCATGTTCAGTTTAAGCTAAAGGTTATATAAGGAGGTACAGATTTTGATAGCAGCCATTGCAAAATGGTGGGTGTACATAACCAAAGGGCAATGAGGAATGACTCTGTTTTGGTATTAAGATACTTTTTATGTGGACTGCTGCTGGGCTGATCAACCCAGGTAAGAACCCCAGAATAGTGGCATATTTGAAGCAGATACTTCCTTGGATAGTGGCATTTCAGGAGCCAAACCTTGACCAAACTGAGCATAAAACACTGCTTAAATGTATAAGGACAGCAGCATCATTTTGTATCCATGGGCATCCGAGAGTAGCCCTCATTTTTTTAAGGAATGTGTTCCCTTAGCAACAGAAGAAATGTTGGGAGTGGCTGTTATGTGAAGATCAAAGATTTCTTGGGGAAAGAAAAGCTGTTTATTTTGCATTAGGGCTGTCATAGGAGTTAAGAGACAGCGAATGAATTAATTGCCTTTCTAAAAGGGGTAATCATCTGTATGAAATTGGAACATAGAGATGTGAGCACTGGCCCAAGATCAATGCATTCATTCTGTTAGGACAGATGATCAGGTAGCTGCATGTGCGATAACTTGAAAGAATTAGTTACTTTTCTTCTCCTCCCTGCTTGGAATTTTCCCTACTGAGTAAATGGGGGGGGGCTTATGCAATAGGAAGCACAATGACATCCCTAAGAATCCCCCCCACAACAGACATGGACAACTGAAGTCCAATAGATTCTGAACACTAACCTCCTCATTTCTCTGTGTGGGAAGATCTTGGAGATAATGTAAAAAAAGTAGGATGACCCACAGAGCTCTCCTAATTTCCAGAAAAAATCTTGCAGGAGGCATACCTTGGTCTTCTGGGTAGTTCCTCCTGCAGACAAGATGATCTCTTTTGCAAAGAAGATATGGATGTAGCCAGATGTTGTGGCTCCTATCCCTAGGAGATTGGGCTAGATCCTCCAGCCGTACAAGGACTGGAACATTTTAAGTCCAGTATCCAATCTTTTGTCACAGCAACAGCTCTTGAAGACTCTCACTCTGCAGGACCATCCAGTTCCCCCCTGACGAGGATTCTAGGACCTTGAACTGCTTTGAGATATGAGTAGATGCAGTCTCTGTATTCTCTGTCATGGAATTCAACTAACTTTAGATAGGTTCTGTTTTTAACATAAGCTTCCAATTTAAATAACTGAAATATTGGAAAAGATGTAAGATAACAAGAACTTGAATCCCAGACTTGTCTCTGAGACGGTAACTATCGTATCTGTTTACAGCCTGACCTTGTTTCTGGTGCTTAGTTTTCCAGAAGATGCAGCGAGGGCCATGGGTGCTGATATGTCACCATGTCTGTTTGCTCATCAACAGTTTTTGCAGGGTACTTCAAGGCTTCCTGTATTAATACTGTTTTCAATGCAACTATTTTGTTTGTTCCCAAAGTACCCCTATTTTCTTTGTCCATGATATTCTACAGAATATCATCCTTTCTTTATCAACTTCATATGCTTAGTTCTTTCCAAATGTGTCTCCTCTATCATTGCTATCTGCTTTCTGCATTTCTTAATATAATTAAGTATTCTTTCCTTTTTGGCTATACTCATGAGACCATTCACATTCCAAGATAATATAGCAAGGTAAGAAGTCATTATTTCCACTTATTTTATATATGGGAGCTTTTTGTTAAATGTCTGTTTCCAGCTTTTGTGATGCATGCACCAATTAGTTTGACAAGTTAATCCTGTGTAACTTATCAGTGTTGGAACCTACGTCAAATTTTACAAGACTTTTTGTTTTATTAAAATAAATAAATAAATAAAATCCTCCATACCCTGTTAACTTAAATGCACATAACGATGTACATCTGAACATAACGATGTACATCTGAAATAATGAAGTTTAAACCCCCTTATAGGAGTTGTGCCAACTAGACCGCTGCTAAGACAGGCCCTGATTAACCTGAAATTGAGGTTATCCATGTTAAGACGTATGTTATTGCTTATGTTTCTGCTTACACTAATTGTTTTTTTCATCTTTAGCCCCATGTGAAAACTACTTTGCATACTTTCAGAAATCATTAACTTTTAACCTTGAAGAAACTAGTGTTCTGTCTTTTATTGCTCTGTTATCAGCTTGCCTCCATGGAAAAGTAAGAGAAAAAAGAAAAATGTAGTTCTCTGTTGCAGCCTGAAAATATCTGAAACATTTATTGCTAAAGAGAAATTTTTAATTTATTCTGTGTTCTCAATATGCACTTGTTCCCACTTTAAGTTTGTTATTAGAGTAAGGCAATTATCTTAATCCAGACATTCACCTTTGCAAAAATAAGTGAAAACATATTGGCTATACTTGTATTATGATGTGAGTACTTTTAGACCCCATCCCCCACCTCAACAACCCAAGATTACAGCCTATTAACTTAACACTTTTGCCTAGCATTTCTTCTCTTTTTGCACTGAAATGCCTACATTTCTCAATACCAAAAAGACGAGAAAGAAGAAAAAAGTCATCTATTTACTACAAGAACAACTAAATATACAATTTATGTTGTGAAAAGTTTCATAGAAATACTGTTAAGCAAATAAATGATGTTAGGTTGTCAATCTCGCCTTCATTCTTGCTGGATGGGTTCAGAGCCGATCCTCGGCTCCGACTCGGCACTTGCTAAGCTCGAGAGTCACTTTTACCAGCTCGAGGCAGCCCCATATCCCACGATGCAAGGCGGTAAATACCCAGATCTCGTTTGCCGCTTCGCTGATGAGGTACTCCTTTTACCAGCTCTTGTGTTTTATTATACACATTTTAGTCACCCCATTCCTAAAATTTCTCTCATTGATTAGATTTTTTGTCATTTTTAGATAGTTGTACGGTCTTTAGCTAGTTTTACTATTTCCCTAGTTCTTTTTATTTAGTCGGGCCTTCATCCCCTCCCATCCCTTCCTGTCAGGGTGTGTGTGTGGGTTTATTTTTTACCCATTTAAGTTAAATATTTCTGATTCTGGGACTGTGTGAGTTGTGTGTTTTGTGGATAGCACTATGTCCAAAGAACAGAGGGTCTCGGGCTTCAAGAAGATGTCTCTGACAGACGGTCACACTTCTATCTACTGCCTGGGACCTCTCCACCTGCAGGACTCCTGTGCTATTTGTCACTCTTTCAGCCAGAGAGTCCTGCAGGAAAGGAGAAATAAATTAATTTTGAGAGGACTTCTCAAACCGGAGGGCTCCCCGGCCAAGTCTGCTTCAGGCAAGCCCTCTAAGACCTCCAAGGCCCAGGCTTCTGCTTCTAAGCCTCCGACCTTGGCTCTGACTCCTTTGGAGTCGAGATCGGCTCCGGCTGGAGCCGATCTTATTTTGACTAAATCTTCGGCACCGATGGCTATCGGTGCCGATACTTTAACTGCCACATTGGTGTCTGCTCCGACCTGCTCCGATCACCATGTGACTAAGGCTTCGGTATCGGCGCCGACCGGCTCCGATACCATTATTTCCTTGCCTGTATCAGCTCCGGCCGGAGCCGATACATCCTTGTCTAGACTTGGAGCCGACAAGTTGTCGGCTCCGTCTGGAACCGAGGGTTCTTCGGCTCCGATGGTTCCGTCGAGGAAGCGGTCCAGGTCTCCCTCTTTGGAGCCGATACTGTCGGCTCCGGCCTCTCCTCTTCTTTCGGAGCGGAGCCATCGGAGCCGATCATCTAGGTCTTCCAGGCTCTCAGACCATGATTTGGAGAGAGTGGTAAGCAGATTGTTAGTCACAGGCACTAGCCCAAATGCTTCATAGTCCGTCTCAACAGACGACTATTAGTCCACACCCTCTTCAAGTTCCTCCTTCGACTCTCCTCCAGAGCTCGGAGCCGGAGTCTATGGGAATAGTCACTGCTATGGCTGCGGGGCAGATACCTCCCCTTTCTGCTCCCTCAGCTTCTACTCTTATCTCCTCCTCGAGACCTTCCTTGGAGGGATCTGGTGGTCGGGCTTCCCTGGTCTGCTCCGAGGGGGTGAGTGGCATCGGACCCTTGTCCGACCCTGCTCTTCCCTCGGGCTTCGGCCTGGTGAGCTCGGCCCCGACATCTGCCTCGAGCCTTCCCTTTCGGTGGGCCCGGGAGTCCCTGTTTCTTCGGAGCGGGGTCTCTCGGATCTCCCTGGGAGGGGAGCCTTCGAGGTGATGAGTGTGCTGGCCCCTGGGCTCAGTCAGCAGTCTATCCCCTTAGCTCCTCCCTCTACGGTGCCTGTAGATGTCTCTTCTCACTCTCTTGCTTCCGGACCGAGAGATCCACCACCTCAGGTTTCCCCACTGGGAAGAACCCCCTCTTCCGAGGATTCTCCTGATCCGTCAGGAGATCCTCCGCGTAAGAGGACCTGTAAGAGGAAGCACCTAGACTCCCCCGAGTCTACTACTTCAGATACCGACTTAGATGAGTCGGAGGGGTCCCCTAGATCCCCCTCTTGAGGATCTCATTTTCAGACATCCTAGAACTCCTAAAACAGAGGGGAAACTGGCCTTCCATTAATCCCTCCGAGGATGAGTCGGTATACCTTGAGGTGTTCGGATCTCGACCCTCCACCTCCTGGGTGTCTCTGCCTTTCGACCCCCCTCATGGAGGTGATAGCTCGGAAGGCGTGGGCATCTCCTGATTCCGTAGAACCAGTTCCCAGGAGGCCTTCTAAATTTATTACAGCCCCTTCAGAGAAACAATTTCTTACAAAAGGTGTCCCTGTTGATGCCATGGTGGTGGCGGCCGCCACCAAGAAAGAACTTGCAGATCCTTCCATACCAGTCCATCCTCCTAACAAGGATTCTAGGACCATGGACAGGTATGGTAAGCGGATGTTTTCCTCCGCGACCTTTGCCATGCGTTCGCTGAATTATTTATGTCACTTCACCAGTCTTCAAAGGGACATCCTTAAAGAATTAGGTGAAGTAGTACAGGATCCTACAGCTGCAGGGGCCCAGGACAAGATTGCTTCCCAGCTAGGAATCCTTAACTCCATAACCATCTCCTCCATGCGGCTGATTTCGTATGCAGCAGATGGAGCGAGTAGAGCTGCAGGGGCAGGAGTGGCTCTTAGACGTCAGTCCTGGATGCGGCTGTGTAATTTTGCAGATCCCTTTAAGGCGTCCTTCACAAACTCTCCCTTCGATGGATCAACTTTGTTTGGTCCTCAGGTGAAGGATACGTGAAACAGGTGTGAGCAAGACGGCAAGACTCTTTCTGCCGTAGGAGTCCGTTTTTCCAACCCTTCTAGGCCTTACCCTAAGGGACAGAAGGGCGGAAAGATGTGGTTCTGTAAATCTCAGGGAGTCATGCCGGACATACGTGGTCAGTTTACCCCTAGGGGCAGAGGGGGTAATAATAACAGACGCCGCCCTAGAGGCAGAGGGGGTCCGCAAAACCAGGGAAGTAGAGAGCCTCTCTCTGACAAGCCCTTCCAGCATCCCTGAGGTGTTGCCCGACTGTCCATCCTTGGAGGCAGTCGGGGGAAGATTATCGCTGTACCCAGAAGCCTGGCTTTCCCTTTCACAAGACAAATGGGTACAGTCGATCATATCCGAGGGTTACAAGATTCCTTTCGAGGAAAGTCCCTTCTCTCACAAAAATTCCCTTCCAGATGTTCCACCCGGTCTAAGGGAAATCGCAAAATTAGAAGTATCAAAGCTTCTACACGAAAGGGCCATTCAGCCAATTCCAACAGACCATCCAGAGCCCGGAATCTACTCAAGGTTCTTTTTGGTTCCCAAACAAACTGGAGATTGGAGACCAATATTGGACCTCAGCAGGCTCAACAAGTCTGTGAAAGACAAGATTTCGGATGGTCACACTTCAATCGATTTTGCCCTTCCTGGGCAAAGACAACTGGATGTGCTCAATAGACCTTCAGGATGCGTACTATCACATAAAAATGCACAGACGCTCCAGAAGGTTTCTCCGCTTTCGGCTGGGGTCCAGTCATTTTCAATTCAGAGCCCTGCCCTTTGGTCTCACTACAGCCCCCAGAGTGTTCACCAAATGTATGGCAGTGGTCACAGCTCACCTGAGACGTCAAGGATTCCAGGTGTTTCCGTATCTCGACGACTGGCTCCTCTCAGCCACCACCAGGCATCAACTTCTCCAAGCCAGGGATTACACCCTAAATCTCTGCACTCAGTTAGGAATTTCGATCAACTACGAAAAATCCTCCTTATTGCCCTGCCAGTCTATTACTTTTATAGGCGCAAATTTGGACACTGTTCGGATGTCAGCAAACCTCACAAGCCAGAGAATCCTAGATATCCAAAGCCATGTGCGGATCATCCTTGCCAGCAAAAAGGTGCAAGCCAGACTGGTCCTAAAAGTATTGGGCCACATGGCAACTGCCATTACTCTTCTTCCTTTGGCCCGCTTTTACATGCGTCTCCTTCAATGGATGTTGTTCACCCAATGGTCCTACCGAAAACTTCCCATGCGTCACCAAGTTCTGGTGACACAAATCTGCAAAAACCACCTATCCTGGTGGATTTCTTCTCCCCAGATTCATCAGGGCAGACCCTTTGTTTCCCCGGCCCCGGTAGCCACAGTCACTACGGACGCCTCCCTGATCGGGTGGGGGGGTCATTATCAGGGCAGGATGGTTCATGGGACGTGGCAACTGTTCGAATACCACCTGCACATAAATGTCCTAGAGATGAGAGCAGTGCTTTTAACGTTGCAAGCCCTCAACGACTTTCTTCCCTTGGGAACAATTGCAGTTCACACGGACAACATGTCCGTAGTGTGGTACATCAACAAGCAGGGCGGAACCAAATCCTACCCCTTGTGTCGAGAGGCTCTCAGACTTTGGCAATGGGCGATCTCCTCTCATCGGTTTCTGGTAGCAACACATATCCCTGGGAAAACCAACACTTTAGCGGACAGATTGAGCAGAGCTATACTCATGCCTCACAAGTGGTCTCTCAAACAATCTATAGTGGAGGAGATTTTTCAGAAGTGGGGCCGCCCATGTTGCGATCTTTTTGCTACTCCCCAAAACAGCAAATGCCCAGCCTTCTTCTCTCTCTTCCCACTTCCGGGCCATCCCCCCAGAGACGCTCTTACCCAAGATTGGCCCCAGGGACTTCTTTATGCCTTTCCTCCCCTTTCCATTGATACCACAGGTACTCCAGAAAGCTACCATTTTGAGAGCCAAAATGATTCTCATTTCCCCGTATTGGCCTCGACAAATTTGGTTTCCGTTCCTCCATCGCTACCTTTTGGCACAGCCCTGGCATCTGGACCCAGTGCCAGATCTTCTGATCCACCAATCGGGTCAGCTGCATCGGTCCATTCCTTCTCTCAACCTCACAGCTTGGTTGCTCCACTTCCTTCCTTAGCCAGGCTTCCTATGATCTCTAACCCTGTTAGGGATATCATAGTGGCTTCCCTTAAATCCTCTACTAGAAGGATTTACACTAGCAAGTGGAAACGCTTCTCCCTTTGGGCGAAATCAAGGAACATAGATCCCTTTACTGCCCCTGTTCATGCAGTTTTGGTTTTCTAGCGGAAATCTTTCCTGTTCGTCCCCCATATTTGGTCTTCCACAAGGACAGAGTATCCTTGAGAACTAATCCATCCTTTTTGCCCAAGGTTGCTTCAAAAACAAATTTAAACCAATCTATTGATCTCCCTGTATTTTTTCCTAATTACTCCAACAGATCGGAACAAAAATTACATTATCTTGATGTTCACCGCCAACTCAGATATTATTTGGACAGAACAAAACAATTCAGAAAGTCTGATCAGCTCTTTCTTTCCTATGCTGAAAATAAGAAAGGCCTCCCTGTTTCCAAAGTGACCTTGTCTAGATGGCTATCTTCCACCATTTCCGAAATCTATCAACTTAGGGGCAAACAGCTGTGCTCAAAACCAAAGGCACATTCCACTAGAGGCTTAGCCACTTCTACAGCCTTTCAGGCTAGACTACCCTTTGATACTATTTGTGCAGCAGCCACTTGGGCCACTCCTCATACCTTTGTTTCTCATTACAAATTGGATTTGGCCTCCAGGGATAGAGCCAGTTTTGGTTCTACAGTTCTCAAGAGTCTGTTCCAATGAGCCACCCAGGATAGAGGTGCTAGGGACGCGGTCCCATCCAGCAAGAATGAAGGCGAGATTGACAACCTAACATTTAGAAGTTATGTACCTACCATAACGTTCCATGTTGGTTGTCTTCTCTCGCCTTCTTTCTTGCGACCCTCCCTCCTGCCCCCTTGCCTGGACAGATCTTGATCTCCCTTGTCTCTGGAAGATTGCTTCTTTTGGGCATCAGTTAGTTCTAGTTTTAGTTATCTGGTTTCCCCTTACAGCCTTTTTAGGCTAATTGCTCTTCTTTCCTTAGTGGAAAGTTTTTATGCTAGGTAGTTTTTCCCTTTAGGTACCAAATGAGATCTGGGTATTTACCGCCTTGCATCATGGGATATGGGGCTGCCTCGAGCTGGTAAAAGTGACTCTCGAGCTTAGCAAGTGCCGAGTCGGAGCCGAGGATCGGCTCCGAACCCATCCAGCAAGAAAGAAGGCGAGAGAAGACAACCAACATGGAACGTTATGGTAGGTACATAACTTCTAATTTTACTTGTGGTTACCTTTTTCTTTCTTTCCCTACTGTGTGTCTTTCCAAACCTTAGTGACGTGAAGTGGGGCAAATGCTTTTCAGTTCCTCACAAGTTTAACAAAGTTAACAAAAGTGCACTCTTTTCACGTATTGTTATACAACCATATTTCATAAATTTGATCGATGCTCTCCAGCTTCACATTTATTCACTAATTTCTGTGTTTGTCTTCCTATTCATTGCCATCTTCTAACTCCAGATTGTTCAGTTCCGCAGTACTCTTGATTTTTTTGGTCACCTCTTATGCTTTTCCCTGTCTTTCAAGAATTTTTCTTTTGGAACAGTGGAAAGGATTCACTGGCAAAGTCCCCTGTGTGCTTTATTATCAGAAGAATGAGAACCAAAATCCCCTTCTGTTTGATGGCTCATTTTTTTAGACAGACTTTTGCATTTCTTCCTTAGCCTGTTCTGCATCAAAAATGACTGATCCTCCAGGAAAAAAAATATTCTGAAGACTGCTGGATACAGCATCTTGAACTGCACACCTGCATCTTGATATTTCCTGATTACTGGAATACATTTGTTTCTCTTCTGCCTGGTTGTGATGATGTGAGGTACAGCCAGTTATGCAAGGAGAAATAGGGCAGTGGATATGTAACATATGCCAGCATAGCTAGCTAGAGAATTGTTTGAAATTTAAATTACCTGGTATAAGCCATAACAATTGTATTTTGCAGTTCTGACTGCAGACAGAGACAAACAAAATATGTACTAGGAAGCCTTCTGTATTGTCCTTGGTGAACTAGTTGCTACTCTGGAAGGTGGAAGTTTGAAATTGCTTTATGACTTCTAGAAGCTGCAACAGATCTTGGCAAAGCTGTTTCTGTGTGTATTATTGATGAATATATGCTAGATTCTGTTTCAGTTGCTAGTAAAGGGAGCAGCATGGGAACCAGAAGTCAGATGACCAGATGTGATGTCATTCTGTAATCCAGCGCAAAAATGATGTTTTAATACCAGATGAGACAGAAGTCTCAGAGTAGTCTGCTTTTGAAACCTGACATAGAAGGATCGCTCAACCACTTCATTATGCCTTGCTCGAGTAAGTAACCAGGGAATAGTAATTTTTTAGATCAGTAAGGAAAATACAGTGAGATTAGTTAAGTACTGTTTTTCTGCATCTGTGTGAATCTGTCCACCAGCGTTATTTTTAATATTTCATGTGATTGAAACTCTGGTGTTTATTGTAAATAGATATTTAACATTTTCATGTTCTTTTATTATTTGTTATTAAATATATTTAAACTTTTCATTGTGGCTGGTCCTTTAGAGAATAAGTTTGACCTTTGAGAGTGCTTATTTATTTTGTGATACTGTGGACACTCCTGGAAGCCTTATTGCATTGATCAAACACTACAATTTGTATTCGTATTTAATTTCACTCAGCATAATTGAGTACCCTTGTAAGAGCCTTTGAGTAGCTGGCTTTGGAGTGTTCTGATGGCAGTATCTACCATATAGTCTGGGCAGAGGACCATAGCTAGTAAATCTGTGCCAGCCTTTCCCAGGTGTGTGTGTGTGTGTGTGTGTGTGTGTGTGTGTGTGTGTGTGTGTATGTGTATGAAAGTCAAATCGCAGAGCACTGTTTTCACAGAGAGGGTGGTAGAGGACTTGACCTGGGACACTTGGCTGATGATTCGACTCTACAGCTGTGCCAGTGGGGAGTCTTACTGGGGTCCTGGATAGAGAGAGGGAAACCCAGCCCCTGGACCGAGTGTGCTCTCTGGGTGCTCTTGAGGGAAATTGTGCTTGGTGCAGAGAGCTAAATCTGAAAATACTGTGTGTATACATTTTTGTTCCAAGTGAACGTCCCTGTCTAGTTTCACTGTTGAGGATTCAGGCTCCTTGATTACTGGCCCAGAAGTGGGGCTTCACACTGGTGTTTATTGAATAATCATTTTCCACAAGCACTCTGTCTTCAAAGTTTAATGCTTTGCCCTTTTGCCAGAGTTTTGTCATGAGGTGGGCACAGAAATGACCTCCATATGAGGCTGTATGCAAGATGGGGTCATTGATGTTGTGGAATCAGTCCCCATAGCACACACATACAATGCCAAGCTCAGGACTAAAACCCAGTGATGGAGCCATAATATAACAAATTATACAGTAAGAGGAAGAAACTTATAGCTTATTAGTTTGCACTTAATACCCAGTCATCTAGAGGAAAACTCAAAAAGATTAACAAAGAACTCACGCAAAATCAAATCCTCCAACAGTAAGTATGAATTAAGAATTGACACTTATTTTAAGGGTAACCACAAAGTCACCTTTGGCTATGTCAGAAGCCTTCAAAGTAATTCCCAGCATTACATGGAGCTAATACAGAACAGTATGTGCTCATCTTCTGAGGACATATCCCCTAACTTTCACCAACATATTGGCATATCCACACTAGTCCCTCTAATCATTTCTAAGCAAGTCTTGAGTGCTCTTTACAAGGCAAAAAGCACTACCTCTGTGGGTTCAGATAATGTGCCAGGCTTCCTTCATATCACTGTACATGGTCTCACAGATTTGCTACTAAACATTTTTAGTCTCAGCCTCTTCACTGTATTTGTAGTATAGGTGTGGAGAACCACTGTAGTCATCCCACTCCATAGAGGAGACCCAGTACTGACCTTTTAACTATAGACCTGTAAGCCCCACCGACCTAACCATAAAGTAATAGAAGTATGCCCACATGTGCTGAGTGTGCTACCCTTGGTTCATCAATCAGGATAACCAAAGAATAACACTGCTGCACCACAGATTATTCGCAAAAAAAAATGATTGTTCCACCAATGATAATTCACTGATTTAGCGCTTCCTTCCCTCCAAACAGGGACTTCATCAGAATCTCCTGAATAATCTGTGGTGCAGCAGTGTTATCCTGATTAATGAAACCAAGTAATAATCATGACCCACAGCCATGACAGAACAACTGAAAAAATGTTTGATCCCGAATTAACTGTGCGAAGTGCAGAAATCTTGTTCTATTCGTGAATCAGTGTTTCTCAGTTGCTGTTACTTTTGGATCTCCAATAACCAGTCATAAAACTTTATCAAAAGAGCTCAGGTTTATTAATCTGAACTCCTCTGCCTAAGAGTTTAATAAACATGAGTTTTTTTGATAAAGAACAACTTTGTGTTTCACTGTTGCAGTCATTACATTTGGGTTATCTGCTTGCAGTCATTACATTTGGGTTATCTGCTTGCAGTCATTACATTTGGGTTATCTGCTTGCAGGTAGCCCTCAGTCAGCCTGATTATCATAGTCTTGGGTCCTGCATTGATTGTGGTCTCATCTTCCATAACGTCGGGTAGTCAGGGGTATAAAGCATGCACATTTATGGTAAGTGTACACAACTGTACTTTTTTGGAGATTCTAAAGTAACAGTAATTGAGAAACCACTGATTCACGATTAGAAAAACTAGATTTCTGTACTTGACAAAGTTAATTTGGGATCAAAACTTTTTCAGCTAAATACAAAGTAATAGAATGCATCATTATGGAACTTGTTAACAAGGATGTAAGCCATATACAGGCCTTGAACCCAAACCAATTTGGGTTTATGAAAGGCAGATCCTTTCTACTGAACCTGGTGGACGACTTTGAACAAGTTAGTGATGCATTAGATGCAGGATTTTACAGTATGTAGCAGGATGTTTGGTCTTTAATACCATTCCATATTCTGGCATTATTAAGTAATCAATGTAACTGCAAACTCTTGTGTTGTTCATTTGATAGCAAACTGGCATACTGAGAGAATTCTGTTAGTGTTAGAGGCACCTTATCATCAAAAGCAATAGTTACCAATGGTGCCCCCCAGGGATTGGTCCTGTATCAACTTCCTTTTGATATTTATTTATCTGATGTCAGGACCAACGGCAAGAGCCTATGGCTGACCAGGTTTGTGAATGACTTTGAACTCTGAGCTGCTCTAAGCTTGCCATCTAATTCACAGATTCTCCAGGAGGGCCAGACAACACACACAAATAAATAAATGTTTTCTGGACCAAGGCCTTAAACCCCAATAAATGCAGCATTATGTCCTTTGGCAAACCTGGGCACCTGTGTAACCACATTGGTGCTTCCCTTTAAAAACAGACTTGGTCATTAGGAACCTGGGCACATTCATTGACAATCAACTGTCCTTTGATAATGGTGTGTCCACTATCATTGGGAAATCCTTTTATCTAGCCAGACTTGTCACCAGGGGGTATATCTTTGATGTCTAAAGGAAGTTATTATCCCTCTCTTCTCCTCTCTCATCAGGTCTGTAATAGAGTATAATGCTCCTTGTGGTGTCTACTTGTCAAATCGTATGACTAGGCTAAAGAGGCCACAGTATTTCCTCAATTAGGCAATCAAAGGCATTAAGGTACATGGGCTGCCTTACAGAGCTGTTGCTCATTTCTGTCACCTACAGACCCATAAGAGGGGACTTCTGTCTAGCTTACATACCCTGAAAGGATCCAGTCCAGTGTGACCTCCTCCACATGTACAAAACAAATGACACCCTAAACAATTGCTCAAGAGATCTAACCTTCAGCCGAAAAATAACGTAAATGAAGCACTATTCTCTTGCACCATAGCCAAATTATGGAACTCACTCCCACCCACAATTACCTCCATACCATCATGCACCCACTTCAAAACTTTACTAAAAGCGCAACTAAAAACATGCTGGCTCTGCCCTTGCAACTCCCACTCTAATATCATCCACCCCATCCAACCACTACCTGTCTTTCCACTCCACTAACTACCTTGATTATAGCAAGCTCAGATGCTCATAAGCCAGTACTTATTATACAGCACGAACTTCTTCTTGTAACATTTGTTAATGTCTGGTATATGCACTTCACAGATAAAGATTCTAGTTGTCTACTGATGTACTATGTTCTTCATGTGTAAATATGTTGTAAGTAATTGCTATATGTAAATTGTTATTCACTATGTAATTCAATGTATATACTGTCTCTTTATTTTAACTGTGGAGCTTTTCTCCCCGGGCCTCCGCTGAAAATGGACCTATGTCCAGTCGGACACTCCCGGTCAACAAATTTAAATAAATAAATAAATAAATACATAAAAATAATAAATAAATAGGACCTGCTGGCAAGATATCTCTCCCAGAGAATCCCTCTATTATAGAATCTAA